>NC_044031.1:647744621-648051768 GCF_901765095.1 Microcaecilia unicolor | reverse complement strand
CGGTTGTCCAGGTCAGAGGCACGCAGCCATGAGAGCCTGCGCATCACTATACCTTGGGCCGCAGCACGAGATGCCACGTCACAGGTGTCATAGATACCCCTGGACAGGAACTTTCTGCACGCCTTCAGCTGCCTGACCACCTCCTGATAAGGCCTGGACTGCTCCGGCGGGAGCTTATCAACCAGGTCCGCCAGTTGCTTCACATTGTTCCGCATGTGGATGCTCGTATAGAGCTGGTATGACTGGATGCGGGTCACGAGCATGGAGGATTGGTAGGCCTTCCTCCCAAACGAGTCCAGAGTGCGAGACTCCCGCCCTGGGGGCGCCGAGGCGGTATCCCTCGAACTCCGTGCCCTCTTGAGAGCAGAATCCACGACCGCCGAGTCATGGGGCAATTGGGGCCGCATTAACTCTGGGTCAGAGTGGATTCTGTACTGGGATTCCGCTTTCTTGGGGATGATGGGATTAGATAGCGGTCTCATCCAGTTCCGAAGCAGTGTCTCTTTGAGGACATTGTGCAACGGCACCGTGGAGGACTCTCTAGGTGGTGATGGATAGTCGAGGACCTCGAGCATCTCAGCCCTCGGCTCAACCACAGAGACCACGGGGAAGGGAATGCAAATCGACATGTCCCTTACAAAGGAGGCAAAGGAGAGGCTCTCCAGGGGTGAGAGTTTCCTCTCCGGTGAAGGCGTGGGGTCAGAGGGAAGACCCGCAGACTCCTCTGAGGAGAAATATCTGGGGTCCTCCTCTTCCCCCCACGAGGCCTCTTCCTCGGTATCGGACATGAGCTCATGTAGCTGAGTCCTTAACCGGGCCCGGCTCGACGTCGAGGCACCGAGGCCTCGGTGTCGTCGAGCGGTGGACTCCCGCGCCGGCGGGGACGAAGCTCCCTCCATCGACGTCGACGGGGACTCCACCTGCGTGGCGGTCGAGACCGGCGCCGCAAGCGGCGGCGGCGTCGACGGCCTTGGCACCGGGCTAGAGCTCGCCGGCGCCACAGTCATCGGCGCCGAGGGCGCCGGCACAGCCTGGCGCATCAGCCCTTCCAGGATCCCCGGAAGGATGGCTCGGAGGCACTCGTCCAGGCCCGCTGTCGGGAAAGACGTGGGGGCCGGTAGAGGCGCCGGTGCCGGAAGCTGCTCAGGTCCAGGAGACTGCACCGAAGTGCTGGGACCCTGCCGTGTCGGTACCTCCACCACCGAGGGGGACCTGTCCTCTCGACGCAGACGCTTTGGCGTCGACTCCTCCCCGGTACCGAGTGTCGAGGGCGACCGGTGACTGTGCTTCTTAGTCTTCTTGCGGTGCCCGTCACCGGTGCCGGGCGGTATGGAGGAGGAGGAGGTCGATCCCCCTCGGTCCCGAGAAACCGGATCAGACAGGGTTCGGTCCCGAGGGCCGCGGGCTGAGGGAGTGACCGGGGCCGACTGCCCACGCGGCCTCTCACCCCTACCCTCATCGGAGGACCGGCGGGCCGACGGGACCTGTTCTCCTGGGGTCAATGCCATCGGTGCCAATGTCTCGGGCGTCGATACCGGTACCGAAGGACCGGGCGTCCATACCGATGCCGTCGAGGTCGACGTCAAGGGGCCAGCGCAAGTTCCAAAAAGACGGTCCCGCAGAACTTGCCTCGCAACCTGAGTCCGTTTCCGGAGACCGAGACACAGAGAACACAACTTGATATTGTGCTCTGGCCCGAGGCACTGGAGGCACCAAGCGTGGGTGTCGGTCTGCGAGATCGGCCGGCCGCACTGACCACACTTTTTAAATCCACTCGGGACCTTCGAGGACATCGACGGAAAAATCGCGTCGGCGAAGTTAAAGTCGTCGATGGTGGCGGAAATCACACCTCGAAAAAATAAATCGATCGCGCTGCCACAAGGCCGCAACGCGACGCCCTCGCTAGAAAACGAGGGAAAAGGAGCGCGTTCTCTCTTTTTTTTTTTTTTTTGGAAAAAAGAAAACTGGAGCGCGCGGCAACCAAAACTAAACGAAAAAAATCAACAAAATCGCGTAAACGTGACGGTCTTTCCGGGGCTGCAAAGAGAGAGAGGCGACGGCACGACTCTCTCCAGGCGCGGAAAAGAAAAGACTGGCGGGAGCGGTCCCGCACGGGCGGGAAGACGGCCGCGCATGAGCGGTGGGCGTGCCCTGCGTGCGGACCGCCCGCGAAGCTTCTTCCGGTTGGTGGGGGGCTGACGCGGACGTCACCCAGTCGTGAGAACAAGCAGCCTGCTTGTCCTCGGAGAAAGTCTGGTACCCAAATATTTATATTATCATTTCCAGTTTTTCACACTGCATAGAGTTAAGGTGGTATGGAGGCATTTTTTTTCCTATCACCCAAGGGAAAAAGAAGATTGCATTTATTAGAACTGTCCTTAGCATTTCAGGCAGCAAAGAATTGGAAGGTGTTTTAAGGGTTTACTTAACTCCGTCTCATCTTATTTCGATTTTAGAAAAAAAAAAAAAAAAGTTAAAACCCTACTATTTCAAAAGTATGTTTTGGTTTCTGATACCTAACTGTTATAACTTCTTTTTGTAGTTATTCCTAGAGGGTTGCCTTTCGTTTCTAATACCTAATTGATATAGTATCTCTTTATAGTTATTCCCGGAAGGTTGTCTCTGGTTTCTTACGATTTTGTTAACCGCTCTGAACTTCAAAAGGTATTAGTGGGATACAAGTCCAGTTTCACCATTATCAAATGACTGACCACATATTTGTAGGCTGGGACTTGAAACAGCTGGGGCTGTAAGAGGTCAATGGCTCATCTTAAATGAATGTCTGATGCCTCCCCTATTACCATTTTACTACTATTACTGTTCTAACATTAGGCCTTTACTATTGGATTAGATTACAGTTTGATTATAGTTTTTGTCAGTGTTTTTCTCTCCTTTTTTTTTCTGTTTGATATTCAATTGTTGGAGTGGATGTTTTTCCCCCCTTTAATACTGAGACATTATTTGGGTTTCTGCCAGGTACTTGTGACCTGAATTGGCTACTGTTGAAAACAAGGTACTGGGCTTGATCTGACCCAGTATGGCTATTCTGATGTTATGTTCTTACGAATGAGGGGACAGCATGAGGCCATGTCAGTGCAGGCTGAATGCAGCAGGTGCTACAGCATCAGAGTATTAGGATCCTGCCACTTGTGTGAGGAACAGTGGAGGACTCAAGGGAAATTTACTAAATTCACAAAACACCATCACTGCACATTAGTATAAAGGTCCTTTAGCACAAAAAAAAGAGAAAGCAAGAGAGAGAGATAAAAAAACACACATTAATGAATATTAGTATGAAGTAATACTATAGTAAATCTAGCCTAAAGCTTCTACCCGAGTCAATGGAGGATAAAGTGATTTGCCCAAAGTCACAAGAAGCATCAGTAGAAAAAGCAGGATTTAAACCCTGGCTTTACTGGTTCCAGCCCACTGCTCTAAACACTAGGCCAGTCCTCCACTAGTAATCTGTGGCTTCCCCATTCATGAGTTGCACACTCTAGTATACCAAAGGTAGGGTGGTGGGGGCAGTCCACCTCGGGAACAGGCAGCAAGGGGGTGCACCAAGCAGTTGTGCAGCTGTTGGCTCCGCTGATCCTCTGCCCCCTCTGATGTCAACTTCCCTGTTCCAGAACAGGGAACCGGCAGAGCTGACAGTCACGCAACTGCTCAGTGCACTCCCCTTGCTCGGAGGAGGAGGTGGTCCGCCCCGGCTGAGAACAGTAGGTATGCCACTGGTTACACATAAAAACTTTTGACTATATATCCAACACACACATACACCTGCTTCAGCCCTTCCCTATCCCTCACACATATACATCAATGTAAAGGTGGTTTATCAAGAAATAAACAAACATACAGTTGCTTTATGGTGGATCATTGTATGCATGTGTGCATATGCGCGATGGAAGCCTGCACTTCTGTTGCCTGTGCTATGGTTTAAAGCAGTATTGTCAATCTAAGAAAAACTGTTACACGTGGCATGGCGGCTCTGTTTATTACATGAGACACAATGATTGGAAATGGCGTCTTTATACTCACACATAGTTGAAAATTGACAAAATGACACCAAACGTCATGTGGGTTATTCCAAGAATAACAGACATCTTCATCTTAAAAGAGTTCAGGAAGGTCAAACGATTTACAGCCATACTCCAGACCTGTGGTTTATGAGAGAGAAGGGGAGAGTTCAGAATGAGAGACATCCGAGAAAGTAAAAGGCAGGAAACATAGGGAAGGCGAGTGTGCTGGGACACCTACTGGATCAATCCCAAACGGATAAGGTCCAAAGAAGACACCAGGATATTTTGGATCCAGGGGAAGTGCAGGCTTCGTCTCTTGCGACCTATAAGCAGAGGGAGAGCATTAGAGGCAAAGGAGAACCCAACAGTAACACAGGGAGGGATAAAGGTGGCAAGAGAGAAGAGGAAGGAAGAATCCAAGTGAACGTGAGAGAAACAAAAACGGGAAGAGCCTCAGAGAAGGACGCAAGGTGGAAAAAGCTACATGCATGAAGAAGGAGATGACGGCCTAGAGGCAGGGACTAAAGGCACCGGTGGTTTCTACTTACGACCAGTTCATAGCAGCCACGCTCCAGCCTGAGGGGAATATAGTTGTAGCTTTACTAAAGCACTCATTGTATACGAAACCAGTGTAGATGGAGAAAGCTCCCATGAGGAGGATTAAGTACCGGCCCCCAAAGAACATACTCCAGATCTGTAAAGAGAGCAGGGAAATGTGTCTAATGATTGCCAGGGCAGTCACTTGACTACAGCAAACAGACTGCACACAGCCTCTTAAAATATTTTCACCTCCGACTCATACCAGACATCACCTGTATGTTTTATTATTTGGGGGGGGGGGGGGGGGGGTGGCGGTGAAGAGGTTTATCTGTATACTCTAATACAGTGCTTCTCAACCCAGTCTTCAGGACACACCCAGCCAGTAAGGTTTTCTAGATATTCAGAATGAATATGCTTGAGATCGATTTGCATGCACTGTGTCCCTGGTGTGCAAATCTCTCTCACGCATATTCAGTGTGGAATATTTATTTATTTTATGTATTTAAAGCATTTATATACCACATTTTCCCACTGGTTGTAGGCTCAATGTGGCTTACAAAAGCATATCAGGACTACAGTACTAATAGTAAATTTAAACAGTACAAACAGAAAATTAAAGATTGGCATTATATTAAACAACAGAATAGTAAAGAAAATAGGTTTAAGTGAAAACCTGACTGGATGGGTTGAGAAGCACTGCTTTAATACACACCCAGTCCTATATCTTGTGGCAGGACCCCTTGTCAGTCAATCATTGACAACAGAAAGACAACCACTGGATCAATTCTAAGTACTGGAACATAAATCTAAATTCAATCAAGCACTGAACAGAATGATGTTGCCTTATTGTGGGAGAGGGTTTACAGAGCTGCCAAGGAATCCCAATTTTTGAGCGGGAGATTTTTAGAACATGCCCCAACCCCACCCCACTCTGCATTGACTCCACCCCCTCTACATGGCTCCACCCCCCGACACCTCAATCCCACAGCCATTTCAGAAAATATTGTATTTAATAGCCTAATATCCTTTTCAATTAGCTTTCATAGGCCAAAACCTCCTGCCTCAGGTCAGAACAGTATAATGCTGTTATGGTATCCTCTCATGACCTGAGGAAGGAAGTGCTGGTCTCTGAAGGCTAATCAAAAGTGTTTTTAAAAATCAGTGAAGGTATCACCTTATTTTCTACTTTGTGTTTTATTTGCATTTATTATCCTTCCTTAACGCAGCTACCACATTGCTTTATCCTAAATTAAAAATAAATTTATTTTCTGTACCTTTGTTGTCTGGCCATTTACTTTTTCTAATTGTGTTGGTCCCAGTCTCTTGATTCTGCATTCCTTTGTCTTCTCTTAACTCTCTTGCCAGGGTTTCCTGTCCATTTTCTCTCCTTTTTCTTTGTTTTCTTCAATTTATTTTTCTGCCTCACTCTGTCCACATTTAATTCATTCTTACTATCCATTGTTTAATTTCCCTCTTTTACTTCATCTACCTATGGCTTTTCATGTTTCCTCACTTTTGCTCTCCCCATACCCCTTCTTCTTATTCTCCAGTCTTTCACTAACTCTATCCTCTCCCCCTTTCCATCCAGCATCTCCCTTCTTTCTCTCCCCATCCTTCCAGAGTCTCCTCTTTCTCTCACTAACCTTCCATCCAGTGTCATCCCTCTTTCTCTTCTACTCTTCCATCCAGTGTCATCCCTCTTTCTCTCTCCATCCTTCCACCCATTACCCTCTCCCAATCCTTCTGTCCATTGTCTCCCTCTCCTTCCATCCACTGTCTCCCTCTATCTCCCCTTCCTTCTAGACAGTTCTCTCTCTCATCCCTTTTCCATTCAGCATGTCCTCTCTCTCCCCATTCTTCCAGTGTCTTTCCTCTTTCTTTCTTTCCCTCCCTACCCTTCCATCCAGCGTCTTCCCTCTTTCTGCCCCCTCCTTCCAGCATTTTCCCTCTTTCTTTCTCCCTCCTTTCATCCAGAATTCTCCATCTGACAGCTAGGGACTCCCTCAGTTTCTCTCTCTCTCCTGCCCTTGTCCCTCTTTCTCTCCCCATCTTTCCACTCATCTCTCTCTCTCTGTACCCTCTTCCATCCAGCATCTTCTCTCTGGCTCTCCCGTGCTCTTTTCCATGTTCCCTCTTTCTCTCCCCATCTCTCTGCTCTCCCCTGCTCTTTTCCACTCTCTTCTCTCTCCTCCAGCGTCCCTCACTCCCATACCCTTCCAGCCATGTTTCTCTCTCCCTCACATGCGCTGACACAAGAACAAAACAAAGCGCGGGGCCACAGCAGCCTCAAAGCATGCGCCATCGGCTCTGCCAGTCCTCTGCCCTCCCGAACGGGAAATTGACATCAGCAGGGGCAGAGGACAGCAGAGCCGGACCAGTGCATGCCTGAAGGCTGCTGCGGCCCTGCGCTTCTTTTTGTTCTTATGCTGGCTGTGAAGAGAAGCGGTGGCAGCGTGCTCCGGCTCAGCGCGGCGCTTGTCCCTGCTGCTGCTCAACAGAAGTGGCGGCAGGGCCGCAGCAGAAGAATTCAGCGGGAGACTTTCCCGCTTTGGCAGGACTGCGGGAGATTGGCCCGCTGAATGCGGGAGACTTGGCAGGTATGGGTTTATGCCTTAGGTGTACATAGATTTATCTTTGTATCCTGTTGTAGGACACCACATTAATTACTATTGTTAGCAGATCTGCAATAAAGTTATTTATTTAAAAAAAAAAAAAAAAAATCCCAAGATGCAAGTCCATCTCCTCTATTACCAACTGTGTGATTCTGGGCAAGTCAGTCACCATACTTCTCTGCCAGTTCTAAAGGGGACAGGATTTCATATACTAGCTTTCTGTGATTATAATCAAGGCAGTTTACATATTATATACACGTACTTATTTTGTACCTGGGGAAAAGGAAGGTTAAGTGACTTGCCCAGTCACAAGGAGCTGCACTGGGAATCAAATCCAGTTCTCCTAGTCCTCAGCCACTGCACTAACCATTAGGCTACTCTTCACCCCTAAACTCAGCTCTGTCATGGCTCTCTGCATGACCCTGCACAAATCACTTTACCTCTATACCACAAGAACCCATTTGAAAACAAGGCAGTCTTAAATCAAGTTTTATGGTGAACAAACTAAAAAGAACCCAATCTCTTGTTTAATCTCACTCCAACTAGGACAAATTTCTGTGCTTCCTAAAATAATCCCTCACTTTAGGTCTCACAGAAAGGAGGAAACCTCAATTCTCCAACCCTGTAGCTCCCCGAGAGCAGACACAATCTCAGCAGGCCTGCATTTCACTTGAGGGGAAAAGGAAGAGGATCTCACCGAGCATGGTCTTTTTGGATGAGAGAGAGGGTATCCTATATTACACTGGGCTAGGCTGCTCACCTCATTCTGAGATTTCCGCATTTTCGGGCTATTCTCCTCCAGGATCATCCAGAGAGCAAAGATGAACATAAGCAGCCCGTGCCCCACATCCCCAAACATCACCGCAAAGAGGAATGGAAATGTGATGATGGTATACGGAGCTGCAGGAGGGACAGATGGACAATGCAGTCACTACCAGGGGAAGGACAGACAATACATACCAGGACCAGTGCTAAGCAGAGGGGGGGTGGGGGAGAAAAGAGAGACTAATAGGTGTTGGTGGTCAGGCAGGAAGTAAGGAGGGACTGCTGTTATTGCTAAAGAACAGAGAGATACAAGATGGACCCACTGTCAGTGCCAGGGAAAGAGCTGGGAATGGAGGAAGCAATGTACTGATGGAACTGTGGGACAGTATGGGTGAAAGGGTGACACGCAGAGCACAAGATGGGGGAATACAAAAAGAAAAAAAAAAGACACCTCAACACATAGAAGCAAAAAAATTGAAAGGTTGTTCCAGAACAGCTCCTTAAAGGCACCCTGGCCTTCCTGCCCTATGAGATGTTTTCCTTCTAAAGGTTTAAAGTGATACCTGCCAAAGCATAGCCTAGGGCCCCCCTTAATTCACAGGTGGTACCTGGGTTCATCTCCTGATAGGTTCCGACCCCATAGGCATCAACGATGTTCTGGAAGCCAGCTGTGAATCTGTTAGTGCGGATGAGTGTAGGTGGGCTCTCGCTCGACGGGATGCGATTCACAAAGCAGTCCACTCCAGAGGCGCTCTTTTGCTGGCGGGGAAAAAAAAGAGAGAGGGTTACTAGAATGAAAACACAGAGCTGGCCACAGTCCAAAGATACTCATTATTGAGTGTTTATCCTCTACTCAGGCCTCCTTGGCTTACTGCATACAGGCAACTGTAGTAATAGTAAGAACAGTAGACTGAGAACCAGAGCTTTTTATGAGGGGGTACTGAGTACCGGCACCTTTTCCATTGTCTGCTAAATTGACCCATGGTCTCCAAGTTTTAATGAAAGAACTCAGGCACTACACACAAATTCTGCCTTGTCATAGATTCTGTGACTGGTTGCAGGGGGGCCTGGCTATTGTGGGGTGGGTCCCTCAGTGATCACTCCACCCCTGGCCTGGCATTTGAGTACCGGCACCTTTTTTCACTAGAAAAACACACTGCTGAGAACTAAGGAAGCAAGAGTTCAAATCCAACTGGCACTGCTGTGCAAGTCATTTAACTCTCAACTGCCTCAGGTATAAAACTAAATTTCCAAGGACAGGAAAATACCTACCATACCCAAATGTAACTCACCTTGGACTACGGAGAAAGATATGAGCAAATCCAAATAAAAATTGTTTGACAGATACTGTGATTACAATCAGGGCCAGTATTAGCAAGTATGGGGCCCTGTGCAGACCAATTGATGGGCCCCACCCTAGCTCCAGGGCCGGCCAATCCCCTCCGAGCTCCAGGACCATCCCCCCTCCCTTCAAGCTCCAGGGCCCGGCCCCCCCTCTGACCTCCAGGGCTCCCCCCCTCCTTCCAGCTCCAAGGCCTCCCTCCTTCCCTGCTAGCACCAAGGCCCCCCTCCCAGCTTCAAGGATCCCCACCTTCCGAGGCCTCCCTCCCTCCCCTCCCTCTGAATTTTAAAAGTTACCTCGTCGGGTTACAGGCAGCAGCAGGAGTGAAGAGCATGCGAGCTGCTCGGCGCTACAGGAGCCTTCCTTTCCCCTTCTCAGCTCTGGTCCCGCCCTCATTTCCTGTTTCCACGATGAGGTAACTTTCAAAATTCAGAGGGAGGGGGACTGGAAACTCGGGCGGTCGGGGCGGGCCATGCGGGGCCCCTTGAGCGCAAGGCCCTATGTGGTCGCCTCGCCCTAAGACCAGCCCTGATTACAATAAGTCACATGATCCTCTGTGATATTCTTTTTAATTCTTACCAACCAAATTAGGAAGAATTATACAAAAAAAAAAAAAAAAAAAAAAAGGTCATAATGTCTGTTTGGGGCAAAATAACTCTTCAAAAATTTAACAGAATGGGGTGATCAATGATGGTATACAGGTGGGTGGACACACGCCATTTATGTTCCTGTTCTCTGGGCTTAAATTTTATTATTGGACTCCTTTCTGCACATGGAACGCCTCAGAATAACTAAAGGAACTGCTAAGCGCTCCTGAACAGTGCTATGACTAAACACTCCAACAGAAAACAGTGGCGAAGACACTGGCTTCAGATGAGGCCTTGTCAGATGACGAAAGCCTACAGAAACCAAGAGGAAGTAGAAGATGGCACAAATGAAGACCAACCAGGAAGATGAATCTCAAAGGTTCTTCAATGGGAGCACCAGAATATGAACCAGATACGGACCATGTTTCAGCGGATGCTGCCGCCTGCTTCAGGGGTATCAAAACTATACAAAAAGATACACATCAAATATACACACGTTAAAAAGAATATCCATTAAAAAACTATACACTTGTCATATTCATAATAGTTAAACATACAGGATGTACATGTACTACTAAAATAAAAATGGACTGTTTGTATAAAAAAGTGAAATATAAACTATGTGACAAGAGAACTGCACAGTTCAAAGACTGCATCAAAGAGTACATGTTCAGATATAGAGGGGCATAATCGAACATGAACGCCCATCTCCATAGGCATCTATGTCCGAGAACGAGGTAAGTGAAGGGGCGGGACAGACCGTATTTTCGAAAAAAGTGGTCGCCCATCTTTTTTTTCGATTAATACGGTTTGTGCCTGGCAAATGCATCGGATTTGTGCGGATTTGAGCTGGGCGGTTTCGTTTTTTCAGCGATAAGGGAAACCGAATGCGCTCAGCTCAAAAACGAACAAATCCAAGGCATTTGGTCGTGGGAGGGGCCAGGATTCGTACTGCACTGGTCCCCCTCACATGCCAGGACACCAACTGGCACCCTAGGGGGCACTTGTAACAATTAAAAAAAAAAAAAAAAAGTCAAATACCTCCCAAGTCCATAACTTCCATTCCTTTGGGTGCTGAGCCCCTCAAATCCCCCCCAAAACCCACAACTCTACACCAATTAGCATAGCCCTTATGGCTGAATGGGAGCACCTACATGGGGGTACAGTGGGTTTTGGGGGCGGTTTGGAGGGCTCCCATTTACCACCACAAGTGTAATAGGTAGGGGGGGATGGGCCTGGGTCCACCTGCCTGAAGTCCACTGCACCCACTAACAACTGCTCCAGGGACCTGCATACTGCTGTGATGGAGCTGGGTATGGCATCTGAGGCTGGCATACAGGCTGGAAAGCAAAGTTGTTAAAGTTTTTTTTTTTTTTTTGGTGGGAGGGGGTTAGTGACCACTGGGGGAGTCAGGGGTGGTCATCCCCGATTCCCTCCGGTGGTCATCTGGTCATTTTGGGCACTTTTTTGGGACTTGCTCGTGAAAAAAAAAGGTCCAAAAGTGGACCTAAATTCACGCGAAAAACGCCTTTCTTTTTTCGATTATTGGCCGAATAAACACACCCCAGTCCCGTCTTCCACCACGCCTCGGTCAACTTGTTCGTTCCCCACGACAGAGTGCAGTTGAAGACGCCCAAAAATTCGGCTTTTCGATTATTACCGATTGGGCGCCTTTTGCGAGATGGCGCCTATCTCCCGATTTGGGTCGAAATCTGGGGCGCCCATCACTTTCAAAATAAGGCTGATAGTATCTTTCAAAGAATAAAACAAAGAGCGCATACACACCTAAAAGGAACGGGTTGCCCAAATCATATGCCCCTCAGGTAATCCAACTGGACACAAAAGGGGGCTTTATTAAATATTTGAAAAAAACACCCCAAAGTTGCCATTAAAAAAGCCATATTTGGTCGTGTTTCTCACAAAAAGTCGGAAATTGGTATTTTTCAAAACATATTTTAGATGTTTTTCTATGGACAATCCATCAAATGTGCGTTCAAAAATCAGAAGGGGATGTGTTCCGGGGGCATTTCGAAAGTGGGATAAGGGCATGCCTAACACTTGGGCCCAGTTTTACAGCCATAATGGAACAAAAACATCCAGGACTATAACCAAGTCATTTTGGTCTAGGACCTGTTTTCCAGAACGAATAAGGCACAAAAGGTGCTCTACACAACCAGATGACCACTGGAGGGAATCATGGGTGACCCCCCCCCCCCCCCCAATACCACCCCAGTGGTCACTGACCCCCTCCCACCCCCAAAGAAAGTGAATAAAATATATGACTTCCCCAGCCTCCGATCTTAAAGTCAGGTGTAATTAGAGCAGCATGCAGGTCCCTGGAGTAATGTAGTGATCAGCTCAGTGCACAGTGGGGACTCGTGTCCCTCTCTCACTTGTGGTGGAAACTGTGACCCCTCCCAAGTCCCCAAAAACCCTACTGTACCCACATAATAGGTGTACCCTTCACCCATTAAGGGCTATTGTAGTGGTACTGTACAGTGTGTTTTGGGTGGGTTTTGCAGGACCTCAGGGGAACAAGATAACTGGGAACAAAGGTGAGATATGTACCTTGGACAATTTTTATGAAGTGCCCTCTAGGGTGCCCCCATTGCTCCCCTAGGATGTCTGGGGGGCCAATTTACTAAAAATGCTGGCTCCTCCTACATCCCAATGGCATGAATCTGTACGTTTTGCACTTAATTCATTTTTTTTTTCTGAAAATGGAACAAAAAACACCCCAAAAACAAAGAACGTCCAATCACAAACCTTGTTCGACAATGGTATTTTCAGGGAGCAGGTGGGGAGACTTTCTTTTTCGAAAATGAACTTCTTCTTCCTATAAAACTAAAATGAATAGCCTACCTCTAAGTGGGCTAGAGCTGATAGTACCGACTGGTGCAGAAGTCACAACAGTATTATCTCCATTTCACGGCATTTGTTTTATTCTTAGTTATCATTTTTTATTATTGTTATTCATCATGCGGTTCTGTCTTTTACTACTACTATATTTTGGTGGCATGCTTTTCAGGCTTCTAAAGCATTACATTTTCCTTGGGGTACCCCGTTTTTGCCCCTAAGCTTAACAGTTTGGCATCTTAAATCGTTTTTTATTGAGCATATAACCAGCTATTACTCTGTAGCTTCTCGCAATTAGATTACCAATTTTGGCATCCATTAGCGTGTTTTTGACATGTTTATTGTGTATTACCATGCCCTCAACACATACGTATCTCTATCCCTTCCTTTTCAACAGCTAACAGTGTCGGTACGTTGAGTTACACTACTACACCAGTCACCATTACTATCAGCTCTAGCCACTAGAGGTAGGCTATTTTAGTTTTATTTTTATTACTTTGTTTGTGTCCGTTTAATTTGGATTACCTGATCGTAATATGATAATTTTTTAGTGACTCTGTTCCTTCTAGTGTGCATGTGCTCTTTGTTTTACTGCTTTGCAATTTTTTCACACAAACCATAGATCATAGTTTGTATTCACCTTTTTATACACGAAGTCCATTTTTATTTCAGTAGTTCATGTTCGCTCTGTATGTTTATCTATTTTATGGAATATGACAAGTGGTATAGTATTTTTTTTAATGGATGTCGTTTTTAATTGCGTTTATATTTATTGATATTTATCTTTTTTTCGTGTAGTTTTGATTGTGTCCCCTGAAGCAGGCGGCTGCATCTGCCGAAACTCAGCCCATGATGGGTCCATATTCTGAGATTCATCTCTCTGGTTGGTCATTATTTGTGTCTTCCTCTACTTCCTCTTGGTTGCCGTAGGATTTTCATAGAGGATTCTTCCTGTTCGTATTAAAGGATGAAAGCCTGCCAGAGCTGGTGCTCCCTGCAGAAAATGGTACAGACAATCAAGAAAGGATGGGAAAAGTTGTACTACTGAAACAGAGTGGTATTGATACAAGACTATTGTTAATAAGGTAGCACAGCTTGTTTCTATGGTTGGGGAGAACTTGGCATGGCTGGACATGCTTGAGGAGCACACGGACGAGATGAAAATGCTGTTTTCATCTCGTCCATGTGCTCCTCAAGCATGTCCAGCTTGTTTTCAGTTTCACCAAAACTGAAACTGTCTGAAAGCTTTTGCTGAAACGCAGTTATGGCAAACCAAAGCTGAAAACTTGAGTTGGTTGTCTGAAGTGAACCGTGGAGGGCCATTGGGTTTGCCAGAGCTGCAGTCTGCATCCCTTGCTAAACCTACAGTATCCAAGCCAGAACATAATAACTTTAAATAATGAAAGATCGCACTACCTCCCAGCAATAAAGCCTCCACACACACTGGATCACAGCTAATAAAAACAAACTAAAAGCAGTGTTTTACAGTGGCTGACTGGTCAAGGCCACACTCGGTGTGACAGCTGATGTCATAACTCCACAGAGAAGCTAATTCCTAAAGAGTACTCATTGCATACTTGGACAGAATGATGATCCATCAAGCCCTAGATCCGTTCCAACAGTCGGCCAATCCAGGTCAGAAGAACCTGCAAGATCCCAAAAGAGTAAAAATAGATTTTATGCTGATATTCCAAGGAATAAGCAATGGATTTTCCAAGTTCATTCATAATGGGCTTATGGACTGTAGATCTTGAAATACAAAGGGAGATTGTAGTTTAACATGCAGAAATCTATGTATTACTTTTAGAGGTGGAACACAATTAAGGAAGAGAATTAATCTGGACAAAAAAACATTCATAATCGTAAAACCAGACATAAAACCGGCAGTGATCCTGGCTTGGACAGGCAGCCAGTGAAGAATCCAGAACAAAGGAGCAGCATGATCATATTTGGATTTGAAAAAAAGGAAATGGGCAGCAGTGTTCTGCAGCATTGAATTTAGTCAGGATTTAGATGCAAGACTCAAAGAGAATTACAGTAGTAAATTCTAGAAAAAAAAAAAAAAAATCAAAGCTTGAACCAGTTTTTGCAGATCATCTGTTGAAAATAGAGCGCTTATCTATCACAAATATCTAAGCTTACGATAAGTAGAAAATGATTAATCTACAAGTCGGTCAATCCAAACACTTAGGCCCTGGTTACAAAGGCGCGCTAGCATTTTTTAGCTCGCACTATTTGTGTAGGCGCCTATATTTGCATGCGCTAAAAAACGCATGTTTTACCAAGCCCTTTCCAATTGCCGCATTCAAGTTGCTTTTACAAGTAATTCAGTCAAATACCAGGGGAAATCTCACTTTTGTCATTGTGTTTTTTTTTGGGAAGGGCTTGGTAAAACATGTACCGGACGCCGATAGAATGTGTTGGAAAGCATGCACTTCTGACTACAAATTGTTAACCTATAAGGTCAAACAAGCATATTATTCCAAGAAGATTGCTGCTGGGTCAAATGATTCTCGCATTCTATTTCAAATTGTTCATAATCTTTTAAGGACCCTGCAGATAATCTCGTTCAATCTTCTCATTCAGTCATAGACCTTGCAAAATATTTGAGGAAAAAGATTGTGATATTAGGTCTCAATTTCCACCTATATCATCCACTGGCTATTTATATGTATCCAGTTTTAAACTCTATGATGTCTGTTGGTCAATATTGGCATGATGTTAAGAAGGTTAGTTTAGATCAGATAGGGTAAGGCTATTGCCTCCTTTAGCAAAGGTTATTGTGATCTGGACCCTCGTCAGCTTTTATGTTGAAATATCTCCCAAATGAGGGAATCTACTGGTTATTACTTCTGGTCAATTTAATGCTATGGCCTGGGCACTTAAAGCCAGACATGCTGTCAGTGCAAGTATGAGACTGTGTGCGTGACTTAATTGGAGGAGCTGGTATTTATTTTTGTTTTTCTCTGTTTCCTAAAGAAACCCCACCAACCAGGACCCTGAAGTAGCCAGAGCAAAACACTGGCCATCATCAGCCTGGGGGCGAGAAGAAATTGTTTTGTAAGTGCCTTATAAGACAAGTGCTCACCTTCGCACCTATACTAATGGTTTGACTTTGAACATTTGAAATGGTTAAGCACAGTACTTCACAAAGTTTTTCTCTGACTTCTTTGATGAACAAAATAATATTAAAAAAAAGATTAAAACTAAAATAAGATTCACAAAGACACTATTATTGGAAGTTTTTTGCCAATGATGGAGAGGATTTTTTGATCTGCTCTTTAAATCTGAACAATTTTTGAGCTCTTGAGGCTTTTTCCTTCCTTTTATGAACATTTACAAACAGTTGCATATCAGTAACATCTTCATGCTGTGGATTTTCAGTATTGATTTCATTCAAGAGAATAATGTATTTCCAACACCCAAATTTTTGTTGTTCTAAGGGGCTATTATACAGACAGTGTAAGTTCTATATTCTCCTTCCTATAGTTAAAGATTGACTTAAGACAACAGTCGTCTGTTCGAACTATAGACCTATTGCAAAATTCCTTTTTAGGGCCAAGATATCTGAATCTATTGTAGGGTCTCAACTTCAGGAATATTTGGATTCATTTGATATACTTGACTGTCATCAAAGTACTACAGTACAGAAACCTGTCTTAGCACTTATTTCAAATTGAGAACCCTAGTTGAGAAGGGTATTCCTTCTATCCTAATGCAGTTATACTTATCAGTTGCCGCCTTTAATGTGGTTGGCCACAATTTATTACTTAGACTGACTCTAATTGGTCTCTCTTGTAGGGTATATGATTGTAATTGGTCCCTTATTTATTTGACCACACCCTGTATTGTTTCTCTAGAAATTTCTATATAGATGCTTGACAACCGACTCAAGTTTGAATACAGAAAAGACAGTTATGATGTGGATCAAATGGTAAATTCTATCATTTCCTTCCTCAAGGTAACTACTGGGTGTGTTCAAATAAATCAGAAGTAGTTAGAGGTAACTGGAAACATAATTTGAACATCATCAGCACGAGATGTAGTAAGATAAATTCATAGACTTGAACAGCTGTCCCAAAGGACTAAAATAGGTGTTAAAAAAATAGGGGACAATGAGGAACCGTGTGGGACCCCACAGCTGGGTTTTCAAAAGGGAGAGCTCTCGTTGTTAATGATCACTTTGGTGTTCTTCTTTTCTGAAAAATAGAAATTTCTAAACATGGACGCCTACAAGAATGCTAGTGCACCTTTGTAAACAGGGCCCTAGGTGTTTGGATTGGCAGACTTGGAGGTACTCATATTTAGAAAATCAATCATTTCTACCTATCATAAGATTAGATATTTGCGATAGGTACGCTCTTATTTTTCAACAGATGATCTGCAAAAACTGGTTCGAGCTTTGATTTTTTTTTCTAGAATTGACTACTGTAATTTCTCTTTTGAGTCTTACATAGTTGCCAAACCTCGGCCATGTCGAGTCCTCCCGTGGAATTGAGACTTTAAATCTTTTTGCATTTTGTATCATTCAAATCTGTGTTTTGGTGACTCACTCCCTCTTTTTTTGCTATTGCATACTCATGAGGCCTGTATCTCCTCTTTTTCTCTCCATTACATAAACAGCACGATATGATTGGTACTAAAGACTATTAATTTGTAATCATGCAATTAAAGCTTTAATGTCACAGATACTAATTAGATCAACACAGTTGGTGGTGATAGTGGTAGGATACTAACCAAAAAGGCCATGGGAGAACTAAAATGTCAGATGTTGGGGCAATCATTACAAAGCCTTGAAATGGGACAGAAGGGGGAAGCAGGCGGTGAACTAGCTAGGGCACCTGTTATGATTGTCTACTCAAGTTTGGAGGCTACAGAGGGGGGAAAAAAACACTGTTCTGGAAAGTGTGAAACCTTTCAAGCAATCAAGCTGTCTGGGTGGCAGCTAGGATGCATCCTTAACAACACTAAAAGGAATAACTGGGGCGAAGTGGATGGACTACTTATCTTTTCTATCATCAGCTACCATAGTATGTTACTCTTGCACTCAAAGGGTGTGAAAATTCCATACTTCTGAATTCTGAACATAGACTTGTCTTATTCTCCAGCTTTTCTGGAACAGCCATGTTGGCAAGCAACATGTGTGACATTATACAATTGTTAACCTCACCCAGCTGGATCACAAATACTACTGCCAGTCATACAGCAATGGCCACAACTGGACGTGGCTCCAGAGTTGGTAGGGGAATCCCATAATGTTTTTGGTCACTCTATAAGGGAGCATATTTGACAAGAACTCAATGTATTTCTTCAAGGGATGGAGATAGAGGGCAGTACTCCAGCTACGATGGACAGAGAAGCATGGGACACTCCGCTATTTTCAAAATTTTCTGGAATCTCACACACAGCTAGAAAAGACTCTTAGATGAATGTCACTTGCCACAAGGCCACAAGAGACAGCATAAATGGGTATAAGAACTATGGGAAAGGTTTACCAAACCCATTCCGTGAGAGATATCCTGGACAGACTGCAGAGAAATTCCTTTTCTACTGCTGGTCTTCTCTTGCTTCTCCTCCACTCGTTGTTTTTACTGTCTGTCTCCTCACTCATGTTTCAATCTCTTCAGAGGGCTGTCCACAGGAAATACAAGCAACCCAGAACACAGAAGACAAAATCAATCTGTGGATCATGACCCTTTCATGACAGTGGCAGCCTAGATATTAATGCTCCCTCCCCCAGAAAGCCCCACACCCCTCCTCCCATCCCCCCAGAACCCACACAGAAAGCCAGACAGCATCTCACCGATGCATCCACGAGCGCCTGCTGTACGCGTGGAAGGTCAGCCACTGGACACCAGACCCTCTGCAATGAGGCAACTTGTCTGTCACGCTCACACTGCACTGGTTCAGCATGAGATAAATGGCCTTTACTTTCTGGATCTTCACTCGCCAGGGCATAGAGTGCCACAACAGCCTTCTGAAGTACCTGCGACAAGTACTCCTCAGTTTCCCTCAGTACCTGCATGGTGAAGGGACAAGAGGCAGGTTAACACCAAGGAGCAAAACCTCACTGGCAGTATCTCATATCCAGGGAGGAAGCCAGCAGTACCCTTCAGGCGGTACCACCAGAGGAAGATGGGAGCACAGGGCTATAAATGGCTTCAAGTGCATGTACTGCACAGACTATATGAGTTTTTAAATGGCTGATGAGAGAAAGAATAGAATCCCTCAATTAGAGTTGAATAAATAGAAGTACAGAGTCAGCAGCATAGGAATTCCCAGCCCAGGATTTATTTTCCCTTGTAGGTCAGCATTAGCTGACACACTGTGCCTGCTTCCTGATGTGCTAGATGCTCCTCTGACCCTCTTGTCTTTTTTCTCCCTGTTCTGCTTTATATCTACCCCAGTTAAAGAGGATATATTTCCACATATACACACAGAGGCCACTAACAGCACATTAACACACAGAAGCAGAGAGACACACATCCACTCACAGACTGCATGTCCTCAATCTGCAGGAGGAGCCCACGCAGCGTCTCCAGGCGATCAGACTCCTTATTTGCATAGGGGTACACATGGCAGTGAAAACTACAATGAGAAATGGGTGAAAAGTTCAGCGCTGAGAATCAGATGGCTGAAGACATGCCAGAGAAAGGCTGAGAATGAACTTACCAATCTGCAATCTTTTTGATCTTCTGTCCAATCTGCTCACCCCAATAAGAGATAAGAAAGATCACCCAGGTCACATTCTCCCCCCTACAGTAGCACAGAGAAAAAGAGAACAAGCTATAATAAAGCTTTGGTAACATTCCTCAGTTTTACCACTAGGTGGCATATTCCAACACCTATGTAAGCTGACCAGTGTGAGCAACTGAAGCAAATATCACTACAATAAGCTTGTGGGTCATGAAAATCACCAAGGATGTGAAGGGGGTACCCAGATGATTCTTTGCCCTGAATCAGAGAATCAGGACATTAATTGAAGGGGAGGTGGGAACTCCCAAGATTTCCTGCACAATTCCAGCATACCCCGAAACATGACAGGGGGTCTGAATGACACTGTGTGCACCAGACCAAAATCAAAGTCGTCATGATTTAACCCCAATTTAATTTTTAATAAGCAAAAATAATTTCCACAAACATCTGAATCACTTCACTCAAGGTCCTGAACACTTGAGCTTCTTTTAATCTGCCTTATACCACCTCCTCCCAGGGGCGTAGCTACGTGGGGCCACGGGGGCCTGGGCCCCCGTAGATTTGGCCCTGGACCTCCCTGCCGACGACCCTCTTGACCCCCCCCTCCCGCCGTCAACCTGCCATCGCCGTCTTCTACCTTTGCTGGCAGGGGACCCAACCCCCGCCAGCCGAGGTCCTCTTCTTCCTTCTTCCTGTATAATGTGCAGGATGTCAAACTCAGAAACAGAACAAAGGAGAAAGGACTCGGCTGGCGGGGGTTGGGGGTCCCCCGCCAGCAAAGGTAGGTGATGGCGGGGAAGGGTTGGCGGTGGGGGGGGGGGGGGGGAAGCTAAAATGTGCCCCCTTCACCTTGGGCCCTGGACCCCCACTTCCTCCTGCCGAAGTATGTCTACGCCCCTGCCTCCTCCTACTTAACCACAAAAATATTCCTTTCCCATCACCATTCCATTAACTTCACTGGCATCTACATTCTTTTTTTCAAGTACAGGTGCAGATGCTAGTTAAGACATTGCTATTGAAATTCTTTCTAATCAAACTGCATCATAATTTTGTAGATAAATTACCCATGGCTTTTCAACATCTATGATAATATGCCCGTATAACCCCACCTGCAGCTTTTCCATTTGCAATTCTTCTATTAAAATGTTATTGTTCAAGCTGCCTGGCACTGAAACAGTGTTTTATGTTTCATTCTCGCACCTGCTGGAAACTCAGCATACTGGATCTCTCTCTAACTAGCCAGGGCTCTTATTGGCTCTTTGTCGACTCAGTCCCCACCTGCTGGAACGTGTGCACAACCCATCAGTCACATTCTGGGCCAGTTCGTAAGGACACTAAGGAAATGTGCATTAGACCAGTGCACTAATAAAAGAATGCATTGCCTTTACATTGCATCTCAATTGCAGGACCTCACTTTTGGAATTTTCTGCCTGTAATTATACAACAGGAGTTAGGCTTTTTTGAAATTTTTAAAATTATTAAAATGTATTTATTAACTTCAGGCAGCTTTTAGATACTTTATGATGTAATACTGTTTTAGTTTTTATAATGCCAGCTGTGATAATATATTTTGTCTTTGTTTTACATCGTTTGTAACTATACCTCACCTAGAAATTTTGTCTGTACTTATCAAACTGAACAAATGAAACGAAATGAAACCTCAAGTCCATTAGTAAATTACAGCATTACAACCTGGAAAATTAGATGGCTGTGTAGATTCAGAGAAGCCTCCCCAGAATAGGGGGCTCTGTATGAAACTGCTCCTTCCCTGTTTCATGTCACAAACAAAAAGCCTCTTGAGAGATGCAGAACTCAGCCACCTCTGCAAGTGCATAAAAGCAACTGCAAGTCTGTTCCAACTAAGGGCAGGCTGCAACCGTGACTGCTATGATACCATGGTATCCAAAGTGCCAGAACCACACGCTGTGCAGTTTCCTTGTGTGGTGTCACTCCAATGTTGTTTATTAAGGCTGAAACTTCGAGGGGTCACTCACCGTGGCAGGGTCCTCCATAGGCTCTGACATTTCCACAAAGTTGGCGATGAGGTATCCACGGCATGCACGCCAGAGGAGGCGCTCAAAGGTGCTGACCTTCCAGGGGTGGATCACGCCGGCAAGGAAACTGCAAATGGGGGGGGGGGGGGGGGCAGGGGGAAGAGAATAAATCATGCACACTGTTGAACCAGCAGCCAGCACAGAGAGATGACTCTTGGCAATAATATACATGACCTCTTCTCTCAGTGGCCATATCAAAGGTCATCAGCACGAGATGAATCAGGAAAAAAAAAAAAAAAAAAAAGACAACCCCTCTCACCTCAAAAACCAACAACAGATTTCGAGGCAGAGACACGTCCAGAAATATTACCAGTGCATTTGAAGGAACCTCAAAGCTTTGTGCGACTCTGCCTTCAGTCCCCTACTCAAAGTCAATGTGCTGTCCCTTACACTGTTTTAACAGCACCAGCTAGCACGGGGTTGTACCTGATTCCAGACAGCTTACAACGTGCACCCCAGCACAGGGGTGTTAAGCGACACATTCAAGGTCACCCAGTGACGGGCAGAAAAGTGAATGGGAGTCAGGGTCTCCAGTTTTCTGCTAGGCAGCTGTCTGCTCTATTGCAGCAGACACAACCAGGTAAGGATATTACAAGTTCTGCTCATACAGGTCACAAGCATTCTCTCTGTGTATCACAAAATCACAAGCAAAGAAAAGCTGCATAGGCAGCAACCAGCAACCTCAAAAAGGCAGTGTGACTGAGCAAAAACTACACTAAGGTGGGGCAATTTTACACCACAATGGTGCACAATGAAAACCAGTTCTCTGATGACATAGGGGCAAACTTGTCAGTCGATGTGCCCCCCACCCCATCCAGCATCTCCTTTCTCTCTTCTCCCTCTCCCCTTCTCCCACCCTGCTCCCTTTTTCAGCCCAGTGCCTTAAAAGGTGGAGAACAAAAGGGTTTTTTTTTAACGTATTTGACAGATTTTTAATGTATTTGAAAGATTCCCGTACGTAGATATAAATATCATAAAATAAAATAGAATATCACTAAAACTCCTTAAAAAGTTATTGTCGCTGGTAAAAACAGCACTAAAAGTCAGTATTTTGTGCACATTTTTCTACACCAAATTTCAGTGAGGATATCCTGTTTACTTGATGGGTTCATCCTAACTGTTATCATCTGCCTTGGGAAGGAATATACTGTGAAATTAAATTAAAATTAAACTCTCCTTTCATTGGGGCACATGGAACCACATCTTCACCTCATCTCTTTTGTACAAACGGATTATTCTGTTTTGAGCATGTTTCATGGACAAGTGGTTTTCGTAAATAATAAAAATAAATATTTTGTTTCATGCAGATCTCTCATTTGTTTAAACATAACTAAATGGGCTATAAGCCCCTAATGCAGTCCACTGGTTTTCTTATATTTTGTCCTAGTGATGTGTGACTTATATGGTGCCAAAACCTGCCTGCTACCTCCTCCCGCACACAGCCCCCCCTCACCCCACACACACACAGTTGACACTCCCCTCCTACACACTAAAGCCCTCCCCAGTCCTACTCTGAAGGGCCCTGGTGGTCTAGTGGCTTCTTCAGGGGCAGGAAAGAAAACAAACAAAAAAAAAACATTCTTTCCTGCCTGCTGACGCTACTGCTTTCAAAATGGCTGCCAAGACAGGCAGCCATTTTTAAAACAAGGTGGTGGCAGCGCAAGAACAGAGTAGCGGCAGCAGGTAGGAAAGAGTGGCATTCTTTCCTGCCCCTGCAGAGGCCACACCACCACCAGGACAGGCCCTTCAAGGTAGGACTTGGGAGGGCTGTAGTGTGTGGCGACAGCTGCAGCCATTGAAACGCAATGGGTAAGCAAAGCATTAGCAGTTTCTGGCGCCGCCCTCCCCCCTGCCGTGGATACCCTACTTACTGTGTTCCACCGGCCCTGGCCCTTACAGAATACTACCATAAAACCACTTTGGTGCACCGAACTACAGAACACTTAACCAGGTCAACGGCCAGTGCAGCCAAGTCCACCATGCAATGTGCACCTTCTAAAAGTTGTGCATGTTACTTGGTGACACATCCATGTCTCACCTATGCTCTGCCCATGTGTACATTCCCATGTACACTACCTTACAGAATAGCACATAGTGCACGTGTAAGAGCCAATCACGGTGCCCCCTACCAGTGGCGTAGCCAGAAGTCAATTTTTGGGTGGGCCAACAGGTTGGATGGGTGGGCACTAGTCAGTGGTGTGCTGGTAAATGTTTAACAACAGGCTCTCTGCCCGGTCCACCTCTGCGCCCGTCCAACTCCCCTCAAAATTGCATTACTGTCTCCAGGAAAAAAAAAATAAATTATCCCAGGTTCCAATTTAATTCATGTTTAATGTGGGATAAAATGCCATAAATAAGTAAATAAATATAAACTTTTAATGTTGAGCACCTGATTCTCAAAGTGGACATATTCCAAACACTATAATGAAAATAAAATGATTTTTTTCTACCTTTGTTGTCTGGTGACTGTTTTTCTGATCATGCTGGCCCAGTATCCGATTCTGCTGCTATCTGTCCTCTTAACTCCGTTTCCAGGGCTTCCTTTCCATTTATTTCTTTACTTTCCTCCTTTCTTCTTCATTTCTTGCTCTATATCCATAAGTAAAAGCTGGGTCCTCTGCAGACTTGACTGTCTAGTGGATCCAGCTTCTGCCTATTTTCTTCATCCATGTGCAGTTTTTCTCCTCTCTTCCCTCATCTCATCTCCTTCCTCATTCTTCCATCCCCTCAATCCATGTCCAGCATTTCTTCTCTCTCCCTTCCCTCTCTTCCATCCATGTCCAGCAACCCTCCTCTCCCCTTCCCTCCATCCAGCAACCCTCCTCTCCCCTTCTTCCACCATGTCCAGCAACCCTCCTCTCCCCTTCCCTTCATCCAGCAACCCTCCTCTCCCCTGCCCTCTCCTCTCCCCTTCTTCCACCATGTCCAGCAACCCTCCTCTCCCCTTCCCTCCATCCAGCAACCCTCCTCTCCCCTTCTTCCACCATGTCCTGCAACCCTCCTCTCCCCTTCCCTTCATCCAGCAACCCTCCTCTCCCCTGCCCTCGCCTCTCCCCTTCTTCCACCATGTCCAGCAACCCTCCTCTCCCCTTCCCTCCATCCAGCAACCCTCCTCTCCCCTTCTTCCACCATATCCAGCAACCCTCCTCTCCCCTTCCCTCCATCCAGCAACCCTCCTCTCCCCTTCTTCCACCATGTGCAGCAACCCTCCTCTCCCCTTCTTCCACCATGTCCAGCAACCCTCCTCTCCCCTTCCCTCCATCCAGCAACCCTCCTCTCCCCTTCCTCCACCATATCCAGCAACCCTCCTCTCCCCTTCCCTTCATCCAGCAACCCTCCTCTCCCCTGCCCTCTCCTCTCCCCTTCTTCCACCATGTGCAGCAACCCTCCTCTCCTCTCCCGTCTGCCCTGTTTCCTTCCTCCCCCCCCCCCCCCCCGTACCTTTAAATATTATAGTTTTGCTGGAGTTGCAGGCAGCCGGCATTGAAGACATCGGCAGGCTTACGCCGGTTCCAGCAGCCTTCCCTTCCCTCGTTGCAAGTCGGATGATGGCTCCGCCCTCATAGAAACAGGAAATACGTCAGAAGAGGGCGGAGCCATCATCCGACTTGCAACGAGGGAAGGGAAGGGTGCTGGAACCGGCGTAAGCCTGCCGATGTCTTCAATGCCGGCTGCCCGCGACTCCAGCAAAACTGTAATATTTAAAGGTACGGCGGGCGGGCGAGGCAGTGGCGGGCTGGGGAGGCAGATGCGGGATCGGAGCTCAGCCTGCTCCCTCCGCTCCGCTGCCTCCACTGCTGGGTGGGCCTGAACCAAAACTGGGTGGGCCTGGGCCCGCCCAGGCCCACCCGTGGCTACGCCCCTGCCCCCTACATGCGCAAAAATGCATGTAACTGCATGTGCTTCATTACAGAATTGCCCTGTAAGTGTTCAATTCCTTCCAAAGACCAAATGAAAAGTGGGGAGACAGGCTTGATTTGCACTGTGGGAGAGCAGAGTTCGCCCTCAACTTTCCACTTAAAAGTTACAAGAACAAAAGCATCTGCTGGAAAATCATTCTATAATCCTCTAGCTCCAGTTCAATTATATTCATTATTCCAAACTCACCATTCTCTGTGGGGAAAGAGAACACTTCCTGATCTTCCCCACATCATGCCCTTATGTGCTTCCAGTTCTGACCAGTTGCTTGCTACTTTGAGCACAAATATGTCAAAACATATCTACTGGCAGTGAAAAATGTCAGACTCCCCTGTCGGGACATGTAAGTACATAAGTAATGCCATACTGGGAAAAGACCAAGGGTCCATCGAGCCCAACATCCTGTCCACGACAGCGGCCAATTCAGGCCAAGGGCACCTGGCAAGCTTCCCAAACGTACAAACATTCTATACATGTTATTCCTGGAATTGTGGATTTTTCCCAAGTCCATTTAGTAGCAGTTTATGGACTTGTCCTTTAGGAAACCGTCCAACCCCTTTTTAAACTCTGCTAAGCTAACCGCCTTCACCACTTTCTCCGGCAACGAATTCCAGAGTTTAATTACACGTTGGGTGAAGAAACATTTTCTCCGATTTGTTTTAAATTTACTACACTGTAGTTTCATCGCATGCCCCCTAGTCCTAGTATTTTTGGAAAGCGTGAACAGACGCTTCACATCCACCTGTTCCACTCCACTCATTATTTTATATACCTCTATCATGTCTCCCCTCAGCCGTCTCTTCTCCAAGCTGAATAGCCCTAGCCTCCTTAATCTTTCTTCATAGGGAAGTCGTCCCATCCCCGCTATCATTTTAGTCGCCCTTCTCTGCACCTTTTCCAATTCTACTATATCTTTCTTGAGATACGGCGACCAGAATTGAACACAATACTCAAGGTGCGGTCGCACCATGGAGCGATACAACGGCATTATAACATCCTCACACCTGTTTTCCATACCTTTCCTAATAATACCCAACATTCTATTCGCTTTCCTAGCCGCAGCAGCACACTGAGCAGAAGGTTTCAGTGTATTATCGACGACGACACCGAGATCCCTTTCTTGGTCCGTAACTCCTAACGTGGAACCTTGCATGACGTAGCTATAATTCGGGTTCTTTTTTCCCACATGCATCACCTTGCACTTGCTCACATTAAACGTCATCTGCCATTTAGCCGCCCAGTCTCCCAGTCTCGTAAGGTCCTCTTGTAATTTTTCACAATCCTGTCGCGATTTAACAATTTTGAATAACTTTGTGTCATCAGCAAATTTAATTACCTCGCTAGTTACTCCCATCTCTAAATCATTTATAAATATATTAAAAAGCAGCGGTCCTAGCACAGACCCCTGAGGAACCCCACTAACTACCCTTCTCCATTGTGAATACTGCCCATTTAACCCCACTCTCTGTTTCCTATCCTTCAACCAGTTTTTAATCCACAATAGGACATTTCCTCCTATCCCATGACCCTCCAATTTCCTCTGTAGCCTTTCATGAATTGTGCCTTGAATGCCGCTCAATTGACATTAGCTAGCCACTGGAAGATGATATCACTACCAATGTTGATCAAACTTTGGTACATATGTGATATGGAGCACCTGTTTGCCAAGCGGAGGCACCCTATCGAAATGGGGAAAGATATGGCTCCCCTTTGTGTCTCATCGTTCTTATCCACACTGTTCCCTTCTATACTTTATTGCATGTTATTTATTTTTATGGGGTGTTTACATGGAGCTGTTTATTTGATGCTTTGCCCCTCTTTTTGTTCCTGTAGCCTACTGGGTGGGGGGTGGAAAGGTTAATATGAAAAACCTCTTTAAATGACTACAGGCGAGTTCAGTTGATCCTTTTCACTACATCCCCTTTGTTGGATTTTGCAACTGTTATAAAAGTTGTACCATACTCTTGCTTTTTTTTCTCTCCTGTGCTATGAATTTTGTGCACTGCGTAATGTTGTTCATATTTAGTATGTTTTGTTTGGAATTTCAATAGACTTTTTTTTAATTATTAAAAAGTCAGACCCACCCCTACCCCCACACTGAAGCAGTAGCAAACACCCCAGTCCCTCCACCACAGTCCTTAAGGCTCCTGTCTCTAACTCACGTACTTCACTTTGAGGTCCAGGCGCTGAGCTACAGAGGGATCCAATAGAGGGTCTGTCTCTGTGGGGGCCCGGGTCCGGCGAGGTGACCCCATCTCTGGCTGAGGAAAAGAAAAACCACTGTAAATTTTTTCAAATAGAACTCCCCCTGAGGAAGTTTTACTGCGAAACACACTCTAGGGGGCAGGATTAGGGCAAAGAAAAACCAGGAGGGGTCCTGTCAGAAATGTAATTCAGAGGTATTCAAGCTAGAATTTTGTCCTGATAATTCAGTTGCTGGCAGAATGGGTGTGAACCAGAGCAACTGCAACCCTCGGAGATCTGTGTATGCTCCCTAAACCCTGTTTATTATCTTCCCGTCAGCAGGTGGAGCTGGAGAGCAGCATGTTTTACCTGCTGCTGTCTCCAACCTTGGTGCTCCTCTGCAACTGGAACCCATACAGGGCACACAAACTGGCAAGACCAGATGGACTCACCAGCAGAAGAAAGCAGAGGCAGTGGCAGCAGCAGGTACAAAGCACTGACTGCTGACTCCTATGACTGGAAGGGATCAAAGAGGGGAAAAAAGTGATTATGGGGGGCGGGAGGAACAAGGGAATGAGGAAGGAGGTTATTTCAGAAGGAAGGTTAAAGTCTAATGTATTGATATTCACATGTCGTAGGGCTGGGGTTTAAAATGTATTCATATTATAGTGGGAGGCCCACAAAAGCCTAATTCTGCCCTGCCCTCTGTGTGCTGCTACCAACAATGGAAGAGAATCAAAGGAAGGCAACATGGTTTTCAAGAAAGCCAAAGACTGGCACAGATACTACTCAGCCATGAAGGAAGTGAGAGGTAAAGCCGGAGATCATGCAGGGTCAGCAATACACGGAAAGACATGCTGGAACTGATTGAGTCCAAGTAGTTTAATTGTCAGCTATTTCTGTTAAAATATTTCTCACTTTACGCCAGTGAACAGGGAGAAATCAAGTGAACTCCTTTGCAATCCAGGTGTGCAGCTGCCCTTCCATCATTACCATTTATTGTATTGCTTCTTCACCTCATGCCCTGAGGTACTTCAGTGTCTTTCCCTCTCGACATTCAATACAAGAAGCCCCTTTTCCTGCCCCTTCCCCTCACTCACCAGCTGTCCAGTGAACCGCTGTCCTTCCCGCAGGATGTGCGCATACTCTCGCAATTCCCGCACACGGCCTTGCATGGATTCACGGTTCCTGCTCACTTCCCGCAGCTCCTGAGCCAACCGCTCCGATTGTTCCTGGATCGCCATCAAATCCTTTTGTGCTGGAGCCAAGGGGTTTTCCTCCAACACTTCCACCTCCTTACCAGCCTTCTGCAGCTCCAAATCCAAGTACGCTGTATGAGAAACAAGCAAAAGTTTTGGTTTCAGTTTTGGACGAAACCAGATCTGCGGCCAAAATTTGTCACTCGGGTTTCAGCCAAAACCTGGCACAATCAGATTTAGTACCCCTGGGCTCTGTGGACTAGCATCCACCATTCCTAGCCCTCTAGTCTGTTCCCAAGATAGAAAGGAATTCAGACCCAAAGGACTGTTGCCTGCAGTGTCCCCGAGACTGTCTATGCTCCACAGGAATCTGGGTCTACAGCCTTCCCAGGAGCAGCCTACTCATAGTTGCTACACCAGGCCACATGTCTACACCATCTGCTGGAACCAGAGAAATACTGAGGAGATGAAGGCAGCAATAGTCCCAATAAGGAGAGTAAAGTAATGTCTGAACTGGTTTTCTCTGGCTCCATCTACTGGCAGGGGGACATAACCCACTTGTCTGGACTGGTCCAGGCATGGACGAGAAGGAAACTTTCTAATTTTAATCCTTTCCTCCAGGTTTCTCATAAATTCTCTCTCCACTTAAAATATAAAGAGCATTTAAAATATACCACCCAAGCCATTAGTAAAAACACTGGATCTAGGATGGAGAACTGTAGAATCCTGCTCCATAAATCTTTCTAGGCTGACACAAGCCATTCTGTAACCTGTTTGCTAATGAGAGGTAATTTGATGAACTCTGTATTGACTGTATGTATTTAATTATTATCCTCTTCCCTGTGTTAATGAGGTTTCTTTTATGTAATCTGCCAGGAATCCTTATTTGGAAATTGAGCAGACTATAAGACAGAGCAGTAACTACTCTCAGAGTTCATTTTTTTTTTTACACCAGGTGTCAGCCACAGAACAGTGGTATGGTCTAAATAAGCAATTATCAACCCAGTTCTCAGCACACAACCAGACAGTCTGGTTTTCAGCATATTCATAATTAATATGCATGAGATAAATTTGTGCACAGTAAAGGCAATCTTTCAGTCAAGGATAACCCACAAGCCACATTATCTGTGTTGTGTTCCAAGGACTGGGTTGAAACTCCTGGTCTAAACCATCACTTCTTAGTTTGATTTAAGACATGTCACGAGTACTTATAAAGTCAACAGAATCCTGCCATTATCTCATACTGAAAAGTACAAACTGGCCAGAAGAAAAGTGTAAACCCAGCGCATCTAATCCTAGCTGTGCCACCCAGTGCTCTGCACAGCCTGGCCAGTCCTGTGCTCTAGGACTTTACAAGCCACATGTGGGTTTGTGTTTTAGCCCTGACACTTACTGAAGGTCTTCTCTAGCTCTTCACATCTTCGTACGTCAGCTACAAATCTCCGCTGGAAGGCGTTAACATTTGGGTTCAACTGGAAAGAGACAAAAGAGGATGCAATTATAGTGCTTTAATGATCACATCAGTCCAAGTCTTTCCCAGCAAGCAGTACTAAAGAGAACTGTATAGAACACCCAGGAGATGGTGCTGTAGGCAATGTGAATGAGAACCAGCTATGAGGAGTTCACAGCTCCTGTATTCTCTGCTTCTCCCAACAGGAGGCACTATAGAGAACAGTGCAAAAATGATGATAGTGGGAGAGCTCATGGTTCTTGGAGTTCCAGTTTCTACCAGCAGAAAGTGCTGTGGGGAATGACGTAAGCCATTTGTCATTAGGAAACATATAATAATCTGAATGCACAAGAGAATAGCAACCTAAGGGTGTGGGATGTATGAACAATCTTCCAATGAAAGTGATAGGATTTTTTAAAAAAATCTACAGCAAGCACGGAACAAAGGATCCTCAGCAGTTGGACAGTGAAGGTAAGACAGAACAGCAAATTAGGATGTGCAGTATAATTGTAAAGAAAATGGGAAGTCTACATGGGCCACCTGCTGTCATATTCTACATTACCACAAAGGGATTAACAGCGGGAAGGACACAATACAAGCACTCACGTCTCTGAACTCGACCAGTCCCAGCTCTCCGAGCTCACTGACGCAGTCGTAAGCAGCTCCTGCCTGCAGGAAGAGCTGGGCCAGACATACCTCTTCACTCCGAAACATCGAGCCCATGGTCTGCAGGGAAACAGCAAATTTTATCAGCATCAGTGAACGAAGCACAACGAACTCCCCACCCCAACATGATGCCCCCCCCCCCACAAAGAACACACACCGTATAGCTAGCAGGACTAGAGTTAAGCAAACGGACAACTACATGGTGCAAGGTGGGTGCCCTGAACCTCTATTTTAGTAACATCCCCCGTTTCACTAGAGGGGCTTCCAGGAAGTGATCAGCTCCGCTCCCACCTTCTGCCCCAAAAACAGCCCTGGAGGGCAGCAGCACATTTTTTTTCTCTACCACCCTCCTTAATAAAGAAAACCAAAACAGTTTACAAACATTTTATATAAAGAAAACATTAAAATATCCTAACACAACCATCAGTGGTACAAGCCTCCCTCACAACCCTGCACTACAGCATGGGTTTAAAAAGACAACAAATTACTATATACAGTGTCTCAAAACTGCACTGCCAGTGAATTCTACAGATCAGGACTGAGGTGCACAGATGTTTGCCTAAACTGCTCTTAACATCTTCCAGTGAAGATTCTACCACCTCCCCTGGTCACCTTGTTCCAGTGCTGGATGCCCTTCCTACACAATCAATCCCTCATTTAATAGGCTCTTCAATGCATGTTGAGTTTCAGACTAGGATTACCTAGGACTGGTGGACTAACCCCCATATAAGTAAATCAATGGCTCTGCAGTTTGTACACCAAACCTTCAATTCCAACTTCTATTTTTCTACAGTGTGACTCCCAACTCCTATTAGGCTTTAAATATTTTGTTCTGGATCTAATGTACTGGCAAATTTAACTTATATTTACTAGTACTTTTATTTTGAAGCTGGAGTTGGTACACTCTTTACAGACTTTGATTCCACCCAAAATTGCTTCCGACTCCACAGCCCTGTTGTAGAGAAAATGAGGGGGGGGGAGGGGGGAAGTCACCACCTGGAAAGCTGTGTATACTAATGCCCAAAGTATAGGGCAATGATTCCCAAACCTGGTCCTGGAGGCACCCCAGCCAGTCAGGTTTTCAGGATATCTACAATGAATATTTATGAGAGAGATCTTCATGCAGATACAAATCTCTCATATGAATATTTTTTTGTGGGTATCCTGAAAAACTGCCTGGCTGGGGTGCCTCCAGGAACAGGTTTGGGAATCACTGGTATAGAGAACAAAGTCCTAAATCCAGAGGTCATTACGGAAGAATACTTAGATTAAGTGGTAGTTACAGAGATGTGGTACATGGAACACTAACTGCAACATAATTATTCCAGACAATAATCTTTTTGAGGACACAGTAAGAAGCGGGACATAGTACTATAAATAATATCAAAGCAACAGAACTGCAGGACTTACAAGGTAAGGAAACAACTGTGTGAATCTGGAAAGAGGGAATGGAGATTCTGTTTAAGATGTAGTAATATATACACAATTCCTTCACAGGCAGAAAGAAATGTAGAGATTTAATGGAAGGCATAGGGAACAGTCTTGTGCCAGGCACATTTGGCCTTGCGTGCCTGCCTTTTGAGAAGCCTGACTGTGGTGCTCCCTCAGAATGTGCCGCCATGGTATGAAGCTAAAATATACATTAGACTTTAAGGAACCCCCCAGAACCTCTCAGAGCTTTTAGTATCCTGGGATGTATCTGCCCTATGACTCTGTCCATTTTTACTTTTACAAGTTGTTCATAAACTCTCTTCTGTGAACCGTGCAATATCTACTCTGCTCCCATATATACCTTTGTCACTCATCTGCAGTACTTCTCCAGGATTTTCTTCCATGAACAAAAGGGTTTTTTTTAAAGCATTTCTGCTTGTTCCTTGTCACTCTCCACACATCGTTCCTCAGTTTATCCAGGTATCACAGTTCCACTTTTGGGAATGGAAGGGAAATGGGACTTGAAATACCACCTTTCTGAGGTTTTTGCAACTACATTCAAAGTGGTTTACATATATTCAGGTACTTATTTTGTACCAGGGGCAATGGAGGGTTAAGTGACTTGCCCAGAGTCACAAGGAGCGGCAGTGGGAATCGAACTCAGTTCCCCAGGATCAAAGTCCACTGCACTAACCACTAGGTTACTCCTCTACTCCTTCCTTTTCTCCACAGTATACCAGGAAAAAAAAAAAAAAAACCTTTACATCTTTGGCCATTTTTCTTGTGATTTTGACATCCTTATTTTTGCCTCTCTCAACTTTATCCTTTTCTGAGCTATTCTTGTGATATTCTGTATTGCACAAATGCCACCTTATTTGCAGCCACTTCTTTGAAGAGCTGTATCTGTTTCCTTTTTCTCTTGCTTTTATTTAATTTCTTAACAAAGAAATCTGTTGACTTTTTAAAAGCCATTTTCGGTTTCCCTACATTGTTTCCACTTCTCCTATCCTGCCAGCCCCCCTTCAGGTACTTCTCCATTTTACAGAAATCAGCATGTTTAAAATCCACAACTGAGTGGCTGGACCACACTGTGATTATCACTGCCACCCAAGTAAGCACCTGCCCAGAGTTAGAGACACTTTCCTCATTTGAAAGTACTAGATCAGGTCACTGCTTCCCTTTGTAGGATCCACCATCATTTGTCTGAGCAAATCCCTTTAAAGCCTCCAAGATCTTTTCTACTTCTCTCCAGATTTGCAGATGGTATATACACTGTTTCCGGGGAAAAAAAAAAAAGTAAGCCTCCTAAACATTTTGCAATAACAACCTCAAACCTGCACCAAATTAATTTAAATTTCACATGCACAGAGTGACATCTATTTGCGTCACCAATGCCAAATTATATAAGAATCCCTAGACCCGTTTAAGAGATTTTTAATTTTTACGAACTGCTGTCACTAATCTCAGTTTCCAACATGACAACTACTTATTCGTTGATGTTCTGTGATGTCATTGCGCATTGATAAACAAAACGTCAAAAGAAGATTGAGTTTTAATTAAAATACTCAGAGCTGAAAAAGGATATGGCACTAAAAGATCAGATTTAAATGTTTGCACTGTTCAGATTGACATTATGTTAGAAACTCTAGCTTTTCGGTACTGTTATTTAAAATCTGACATCTCAGGTGGGTTTCTACAAAACCATACGACATTGTTTGAAATAGATGTCAATTTGTGCACATAAAATTTTAATTCGGTGCAGGTTTGCGGTTGTTACTGTAAAATGTTTAGGGGCTCACTTTTTTCTGGACGGTGTATGTACTCCAAACCACATCTGGTACAGTCATGTTGCCCAGTACTGTCACCTCTCTCTTCATTGCCACTTTCATATCATTGATCAGATCCCTGCTCAGTTCTTCAGTCTGAGTCAAAGATCTGTATACAGACTACACCTGTGAAGATGGAAGTACCATGTCTTCTTTCAAAGACAATTCACTCCGTTTCCTCTTTCCCCCACACCCTCTGCATTTCAGCTGCTTTAATATTGTTTTTGACAGAGTTTCCCCTCCTATTTTCTGCTTTCTCTATCCTTCCTAAAGAATTTTTAGGGAAAAGGGATGGGATTTGTCAATCAAAGCAGTTTATATACATATTAGGGCTGTACATCCAATGCGTTAAAATTTTTAACGCAAGTTAAATCAGCATTTGACCAAGTCTCTCTCTGCCTTTTTTTTTTCTGCCAGGACCTCACGTCTCCGATGCTCCGACAGCCCCATCTCCTCTGCGCACTCGAAGCCTCTCTTTGTAAAGGAAGTTCTATCAGAGGGGGCAGAACTTCCTTTTACAGTAGGTTCGGACAGGTGAGGCACAAGAAGGCACTGCTGTGTGAGTTGCTGCCGGGTGAAGAGAAAGATGCAGACCACAGCGGGGAAAAACAGGAAAAGAACTTGAGAGAGACAGTGAGTGTGAGATGAGGGGGACCGCTGTGGGAAAAAGAAGAATACAGAAAGTTATCATGGAAGGATGGATGGAAGGGAGGAGATTGTGCCAATGGGGGGGGGGGGGGGGGGGGGAGAAGAGAGACAGGAGGAGATGGTGTCCATGGAGAGAAGGGGAAAAGATGGGTTTGAGCTGGAAGAATAATGGAATAAGGTTGAATGTGAAAGATGGATATAGGGCAAGAAGTGAAGGAAGAAAAATAGTGAATAGACAGGAGGTCCAGGAAAGAGTTCAGAGCACAGGGAAGCAGAACCAGAGAAAGTGAACAAAATAATTAGAAAGATAAAATCACCAGGCAACAAAGGTGAGATAAATTATTTTAGTTGTAGTTTAATAATTGAAATATGTCAGTTTTGAGAATTTATTTATTTTTTTGTTACATTTGTACTCCACGCTTTCCCACTCATGGCAGGCTCAATGTGGCTTACATATACAGGTACTTATTTGTACCTGGGACAATGGAGGGTTAAGTGACTTGCCCAGAAGAGCTGCCTGTGCCTGAAGTGGGAATCGAACTCAGTTCCCCAGGACCAGAGTCCACCACCCTAACCACTAGGCCATGCTGTCTATATATTACACCAGGGCCGGTCAAACACGATAAGCGGGGTAAGCACTGCAGGGGGGGCGCCTGCCTTCAAGGGCGCCGCTGCGGCGCCATACCGCACCGCCCTTGGGGCTTTAAATCTTTTTAATTTACCTCCGTCCCAGCAGCCGCATCATTTGAAAGCCCTGCCCCGTCTCTAGCCTTCCCTCCCTTCGTGAGTTCTTTCCAAAAAGTCCCGCCTTCTGATGTCATTTCCTCAAGGGTAGGACTCTGAGGGAACAAACTCATGAAGGGAGGGAAGGCTAGAGATGGGGCAAGGCTTTCAAATGGCGCGGCTGCTGGGACGGAGGTAAATTAAAAAAGACAAACCACGCAGGGAAGAAAAAGGGGGATGTTGGGGGGAGAAGAGGGCGGGCAGATGGCCATAAATGGGAGGTAGATGGGGGCGGAGGAGAATCGCTGGACAGGGGCAGGGTGGGAGAAGAGAGAAAGGAGATGTGGGGGCGGGGGGCGCGCGCCAACTCATAGTCTGCAGGGGGCGCCAGAGACCCTAGGACCGGCCCTATATTACACTCTACAGGAGGAAATGGGAGGGGATGCTTTATGCTATTAACCATGTGATTCAAACTTTTAATCACGATTCATCATTAGAATAAACATTTTAATTGATGTATAGACCTAATATATATATTTTGCAACTGAAGCAATGGAGGGTAAAGTGACTTGCCCAGAGTAACAAGGAGCTGCAGTGGGAATCAAACCCAGTTCCTCTGGTTCTCAGGTCACTGCACTAACCACTAGGCTAATCCTTCATTTATAAGTCTCATAATGGCCACAATGTCCTAAGTCCACTTCTACCATCAGGGCTTCCAGATTAGGAATTTTGTTGCCTAGAATGTGCTCATATAGCCTTCCAGCAAATTTTAGATGCCTTGTTTGTATTTCATACTGTTTTTACTTGGGTCTCCTCTTCCCCTTTCCTGCTGAGGAATCTTATTTAGGTCACTACTATAATGCTTTTGCTGGGGGTGATATCCTCACCTTCTTTTATTCCATCTACCACTATCCCTTCCACTTCTTCAAACATTTTTAGATTACCAAGCACCCAGATGTACTATGCAATGGACGGGACTGTAAATCCCTAATAAACTTGAAACTTGAACTGTCCACATATTGTTTGAATTTTTAACAGGATAGTTTTTTCTGCCATAAAAAGACATAGTCCATCATTACCCAGGGCTACCTTAACAAACCCTGCATATGATGGGTGCCAATATTAAAATGGCTGCCAGGACCCCCACAGCAGACTTGGCAGCCATCTTGATTGAGTGGCAGCAGAAAACAGAAACAAGTGAGCTCCGTTCCTGCCAAAAAGGCCATTAGACCATACTACTACTACTACTTAACATTTCTAGAGCGCTACTAGGGTTACGCAGCGCTGTACAATTTAACAAAGAGAGACAGTCCCTGCTCAAAGAGCTTACAATCTAATAGATAAGTGAATGGTCGGTCCGATAGGGGCAGTCAAATTGGGGCAGTCTGGATTCACTGAACGGTAAGGGTTAGGTGCCGAACACAGCATTGAAGAGGTGGACTTTAAGCAAAGACTTGAAGACGGGCAGGGAGGGGACTTGGCGTAAGGGCTCAGGAAGGTTATTCCAAGCATAGGGTGAGGCGAGGCAGAATGAGCGGAGCCTGGAGTTGGCGGTGGTGGAGAAGGGTACTGAGAGGAGGGATTTATCCTGTGAACGGAGGTTACGGGCAGGAACGTAAGGGGAGATGAGGGTAGAAAGATAGTGAGGAGCAGCAGACTGAGTGCATTTGTAGGTAAGAAGGAGAAGCTTGAATTGAATGCGGTATCTGATCGGAAGCCAGTGAAGTGACCTGAGGAGAGGGGTGATATGAGTATATCGGTTCTGGTGGAATATGAGACATGCAGCAGAGTTCTGAACAGATTGAAGGGGGGATAGATGGCTAAGTGGGAGGCCGGTGAGGAGTAAGTTACAGTTGTCCAGGCGAGAGGTAATGAGAGCGTTGACGAGAGTTTGGGTGGTGTGTTCAGAGAGGAAAGGGCAAATTTTGCTGATGTTAAAGAGGAAGAAGCGACAGGTCTTGGCTATCTGCTGGATATGCACAGAGAAGGAGAGAGAGGAGTCAAAGATGACTCCGAGGTTGCGGACAGATGAGACGGGGAGGATGAGGGTGTTATCAACTATGATAGAAAGTGGAGGAAGAGGAGAAGTGGGTTTTGGTGGAAAGACGATAAGCTCGGTCTTGGACATGTTCAGTTTCAGGTGGCAGTTGGACATCCAGGCAGCAATGTCGGATAAGCAGGCCGATATCTTTGCCTGGGTCTCCGCGGTGATGTCTGGTGTGGAGAGATACAGTTGGGTGTCATCAGCATAGAGATGATACTGGAAACCATGAGATGACCATCAGGGTTTGTTAAGGTAGACTCAGGCAGGGCCTACAGAGTGGTCAGGTAGCCTGGGGGGGAGGGGGGGCAGTACAGCCCATTTTCTGCAGGGTGGAGGGAGTTTCAGTCAAAAATGCAGTGGCATTTTTGACAGAAACCCGAACCTGAATTTTGTGGTCTCAATGCAGAAATTCCGTTGTCCTCTAGTTCCAGCATCCATATACCTAAAATCATCTTGTATACACCAGGCTTGGAGTCATATATTAAAGCTGGTTGTGTAATGCAATCTCTCTTCTCCCATACCCTGAACAGGTAGAACTTCTGAAAATGCCACAGTGTTGATGATGGTTTTAAATCTCTCCCAAAATTTGGAAGTTTCTTCACCACAGAGATGTTACCAGCCAGGCCATTTGTTCCCAAATGGTTAACCAATATTTTTTAAAATCTAGTTTCACCAACAATTTGGTTTGTTGTTCCTGTTAGCTGAGGATCCTGGGATACAAAGTGTGGTGGATGTATAGAACAGCCTTCCACAGAAGCAGCGGGAATGAGGACAGTATGTGAATTCAAGAAAGCATGGGAGAAGGGACAGTAAAGATGATAGGATTAGAGCTTAGCAGATAGCACAGATGAGTAAACAGGATAGGCAACATGGCTTTTCCCTGCCTCTGTGTTCTATACTTATATGCAAAGCCACATATGCTTAAATTCTGCAGTTCTTAAGCTCCTGATAATAGTTAATGTGTTGTGCCAAATGCATAAGACACACACCTTTCAACAACATAAAATCCTTTGTTAACAGTGCTCTGCCTTTTGCTCTCATCTTTTTATCTTTCCATTGTTGTGGTATCCTCCAAAGTTCATTCATAAACATTAAAATCTCGCTAGCATTTCAAAGCTATTTTCTTTGCATTTTGGAAGATTTTGCCCAGATAGGTTTCTACGCCACAGAAAAATGTGTGCATATATATTTCCAGTATGGTAACATATGAAAGGAGTACATTTCACATTTAATTTTCTCCCAAGGCTTAGACTGGAAACAAGGGTATGATACATACCTGTAGCAGTTGTTCTCCGAGGACAGCAGGCTGATTGTTCTCACGACTGGGTTGACGTCCGCGGCAGCCCCCACCAACCGGAAAAAGCTTCGCGGGACGGTCGGCACGCAGGGCACGCCCACCGCGCATGCGCGGCCGTCTTCCCGCCCGTGCGCGACCGCTCCCGCCAGTTGAATGACAAGCAATAAAGTATGAAACACAACTCCAAAGGGGAGGAGGGAGGGAAGGTGAGAACAATCAGCCTGCTGTCCTCGGAGAACAACTGCTACAGGTATGTATCATACCCTTTCTCCGAGGACAAGCAGGCTGCTTGTTCTCACGACTGGGGTATCCCTAGCTCTCAGGCTCACTCAAAACAATAACCCAGGTCAATTGAACCTCGCAACGGCGAGGGTACAACAGAAATTGACCTACGAAGAACAACTAACTGAGAGTGCAGCCTGACCAGAATAAATTCGGGTCCTGGAGGGTGGAGTTGGATTTACACCCCAAACAGATTCTGCAGCACCGACTGCCCGAACCGACTGTCGCGTCGGGTATCCTGCTGGAGGCAGTAATGAGATGTGAATGTGTGGACAGATGACCACGTCGCAGCCTTGCAGATCTCTTCAATAGTGGCTGACTTCAAGTGGGCCACCGACGCTGCCATGGCTCTGACACTATGAGCCGTGACATGACCCTCAAGAGTCAGCCCAGCCTGGGCGTAAGTGAAGGAAATGCAATCTGCTAGCCAATTAGAGATGGTGCGTTTCCCGACAGCGACCCCTAGCCTGTTAGGGTCGAAAGAAATAAACAATTGGGCGGACTGTCTGTGGGGCTGTGTCCGCTCCAAGTAGAAGGCCAATGCTCTCTTGCAGTCCAATGTGTGCAACTGACGTTCAGCAGGGCGGGTATGCGGCCTGGGGAAGAATGTTGGCAAGACAATTGACTGGTTAAGATGGAACTCCGACACCACCTTCGGCAGGAACTTTGGGTGAGTGCGGAGCACTACTCTGTTGTGATGAAATTTGGTATATGGAGCATGAGCTACTAGGGCTTGAAGCTCACTGACCCTACGAGCGGAAGTAACTGCCACCAGGAAAATGACCTTCCAGGTCAAGTACTTCAGATGGCAGGTATTCAGTGGCTCAAAAGGAGGTTTCATCAGCTGGGTGAGGACGACGTTGAGATCCCATGACACAGTAGGAGGCTTGATAGGGGGCTTTGACAAAAGCAAGCCTCTCATGAATCGAACGACTAAAGGCTCTCCAGAGATGGCTTTACCTTCCACACGATAATGGTAAGCACTAATCGCACTAAGGTGATACCTTACTGAGTTGGTCTTGAGGCCAGACTCTGATAAGTGCAGAAGGTATTCAAGCAGGTTCTGTGCAGGGCAAGAACGAGGTTCTAGGGCCATGCTCTCACACCACACGACAAACCTCCTCCACTTGAAAAAGTAACTCTTTTTAGTGGAATCCTTCCTAGAGGCAAGCAAGACCCGGGAGACACCCTCAGACAGACCCAACGCAGTGAAGTCTACGCCCTCAACATCCAGGCCGTGAGAGCCAGAGACTGAAGGTTGGGGTGCAGCAACGCTCCGTCGTTCTGCGAAATGAGAGTCGGAAAACACTCCAATCTCCATGGTTCTTCGGAGGACAACTCCAGAAGAAGAGGGAACCAGATCTGACGGGGCCAAAAGGGCGCTATCAGAATCATGGTGCCGCGGTCTTGCTTGAGCTTCAGTAAGGTCTTCCCCACCAAAGGTATGGGAGGATAAGCATACAGGAGGCCGGTCCCCCAATGGAGGAGAAAGGCATCCGACGCTAGCCTGCCGTGTGCCTGAAGTCTGGAACAGAACAGAGGCAGCTTGTGGTTGGTCTGAGAGGCGAAAAGGTCCACCGAGGGGGTGCCCCACGCTCGGAAGATCTTGCGTACCACTCTGGCATGGAGCGACCACTCGTGCGGTTGCATGACTCTGCTCAGTCTGTCGGCCAGACTGTTGTTTACGCCTGCCAGGTATGTGGCTTGGAGGAGCATGCCGAACCGACACGCCCAACGCCACATCCCGACGGCCTCCTGGCACAGGGGGCGAGATCCGGTGCCCCCCTGCTTGTTGACGTAATACATTGCAACCTGATTGTCTGTCCGAATTTGGATAATTTGACAGGACAGCCGATCTCTGAAAGCCTTCAGTGCGTTCCAGATCGCTCGGAGCTCCAGGAGGTTGATCTGCAGATCCTTTTCCTGGAGGGACCACAGACCCTGAGTGTGGAGCCCATCGACATGGGCTCCCCACCCCAGGCGAGATGCATCCGTCGTCAGCACTTTCGTGGGCTGCGGAACTTGGAATGGACGTCCCAGGGTCAAATTGGTCCGGATGGTCCACCAGAGCAGTGAAGTGCGACAACTGGTGGAGAGGCGGATGACATCTTCTAGATTCCCGGTGGCTTGGAACCACTGGGAAGCTAGGGTCCATTGAGCAGATCTCATGTGAAGACGAGCCATGGGAGTCACATGAACTGTGGAGGCCATATGACCCAGAAGTCTCAACATCTGCCGAGCTGTGATCTGCTGAGACGCTCTGGTCTGCGAAGCCAGGGCCAAGAGATTGGTGGCCCTCGCTTCGGGAAGGTAGGCCTGAGCCGTCTGGGAATTCAGCAGCGCTCCTATGAATTCCAGAGACTGAGTTGGCTGGAGATGGGACTTTGGGTAATTTATCACAAACCCCAGCAGCTCCAGAAGTTGAATAGTGCACTGCATGGACCGGAGGGCTCCTGCCTCCGAGGTGTTCTTGACCAGCCAATCGTCGAGATATGGGAACACGTGCACTCCCAGCTTGCGTAGGTAGGCCGCTACCACCACGAGGCACTTTGTAAACACTCGTGGGGCAGAGGCGAGCCCAAAGGGCAGCACACAATACTGAAAGTGCCGTGCGCCCAGGCGGAATCTGAGATACTGTCTGTGAGCTGGCAGTATCGGGATGTGAGTGTATGCGTCCTTTAAATCCAGGGAACATAGCCAATCGTTTTTCTGAATCATTGGCAGAAGGGTGCCCAAGGAAAGCATCCTGAACTTTTCTTTGACCAGGAATTTGTTCAGGCCTCTCAGGTCTAGGATGGGACGCATCCCCCCTGTTTTCTTTTCCACAAGGAAGTACCTGGAATAGAATCCCTGCCCTTCCTGCCCGGGTGGTACGGGCTCGACCGCATTGGCGCTGAGAAGGGCGGAGAGTTCCTCTGCAAGTACCTGCTTGTGATGGGAGCTGAAAGACTGAGCTCCTGGAGGACAATTTGGAGGCAGGGAGGCCAAATTCAGGGCGTATCCGCACCGCACTATTTGGAGAACCCACTGGTCGGAGGTTATGAGAGGCCACCTTTGGTGAAAAAATTTTAACCTCCCTCCGACCGGCAGATCGTCCGGTACGGACACTTGTAGGGCGGCTATGTTCCCGTGGATCCAGTCAAAAGCCCGTCCCCGGCTTTTGCTGTGGAGGCGCAGGGGGCTGCTTAGGCGCACGCTGTTGACGAGAACGAGCGCGCTGGGGCTGTCCCTGTGCCTGACGAGGCCTTCGGGCCGGCTGGTTGTACCTACGCTTTGCAAAAGAATAGGGTGCAGCCTGCCGTGCCCGGGAAAAACGCCCACCCGTGGGGGCGGGTGCTGAAGGCGCCCGGTGGGAGAGCTTGTCGAGAGCGGTTTCCCGCTGATGCAGTTGGTCCACCATCTGCTCGACCTTCTCACCGAAAATGTTATCCCCCCGGCAAGGGACGTCGGCCAGTCTCTGCTGGGTGCGGTTGTCCAGGTCAGAGGCACGCAGCCATGAGAGCCTGCGCATCACTATACCTTGGGCCGCAGCACGAGATGCCACGTCACAGGTGTCAAAAATCCCCCTGGACAGGAACTTTCTGCACGCCTTCAGCTGCCTGACCACCTCCTGATAAGGCCTGGACTGCTCCGGCGGGAGCTTATCGACCAGGTCCGCCAGCTGTTGCACATTGGTCCGCATGTGGATGCTCATATAGAGCAGGTACGATTGGATGCGGGTCACGAGCATGGAGGACTGGTAGGCCTTCCTCCCAAATGAGTCCAGAGTGCGAGACTCCCGCCCCGGGGGCGCCGAGGCGGTATCCCTCGAACTCCGTGCCCTCTTGAGAGCAGAATCCACGACCGCTGAGTCATGGGGCAACTGGGGCCGCATGAGCTCTGGGTCAGAGTGGATCCTGTACTGGGACTCTGCTTTCTTGGGAATGGTGGGATTAGTTAATGGTCGCACCCAGTTCCGGAGCAGCGTCTCCTTCAGGACATTGTGCAGCGGTACCGTGGAGGACTCTCTAGGTGGTGATGGATAGTCGAGGACCTCGAGCATCTCGGCCCTCGGCTCTTCCACAGAGACCACGGGAAAGGGAATGCTTATAGACATATCCCGCACAAAGGAGGCAAAGGAGAGACTCTCAGGAGGTGAGAGCTTCCTCTCCGGTGACGGCGTGGGGTCCGAGGGAAGGCCCGTAGACTCCTCTGAGGAGAAATATCTCGGGTCCTCCTCTTCCCCCCACGAGTCCTCATCCTCGGTATCGGACATTAGCTCATGTAGCTGAGTCCGGTACCGGGCCCGGCTCGACGTCGAGGCACCGAGGCCTCGGTGTCGTCGAGCGGTGGACTCCCGCGCCGGCGGGGACGGAGCTCCCTCCATCGACGTCGACGGGGACTCCACCTGCGTGGCTGTCGAGACCGGCACCGCAAGCGGCGGCGGTGTCGACTGCCCCGGCGCCGGGCTAGAGCTCGCCGGCGCCACAGTCATCGGCGCCGAGGGCGCAAGCACCCCCGGCGCCGGCACAGCCTGGCGCATCAGCCCTTCCAGGAGCCCCGGAAGGATGGCTCTGAGGCACTCGTCCAGGCCCGCTGCCGAGAAAGGCGGTGGGGCCGGCAAGGGTGTCGGTGCCAGAAGCTGCTGGGGGCCAGGAGACGGCACCGAGGTGCCGGAACCCCGACGCGTCGGTACCTCCACCACCGACGGAGATCTCTCCTCTCTGTGATGACGCTTCGGCGTCGACACCTCCTCAGGCACCGAGGGCTCCCGGTGACGGCGCTTCTTGTCCTTCTTCCGGTGCACGTCACCGGTGCCGGAGGGCATGGAGGAGGAGGAGGTCGATCCCCCTCGGTCTCGAGGTACCGGGTCCGACAGGGTTCGGTCCCGTGGCTCACGAGTTGAGGGAGTGACCGGGGCCGACTGCCCACGCGGTCTCTCTACCCCACTCTCGCCGGCGGACCGGCGGGCCGACGGGACCTGTTCTCCTGGGGTCGCTGCCATCGGTGCCGATGTCTCGGGCATCGATACCGGTACCGAAGAACCGGCCTTCGATACCGATGCCGTCGAGGTCGACGTCGAGGGGCCGGCGCAAGTTCCAAAAAGACGGTCCCGCAGAACTTGCCTCGCAACCTGAGTCCGTTTCCGGAGACCGAGACACAAAGCACACGACTTGAGATTGTGCTCCGGCCCGAGGCACTGGAGGCACCAAGCGTGGGTGTCGGTCTGCGAGATCGGCCGGCCGCAGCGACCACACTTTTTAAATCCACTCGGGACCTTCGAGGACATCGACGGAAAAATCGCGTCGGCGAAGTCAAAGTCGGCAATGGTGGCTAAAATCACACCACGAAAATTGAAACCGACCGAGCGGCCACTAGGCCGCAACGAGGCGTCCCCGCTAGAAAGCGAGGGAAAAAGGAGGAGCGCGTGCTCCACACGCGCAAAATTCTTTTTTTTTTTTTTTTTTTTTTTTTTTGGATAACAAACGAAACTGAAAGAAGAAGAGGCCAAAAGGGCCAAGAGCGACGACCCGCGTAAACGCGGTCGAAAATTCCGGCGGCTGAAACGAGAGAGTTGCAAAAACACGACTCTCTCAGTCGCGGGAAAAAAGTAACTGGCGGGAGCGGTCGCAGCACGGGCGGGAAGACGGCCGCGCATGCGCGGTGGGCGTGCCCTGCGTGCCGACCGTCCCGCGAAGCTTTTTCCGGTTGGTGGGGGCTGCCGCGGACGTCAACCCAGTCGTGAGAACAAGCAGCCTGCTTGTCCTCGGAGAAACTAAGTTTCCTTAGTATTACAACTATTACTGAGGGAACAGACTCACATGGAAATATGACTTTCTAAGAAGGAATCCTGACTTGAAGATGGGGGCTAAAATCAAACATATATGGAACATGATTACAAATAAAACCCACATGACCCATCAAGTGTGCTCATCCATACCATCTCAATGAAATCACATGGAAATACTTTTAAAACAAATAGGAGGAAGTATTTTTTTTCACTCAAAGAACAGTTAAGCTCTGGAACTTGTTGCCAAAGGATGTGATGATAACATTTAGTGTATCTAGGTTTAAAAATAGTTTAGACAAGTTCCTGGAGGAAAAGAATATAATAATCTGCTATTAAGAGCTTGCCCTGGGATTGGTAGCATGGAATGTTGCTACTATTTGGGATCCTGCCCTGTACTTGTGACCTGGATTGGCCACTGTTGGAAGCAGAATACTGGGCTAGATGGACCATTTGACTGACCCAATAGGGATATTCTTATGTTCTTACAAGCCTAATAGCTAGAGCAGTGGGCTGAGAACCAGGGAAGCCAGATTTCAAAATTTCACCAATGTTCCTTGTGATCTTGGACAAGTCATTTAACCTTCCATTGCCTTAAGTATAAACAAATTGTAAACCACGCGCAAACAGGAAAATACCCACTGCATGTGAATGTAGTATTGAAAAGACACGAGCTAAATCTATCCCTTCAGAGATCTTCTGTGTTTGTCCCATGCATATTGTCCTTGACCCACCACCTTCACTAAGCTGCTGTTTCACACATCCACCACATTCCCTCTGAATATATAGTTCCTTAGTTTACTCCCAAGTCTACATTTGAGAAAGAGGAACATGAACTATGACTATGTGATGCAAAGTTCCATATTAGGAGTCAATGACCAGGAAAAGGAGCTAGGAGTCATCGTTGACGATACTTTGAAACCCTCTGCTGAGTGTGACGCGGCAGCAAAGAAAGCAATTGTCAGATATTATTAGGAAAGGAATGGAAAATAAAAACGAGGATGTTATAATGCCTTTGTATCGCTCCATGGTGCGACCGCACCTTGAATACTGTGTGCAATTCTGGTCACCGCATCTCAAAAAAGATATAGTGGAATTAGAAAAGGTACAGAGAAGGGCAATTAAAATGATAAAAGGGATGGGACAACTTCCCTATGAGGAAAAGCTGAAATGGCTAGGGCTCTTCAGCTTGGAGAAAAGACAGCTGAGGCAAGATATGATAGAGGTATATAAAATAATGAGTGGAGTGGAATGGGTAGACGTGAATCGCTTGTTTACTCTTTCCAAAAATACTAGGACTAGGGGGGAACACAGAGGCTACAAAGTAGTAAATTTAAAACGAATCTGAGAAAATATTTCTTCATTCAACATGTAATTAAACTCTGAAATTCGTTGCCAGAGAATATGGTAAAAGCAGTTAGCTTAGATGGGTTTAAAAAAGGTTGGATATCTTCCTAAAAGAAAAGTCCATAAGCCATTATTAAAACGGACTTGGGAAAATCCACTGCTTATTTCCAGGATAAGCAGCATAGAAATTGTACTGTTTTGGGAGCTTGCCAAGTACTTGTGACCTGGATTGGCCACTTTTGGAAACAGGATACTGGGCTTGAAGAACCTTCGGTCTGTCCCAGTATGGCAACACTTACGTACTTCTAATTAGAGAGACTTACCTCTTGTGCACTTATACCTTGGAGATATTTTAAAATGTCTATTGTATCTCCTCTTATTCTCCTTTCCTCAAGGGTATATTTAGATCAGGAGTGGGCAACCCTTATACACGGAGGGCTGCATGAATGTCTATACAATCCCTGGTGGGCTACTACATTACGTAACGTTGGAACTGGAAATGCACAGAGCTCCACAGGCCTTCTGTGATAGATAAATAAATACGTAAAAACTTAACTATAAGCAATGAAAACAAACTGCTAGAGTAGTTATTCTGATAATATTTCAGGAATACAGTACTTAAGTCCCCAAAACTCTGGTAATGAGGTTTTCTGTATATACTTCCATATGGTCTCATGAGTCACATTCAGCCTATGGGCCACAGATTGCCCACCCCCAATTTAGATCTTTAAGTCTGTCCCATATGCTTAACAATGATCACTGACCATTCTAGAAGCCACACTCTGGACTGACTCCATCCCGTCTATTTCCCTTTGAATCAGAAAAATTACTGCAAAAATCATGAATTGCCACTAATCCTACCACGATCCCCTTCCTCCTCTCCTGCCCCCCCCCCTTCCAATTGATATTTAAACTGCCCAAAGAAATATTTTAAAAGAATTTGCGGCCAGAACTACCAGTCATTCCTGATCCAAGTACAATGTGATTAAGATGCTCATTTTAGAAGTGCCATCCGGGTTTTAGATGGACATAAACTGGCAGTTAGATGTTTATATGGCATAAACAAAGTCTCAATTGAAGAGCACTTTTCCAAAATGCACTCAGTCCATTTTTTTTTGTCAGTTTTAAGTTATGAGATTAATTTCATTCATCAAGGCAATATTCTTTTCCTGTAGCTTATTCCTGGGCCAAAACTGACTAAGGGGCCCTTTTACCAACCAGCAGTAAGATTACCATTTATTACATTTGTATCCCGCGCTTTCCTGCTCATCGCAGGCTCTGTAGTATCTGAATCAACAAAGGAGGTATGTGGCAGGACAAATGAACAAGGGTAAATGGGATAGAAGATGTATGAGAGAAATGTTATGCACTCCGCCCCTCAGGAGCAGACCACGCCCAATTTCCAAATAAAATTTCTCTCGAACTGTAGTCAGTGACCTGTATCCGGGCTGTCTGACTCCCAAAGGACGGTGTCCACCCCAAAATACAGGAAAGGTTATAGGAAAGGAGGTAATTTAGGGAAATAAGGATAGAACAAGGGAAAATATAAGGTACAACAATTACTAAACCAAATAACCAGCCCTCAATAAACTTTAAAATTTAACAATTTATTTGTCAGATAAACAAATATATATATATTCCTAAAATAACTACTTTAATTTCTATTTTCTAGGTTATCGTCTCTTCAATTCGTTAACAAAACATCATTTTATAAACATCAGATAAATATTCAAACGTTTGTTTCTCCTTTGTCTCTTATCTATTTGCAATTCTATTTCATTTTCTCTTTTCTCAAAGAATTGATACTTTTCTTCACTTTTGTTTTTCAGGTCCTGGACTCCACTCAATACAACATAACGGTAAGTATGTTTAAGTTTATTTTCTTTTTATCTCTTTTCCTTTATTTTCTTTACCATACTCTGTTGTCTTCTTCGTTCTTTGCTGGCTCTTTGACCTTTCTTGAACCGTTGGGGCCCTTGATATGATCAGTATTCTTATGGTCAAGTATTTTCTTTTAGGATTTTCTTCTTTCTCCTACACCTGTCCTTAACAAAGTAACTGAAGAGAAAACCCTTACTCCTTAACTTTTTCTCTGTATACCTAATAGAAGGGTTTAAATTATACACTGGCCATTCTAGATAATAAAAATAAATTAATCAAATACCCTAGACTAAATTTCCTATGCTAATTGACTTTTTTCCTAGTCTCACAGAGAGCTCCACTCTTCTTTACAGCTCTTCTCAATTTCCCATGTACACTCCCCAGTCACTCAAGACTTAACCCCTATCTCAACTTTCATTTAAATTTCCATACATAAAATTTTTATTGTTTTCCTCTCAATCACTTTCATTTCACCATAAAACTCACTTTTTCACTAAACTTTGTCATTTAAACAATTTTCATACTTTGTAGGCCTTCCTTTCGCACAGCTGTTTCACACACACCCTTCTCCATCTGTGTTCAGAAGCTCTCTCCCCAACTGCCCACTCGGCCGTTGCCTAGACAACGGAGCTTCCCTGGACATTCCGCCGTCCAGGCAACCAATCAGTTGCTCTACTTGATTTGGAATTCCTCCACCTGTCCATCATGGAACCCCTAACAAAAATTCCATTCTCCATTTTAATCAACTGTTTACCCATTAAAAATCATTAAAAACATATATTTTCCCCAATTTTTTATCCCCAAACCCTTCCCAATTAACTTCAAAATTTCCATGCCGCCGAATATAAGTTCCCCCATTATCCCTATATTTTTAGAATTCAAATTAACCCTTTCCTCACCCCACAATCAAACATTACCCCATAACACCCCTCCGAAAACCCAAAACTCCCCAAAAACCTATCCAAAAATTAAAAGACCCCTTCTCGGACATAATACGTCGAAATTATTAAAATCGGACCATTTAAACCCCCCCGAAGCACCCCAAAATGTCCCCCTATTGAATTAACCCCTTAAACCCCAATTTTAAAATTACACCCCCCCCCCGAATTTACCTAAACTAACCCCCCCTGAACACCAATCTGAAAACAGAATTCAAATCCGTTAAACCGTTCAGATTCTACGCCCCTCCGCACCTATTATCACATTTTAAATAATATAAAAAATAAAATTTGGGGCCAAACACCCCCTTACCTGTATCCTTAAGTCCCCCACACATGATGACCACCAAAATTCCAGGTCCCGCTCTCCGTTTCGCAAAAACGGAGGTCCAAACCAAAAAACACCCAGAAACGCCCCAAAACTCCTGGAACTCGCCTTCAAAATCGCGTCCCAGGCTTCTGGGCCTACCTCTAAAATCCTCCATACGCGTTGACGCGCTACTCGCGTCAGACGCGTTTTTTCTTCTTCCTGCTCCATCCGTCCCGGAGCAGCGCTGGCCACCAATTCGCGCCCCGGAAACAGGCCAAACAACCCCCCCAAACCACAAATTCGGCCCCGATGGGCCCGAATATGCCGCCAGCCCCTCCTAATTCTCCGGGCTTCTGCAGAACCTCCCTCTATCCTCTCGCCGGCGCCAACGCCCCAAAAACATTTTTATTTTTTTATTTTTTATTTCCTACAGGCTCTCCTCTCCTCGGGCCTTGCTCCGGTCCCGACCAGGAACCCAAACACTGCCGGAGCAAGCCCGAGGATCGCGCCACCAATATCACCGGCTCCCCTCTAAAAACAGCCCACCACCTACCTCAGGACTCTCCCTCGGCCCCGTAGCGCGGCCGCACCTACTCTCGGCCCCGATGGGCCTGAAGACTGCAGTCCCCCACAGCACCAACCATGGCCCCAAAAACGTCACATCTCAGCTCCGGAGCGCTGCCCACACGCTCCGGATTCCCACGGACCCCACAACCACGGCCCCGGAAACCCCAGGTGAGTAAACATAAATAAAAATCTTATTATTTTTATTTACTACTATTTCAACCCCTTATTACAGAAAGGATAGGGATAGGTAAGGAAGTGGAGCGATGAAGAAGAGGTAGGGGAAGAGCATGGAGGGTGGGATGTGCATAAAGGAATCCTGTGCAGCAGGAATGGATCCTCAGAAGCTTAGCCGAATTGGGTGGCGGAGCAGGTGGGGGAAGAGAGGTTGGTGGTTGGGAGGCGAGGATAGTGGAGGGCAGACTTATACGGTCCGTGCCAGAGCCGGTGATGGGAGGCGGGACTGGTGGTTGGGAGGTGGGCAATACTGCTGGGCAGACTTGTATGGTCTGTGCCCTGAAAAAGGCAAGTACAAATCAAGGTAAGGTATACACACGAGTTTATCTTGTTGGGCAGACTGGATGGACCGTGCAGGTCTTTTTCTGCCATCATCTACTATGTTACTATGTAGTAGGAGGTAATGTCTGAGCCATTGTTGTTAATGATTAGATGAACCAGTAAATGGATGGGTTGCTTATGTTTGCTTATGGTAGGTCAAGTCATGCACCAGTCGGGAGCTACTACAGGCCCCAATGCGGGCACCGGTGGCAGTTACACCCCCAGCATGTGGCATTTCCAGCACTAGCGGAAGTATTCAAAAAAATATTTCTGTAGGGGTCAACCGGTGGTAATCGGGCCGCACTGCGCACTACCCAGTTACCACCAGGTTACTGAAGCAGCTCTTACCGCCACCTCAATGGCCCCTGCATGGCCATGCTGTAAGAGGTATTACAGGGTCACGTACTTTTGTGGCTTTTTTACCAACTGCAGTAAAAAGGGCCTCAGAGCACAGCAAAACAGCTCCTGCCGCTAGTGCAGGGACCTTTTTACCGCAGCTTAGTAAAAGGGCCCCTAAGTTCAAGGTATTTTAACGACTGTGTTGAATATTCTATGCAAAACTTACTCAGTCCAAAAGCCACTAATTTTTTTTTTCTCAAAATTGCTGCTGATGGACTGAGTGAGTTTTGAAAAAGTGCTCTTCCAATTTTTCCAAGCTGGGATCTACATGTTATAGAACTGAACAACCTTCAAACTGCAAAGAGAGCATTGTCTGGGTGTATTTTAGGTAGAACTAGTGTGGGCCTACAAAAATGAACTTTTATTCCCCATTTCAAAAGAACGAATGTGTACATCCTAACAGACTGACTTGGGGATTTACATCTGATATCTAGGTTTCAGAAGTGCTCCTACCGAGCAGCTCCCCCACTGGAGGAACAGGACTGGCGTCTCCCCGAGAGCAAAACTTGCAAGGGATACCAGGCTCAGAGACCAGTCTGGGAAAAACCATTTACGTTTCAAACATAGCAAAGATATCTTTATTGTGAAGGGAAAATACAGATAGAAACAACTTAGTTAAGATGTAAGGAATTTCTTCAGTTGAAAGTTAGGGATATACCTTTGAAGGGTTACTTTTTTTTTTTTTTTTATGTTTTTCTCCAAACATTTGATTACTTTATCTGGAGTTAATTACATCTTCTTTGAACCAGGTCATTTGGAAAGACTTATTAGATAGGAAAGTTAAATGGTATCATCATATGTGTGGTTAAGTATAATAATGCCTTAAATCATTTTCTCCAGGTAGGTAGTAATAACTAATAACCTTTGTTTTCTGACTTAAATTGTTCTTCATTCTCCCGTGATGTAGGCTGTATTTGTTTCTTGTAACAATGATTTGAATGTACTTTGGAAAAATTATGAAATTAAAAAAAAACCCCAGCTAAGATAAATATTAATATTCAGTCATATAAATGCTTATATTGCTGTTCCCAACATGAATTCCTTATGTGCCCATTTTGACCCGTTCAATCAATATCTACTTTAGACAAATGTCTAAAATAATCATGTGGGGAGAAGAAAAACAAAAGAAATCCCACGTAGAACACAGCACAACACACAACAGTGAGAAGGTGGAGATGGCTCAAGAAAAAACAGATACGCAAATTGATCATAAATCACTAAACCACTTTATTTGTGCAATAACACATGCAACACCCAACACGCTCCGAGTGCCTGCCTCAGGGGTCAAGAGATGTTAACGCGTCCACAACAGAGAATAGCGATAGGAAATCACTTCAATTAAACGCTGCTTCAATGAACGTGTAATCGTTTTTTTTAGAAAGACCTTTGTAGTTGTGATGTGCCTGTGGTAAACTGCAGTACAGAAACTAAACCAAGAGTTGCAGAGTGTCAGACTGCAATTTACCACAGGGCACATCGCAACTACAAAGGTCTTTCTAAAAAAAAACGATTACACATTCATTGAAGCAACGTTTAACTGAAGTGATTTCCTATCACTATTCTCAAACTCTGTTTCAGACACGTTAATATCTCTTGAGCCCTCAGGTAGGCACTCTGTGCTGAAACCCGGTGCTGCACGTTATTGCATGAATAAAGTGTTTTGGTGATTTATAACCAATCTGCGTACATGGTTCTTCTCAAGCCACCTCCACCTTCCCACTGTCATGTGTTGTGAAAAAAATCATGTGGCACATAACCAGTGCATAAACATTCATTTCCCTGTGTACTTCAGAACAGTTTCTACGTTGGCAAATCCTGTTCTAAAGTACTAGCAGAAGGGGAAAAACAAGAAAAGATTGGTGTCCAATCATTATTTCAATTACAGTCTTATGATAATGTTGTAAGATACAGTATTTACTATCCCACAATTATTCAAAACCAAGTTTCTGTTCAATGTGGCTTACATTTAACAGTTGTTAGAGATTACACGGATTCAATTACATTTACAAGTTTGTATGATGCTGTGTTTACAGTGGTTGGCCAGATAACTATTAGTGCGTATGGAACAGTCATTGGGTTTCTTGAGAAGGTATGTCTAAAGCTGTTTGAAGTTTGCCATGCTCATCCATAAAAGAGCTTTAAAAGTAAAATTCCAGAAGAACCCGAGACGCCCTGACCTGGATTTCTCAATTCTGGTTTGGATGTTCTTTCTAAAATGCTGCTCCACATATGAATGTACTTTCACTCACAGCTCTTTTAAAAGAATTAACTATCTAATGTAATAAAACTCACCCTCGACGTTCTGAAGTCACTCAGACTCCCAGAACGGTTTCGTAACTTCATGGTGGTGAAGCCACTGACCATGACTCGCTGCCCCGCCCTTGCATCAAACGTCATGACGTCGAGGGCGGAAAACCTAAAGAAAACTGAAAGAAGGGATCGCATCCAGGCAGGGGGAGGAGTAGGGAAACACGCAGAACGTGTTTCCCTACTCCTCCCCCTGCCTAGGAAACGCTGGCCACCAACCTCGCAAACCACCCGAAAGCTACGGAGTTCAAATGAAGCCCCGCCCACAGAATGTCCGAGGTCCAACACCCACCCCCCGCGCCGCCCCCCTCATGCACCGCCACCCCCCCCCCCAAAACAACCACAAAGCTCAGTAGTACAAAAGAAGCCCAGCACACAGAATGCTGGAGGTGCAACACCCACCCCCCGCGCCACCCCCCCCAAGCCACCCACCGTCGCGTAGCTTTGCTGGTGGGGACCCGAAACATCACCAGCACAAGTCCTGTCTTCAGACTCCGGCGTGATCTTCAGCATTTACTAGCCTCTGCAGGCAGGGCTTCTGTGCGTCTGACGTCCTGCACATGCAGGACGTCAGACGCACAGAACCCCGCCCTGCACAGGCTAGCAATGCCGAAGATCACGCGGAGTCAGCAGACAACACAGGACTTCTGCTGGCAGGATTTGGGTCCCCCGCCAGCAAAACTACGCAACGGTGGGTGGGATGGCGGGGGGGGGGGGGGGGGGTTGCATCGCGCGGAGGAGGCAGTGACGGCAATCAACGAACACACCCCTGCAATCTGGCAGCACTTCCTTCCCTCATCTTCAAGCACCGCTTCCAGAAAACCCCTGCCCCCCCCCCCCCACACACACTCATCTGTCAGCGGTTCCTGAACCCCCCACCCAAACACACACACTTACTCACTCTCATTTGGCCACACTTCCTAACCCCCCCCCCCCCCACCACACACACACACACACACACTCACAGTCTCTCATCTGGCAGCGCTTTCCTGAAAACCCTGCCCCCCCCCCCACACTCATCTGCCAACCCCCTCTCCTCCCCACCACACACTCACTCACTCTCTCATCTGGCAGCGCTTCCTGAACCCCCCCCCCCCACACTCATCTGCCAACCCCCTCTCCTCCCCACCACACACTCACTCACTCTCTCATCTGGCAGCGCTTCCTGAACCCCCCCCCCCCCCCACATTCACTCACCTGGCAGCGGTTCCTGAAACCCCCCCCCCCCCCCCCCCACACACACACATTCTCATTTGGCCACACTTCCTGAACCCCCCAACACCACCACCACCACACACACACACACTCATCTGGCAGCGCTTCCTGAACCCCCCCCCCCACCCCACACACACACACAAAATCACTCATCTGCAAACGTTTGATAACCCCCCCACACACACACACACACATCTGGCAGCGCTTCCAGACCCCCCACACACCCCTCTTCTTCCAAGCTGAACCCCCCCCCCCCAACACACCCTCTCTCTCTCTCTCTAAATCTCATCTGCCAGTGCTTCCTGAACCCCCCTCCCCCCCACACACACTGTCTCATCTGGCAGCGCTTCCTGAAACCCCGTACACACACATACACTCACTCATCTGGCAGCGCTTCCTGAAACCCCTGCCCCCCCTACACACAGTCACTCACTAATCTGGCAGCCGTTCCTGAACCCCCCACCCCCCACACATACACTTACTCACTCTCATTTGGGCACACTTCCTGAACCACCCCACCACCACACACACACACACACACTCTCTCATCTGGCAGCGCTTCCTGAACCACCCCCACCCCCACAAACTCACTCTCATCTGCAAACGCTTGATAAACCGCCCCCCCACACACACATACTCATTCATCTGGCAGCGCTTCCAGCCCCCCCCCCCCCACACACCCCTCTTCTTCAAAGCTGAACCACCCAACACACCCCCCACAACCCTCCAACATACACACTCTCTCTCTCTCAAAATCTCATCTGCCAGCGCTTCCTGAACTCCCCCTCCACACACTCACTCTGTCTCATCTGGCAGCGCTTCCTAAAACCCCGTACACACACACACACACTCTCTCTCTCTCTCATCTGGCAGCGCTTCCTGAAACCCCTGCCACCCCCCCACACACAGTCACTCACTAATCTGGCAGCCGTTCCTGAACCCCCCCCCCCCACACACACACACACTTACTCACTCACTCTCATTTGGCCCCGCTTCCTCACCCCCCCCCCCCCCACACACACACACACACACACTCTCTCTCTCTCATCTGCCAGTGCTTCCTGAACCCACGCCCCAAACACAAACACTCACTCATCTGGCAATGCTTGATAAACCGCCTACCCACACACAACACACTCACTCATCTGGCAGCGCTTCTGAACCACCCACACCCCCTCTTCTTCCAAGCTGAACCCCCCAAAACACACACACACTCTCTCTCATCTGGCAGCGTTTCCAGAAACCCCATACACACACACACACACGCACTCACTCTCTCTCTCTCATCTGGCAGCGCTTCCAGAAACCCCATACACACACACACACTCGCGCACTCACTCTCTCTATCATCTGGCAGCGCTTCCAGAAACCCCATACACACACACGCACTCACTGTCTCTCTCTCTCATCTGGCAGCGCTTCCTGAACCCCCCCTGCCCCCCCCCCCCCCCCACACACACACTCTCTCTCTCATCTGGCAGCACTTCCTGATACCCCATACACACACACACACTCTCTCTCTCTCTCATCTGGCATTGCTTCCTGAACCCCCACACACACACACACACTCTCATCTGGCAGCTCTTCTTGAACCCCCCCCCCCCACACCCCTCTTCTTCCAAGCTGAACCCCTCCAACACGTCCCCCCACACTCACACACACACACTCTCTCTCCCCCTCCTCCAGCACACCAATTGCTTAGGTGCAGTGGCGGCAATCTCAGACACCAGAGAGAGAGGGGGGCCTGACACCATAGAGAGAGACAGGGAGGGAGGGAGGTATCTCTGTCACACACACACACTCTCTCTCTCACAGACAATGTCTTTCTGGCTCTCACTCTCACACACTATGTCTCACAGTGTATCACATTCACTCTCTATGTTCACACAGTCGCTTACACACCTCGCTTGGTCTCATACACTCAGTCTCACAGAGAATCTGTGTCTCACACACACTCTCTCTCTCGCACACACTGTATCTGTGTGAAACACACTCTCTCTCACACTCTCACACATACGCAATTGCACACACTCATTCTCACACACACACACACACCCAGACTCACTCTCTCTCTCACACACACACTCACACTTTCACTCTCTCTCTCTCTCTCTCACACAGTCACTCTCACATACACGCTCCAAAACATACACACTATGAGGAAAACCTTGCTAGCGCCCGTTTCATTTGTGTCAGAAACGGGCCTTTTTTACTAGTAAATATATAAGGATGGCCTTACAGACAAGTGGGCTAACCCTCAATTTTGCCAATTTCCAGCTTTTGGATCTATAGGTTATGAAGACATCAATATCTACCTATGGACAAGTAGACTAAGCTAAAAGCCAATTAATTTCACGGATTTTTGAACAAGCTGTCTCCACTGGCCACATGGACAACTGGGCCAAACACCTCAAGTGTGAAAAATGGATTAGCCCACTTGTCCATAATACCAACAGACAAGGCTCAAGCCTCCACTACTGGAGTGCTTACAAATCTCAGACATGCACTGATTTATCCTTTTTTACATCAGTCAGGAAATAGCAGCATCAAATAAGTTAACACATTTTTATCAGACCAATACATTTCTGGTATGCATGTGCACAGCCAAAACATTTTGGTTCATTTTCAGTTTTTTTAGACTTTTCCTGCAGAAACTTGACCAAAACCTTTTTTAAACCTAGCCAACTGCTTTCACCACAGCCTCCAGCAAAGCATTCCAGAGCTTAACTATGTGTCAAGTGAAAAATATTTTCTCCATTGGAAAAGAATGAACCATCAAGTTGCATTTACCTCCACTCAGAATTTTATAGAACTCTACCTACCATCTTTCTCCTCAGGCCATCTCTTCTCCAAGCTGAAGAGCCCCAACCACTTTAACTTTTCCTCATATGACAGTTATTCCATCCCCTTAAATAGTTTGGACACCCTCCTCTGTACCTTTTCTAATTCTACTATATCTTTAGATGCAACAACCAGAAATGGTTACAATACTCAAAGTGTAGTCACACCACTTACATACAGAGGCATTCTGACAGGCTTTAAAAATTTTATTAAATCTAGAAGCCAGCCCAAAATCTTAGAAGACAGCAGCTGAGACCTCACTCACTCCTCCATCACCACCCCTCCAACACGGTCCACAATGAAATTTTTTTTTTTTTTTTTTGGGGGGGGGGGGGGGGGGAGAGTCAGGGGGAGGATATAGCTTTTTAAGCAAATACTTTACTACTACTACTACTTATTTCTATAGCGCTACAAGGCATACGCAGCGCTGTACACCATAGACAAAAAAGACAGTCCCTGCTCATAGAGCTTACAATCTAGATAAGACAGGTAACAGACAGAACAATTAAGGGTAAGGGAATAAAGAGGTGAGGATAAAAGGACAGGGCAAGTGAGTTAGGAGTCAAAAGCAGTGGTAAAGAGATGGGTTTTGAGTTTGGACTTGAAGACAGCCAAAGACGGGGCTCTATTCCTATTCTGTCTATGGGCAAAGAAACTTTAGTAAATCAGTCCCTTTAGGTGCCTTGGCAAATCAATGGCAGAAGCCAGCAGTCTCTGTTCCCAAAGCAGTTATCAGCTGTGTGACAGCATCCTCTTGATAAATTAAGAGAATATTGTCTCTTTTTCCCATACAACCCCCCCCCCCCACTAGCCTTCACCCACTTTTTCCCATACAACCTCCCCCCCACCGCCAGTCTCTCCCATACAACCCCCCCCCCGCCAGCCTTCACCCACTCTTTCTCCAATACAAACCCCCCACCTACCCTTTCTCCCAATCACCCCTGCCAGCCTTCACCCACCCTCCTTTTCCCATACAAACCTCCCCCCCCCCCCCAACTTTCTCCCATACAACAGCCCCGGCGCCAGACTTCACCCACCCTCTTTGTCCCACCCGGGGAACCAACAAGTCAAGCTCTCTGTTTTTCCATACAACCACCCACCAGCCTTCACCCGCCGTCTTTCTCCCATACAACCCCTCTACCACCAGCCTTCACCCACCCTCCTTCTCCCATACAACCCCCCCACTGCCACCCTTTTTCCCATACAACCCTCGTCGCCGCCAGCCTTCACTCACCCTCTACCATACAACCCCCTCGCCATTAGCCTTCACACACTCTTTCGCCCATACGATCCCCCGCCAGCCTTCACCCAGTCTCCTTCTCCCATACCACCCCCTCCTCCCGCCTTCACCCAGTCTCCTTCTCCCATACCAGCCCCTCCTCCTGCCGCCAGCCTTCACCCAGTCTCCTCCCATAACAGCCCCTCCTCCAGCCGCCAGCCTTCACCCAGTCTCCTTCTTTCATACAACCCCCTCCTCCCGCCGCCAGCCTTCACCCAGTCTCCTCTCATACCAGCCCCTCCTCCCGCCTTCACCCAGTCTCCTTCTCCCATACCAGCCCCTCCTCCCGCCGCCAACCTTCACCCAGTCTCCTCCCATACCAGCCCCTCCTCCCGCCACCAGCCTTCTTCTCCCATACCACCCCCTCCTCCAGCCACCAGCCTTCATCCAGTCTCCTTCTCCCATACCACTCCACCCCCACCAGCCTTCACCCAGTCTCTTTCTCCCAGACCACCCCGCCGCCAACCTTCACCCACCCTTTCTCCCTTACCACCCCCACCAGCCTTCACCCAGTCTCTTTCTTCCATACCACCCCCCGCCGCCAAACTTCAACACCCTTTCTCCCATACCACCCCCTCCGCCGCCAGCCTTTGCCCAGTCTCCTCCCATACAGCCCACCCCACTGCCAGCCTTCACCCAGTCTCTTTCTCCCATATACCCCTCCACCCTGCCAGCCTTCACCCAGTTTCTATCACCCTCATAATAGTCATTTCCAGACTACATTTGTCCACAATGACACCAAGTCCTTTTGTAGGGTTTTGTCTCCTAATGGGGCACCTAGCATTGATAACTGTTTATTCTCTATATGCCTCACTTTGCACCCATCCACATTAAATTTCATTTGTCATTTGGGAGAATGGAAGACTGGATATCTGAACTTTTTCACAACCTGTATGTGATTTAGCAAGTTTAAACAATTTGGTGGTGTTCCCATTTCCAGATCATTTATAAGTAGGTTAAAAATCACAAATCCCATCCTGGATGTACAGTATGAAAAGACACAGTGGGCTTCCAAACCTCAATCTTTCGAGCGATAAATCTCACCTTTTAGGGTGGTTCATCTTTTGAATTTCTGTGAATGCACATCACTAATTTCTGGCTCTGTCATAAGCTGTGGTCTAACAGAAAGGTCTCAGCTTGTTTTGTTGCCTGTGATTTCTTTATCTGCAAGTAGTCTCACAGAGTAACCGCACTGCACTTATCATTCCGTAGAATGTGGGTCTGTTTTTCCTTTCTTACACAATAACGTGCATCAGGCCATTTTCAGTTCTGCTTTTTCAAGAGTCTAAACCTGTGCTTGAAGTGATGCGGCTGCCCAGAAATAATGGACAAGATACAGAACAAGCTATTTAACGTGCTTTCGACTGAACTAACTTAATACATTCCTTCACTAGCTTCCTTCCGTGTAACAGCCTTGTTAGTTGTACAAGAAACCAATTAAATTGGTACAATAAAAAGGTTGCACAACACTTTTTTTTTTTCATTCTTAATCCTTATTCCCTCGAGAAAAGCCAAAATATTATAAAACGCAAAAAATCCGGGCTGTGCCCTCTGGGAAGATTTACAAACAGAAAGTAAAACAACAACAGACACAAACTGTGGAGGAGGAAAAAGCGGTGAGAGGAGATGGGGAGTCTGGTTTGGAATTTAGGACCGAGATGCATACTTACCTGCACTGTACTGGGAGCAGGAGGACACCTGCAGTCGCTTCGCTCGCGCACAGTCACTCACTCACTCGTGTGAAGCCGCGTGAAGACCCGGGCCGGGACGGGCCACGCGCTCCGCCTCTTCCTCACGTCGCCTACTTCCGCCCTCAGCGCCGCCTCCCAGCCCCGCCCCACATTACGCAAATCTGGCTACTCCCTCGCGCTGAGCCAAGTGGTTCGTTTCTCGTATTTCGGGGGGGGGGTTGCTGCTTCTGTTGTTTTTTTTTCTCTTTTTATGTATCCCTTGGCTTTAACAATCTCTCTGGACATCATTAATAGGAATGGGGAGCTACAAAGAACGACTTGCAGAGACAGGGGCAGCGAGGAGGTGGTGGGATGAGTTCCCTTAAAGTTTGTTGAGGTTCAGTTTGTAGCATAACAAATTCTGTAACGGCAGATGTAAAATTGTCATTTGTAGTTTCGGTTTTAATTTTTTCACCCTCCCCAGCCAGCATCTCTCTTTCCCCCTCCATGGTATCTCCCTTTCCCCTGTCTACTGCACCTCACCCCTCCATGGCCAGCATTTCCATTTCCCCTCTATACCCCCAGCCCCAAGGTGGACAGCAGCATCTCCCCTTCCTCTCTGTACCCCCCCCCCCCCCCTTCCCATCAGGTTGTTACCATCATCCCTTCCTCCTCTAATCCTACATCCCCCAGTTGCACACTATTTTATCTGCTCTTCCCTACCCCACTCTACATCAAGCATCTCCCCCCCTCTTCACTCCCTATTTCCAGGCCTCTGCCAATACTCCTACCTCCTACACCTGGGCCCAACTTAGAGAAGAGTGAGCACTGCACAAGCCCTGTAAGTATAAGCCCAAGCTGAAGTGCTGCTGTGTCCTGCCCTTCTCTGAAGTGAGGAGGGACAAAGTAGCATTTGAGCACGAGTATCCCTGTGCTCACGCTTCTCTAAGTTGCTCATGCTTCCTGAATGTGTCAGAGGAGAGGGTCTTACCACATGAGAGTGTGAGATGGGTCAAATACCTGTGTCACCTGACAAAATAAAATTAATGACAATCCCCCCTATTTACTAGGCCACATGGCAATTCCTGAGGTTTATTTTGAGCCCTGGCACTAAACTTCAAAAAGAACTCTCTCTTCGCTTTGATTCCTGAGGCAAGATCTCTATGTGCAGCTAATGTCGTTAATCAGATCAACTTTTTGCGCTTTACATTTTTCTTCAAAGACCTCATACTAGTAGTGTCTGTTAGGCCAGATGATCAAAAGCAAATGCCAGCACTAGAGGCCATTAGCGCCGGACTAGCACCTGTGTTTGCCTGCACCCCAGAATCAGAGCCGGCGAGCGTGTGTAACAAAGCACTCGCCAGGTCTGAACGCGGTAAGACATCCAGGCAGCAATGTCAGACAGGCAGGCTGATATTTTAGCCTGGATTTCGGCTGAGATGTCTGGTGTGGAGAGGTAGATCTGGGAGTCATGAGCGTAAAGATGATACTGAAAACCATGGGATGAGATCAGAGTACCAAGGGAAGAAGTATAGATGGAGAAAAGAAGAGGTCCCAGGACAGATCCCTGAGGTACACCAACTGACAGTGGGATAGAAGTAGAGGAGGATCCACTAGAGTATGCATTAAAGGTATGCTGGGAGAGAAAAGAAGACAACCAGGAAAGAACAGAGCCCTGAAATCCAAGTGAGGACAGCGTATCAAGGAGTAGGCTGTGATCAACAGTGTCAAAAGCAGCAGATAGATCGAGAAGGATGAGGATAGAATAGAGTCCTTTGGATCTGGCCAGGAACAGATCATTGGAGACTTTAGCAAGCACTGTTTCAGTTGAATGAAGGGGGCGAAAGCCAGATTGAAGTGGATCAAGAATAGTTGAAGATGAAAAAAAGTCAAGGCAACGGCTGTGAACAGCACGTTCAAGTATCTTGGATAGGAAAGGGAGGAGGGAGATGGGGCGATAGTTGGAAGGACAGGTAGGGTCCAATGAAGGTTTTTTAAGGAGTGGTGTGACTACGGCAATTAAATGGGAAGGAAAAAAGGTACTGGTACTCATTATGGGTAACCGTAGGGGTGGGATCACTATGGCTTTGCCCCTACAGTAGCCACACCCTTTTACCAGCCATGGCGCATATAAACAGGTATCATTTAAAATATTACACCAGTATAGGAGAAGAAAAATAACTTCTGATTTTTTTCATTTTAAATAATTTCTGTAAGTTGTTACAGCTCCAGTATACTCAAAATGACACAAACCAAATTAGCACACAGATCAGGAATTAAGAGAACAGTCTTGCCAAATCTGAAACACAATATGTTATCAAAATCTCAGAATCTAACAAACAGTTATGCTTATTCAGACACTTGGCCTAAGAAGCTAGACTCTGCATGCAGATGAATACCAGAAAAACAGAAACACATTTCCTCCTATACAGTGCAAAATAAGACAGCAGATGTAAATTCTCAAACTGGAAATATTCCAAACACTAACAATAAATTTATTTTTTCTACCTTTGTTATCTGGTGACTTTGTTTTTCTGATCATGTTGGTCACAGTCTCTGATTCTGCTGTTCTCTATCTATTCTTTTAACTCCGTTTCCAGGGCTTCCTTTCCATTTATTTCTTTACTTTCCTAATTTCTTCTTAATTTCTTGTACTACATCCATAAGTAAAAGCTGGGTCCTCTGCAGACTTGATTGGAGGAGGTATAGAGTGGATCCAGCTTTTGCCTATTTTTTTTCCATCCATGTGCAGTTTTTCTCCTCTCTTCCTTTTTTCTCATCTCCATGCATATGCATCTCCTTCCTCTCTCTTCCATCCCCTCCATCCATGTCCAGCATTTTTCCTCTCGCCCCATCCATCCTTGACCAGCATTTCTCCTCCCATCCATATTCATCTCACTTCCTTTCTCTTCCCTCCCTCTATCCATGTCCAACAATTCTTATCTCCCCTCTCCTCCATCCATGTGCATTTCCTTCCTCTCTATTCCCTTCCCTCCATCCATGTCCAGCATTTCTCCCCTCCCCTCCATCCATGTGCATCTCCTTTCTGTGTCTTCTCTCCAGAGGTTGGTGCCCCCCTGCCATGCTTACCAGGTTGCGCCGGCCCTGATGCAGGTTCAAATCTCACTTCAATGCTCTTTTTTTTACCTTTAAATTGTGAGCCCTCCAGAATCAGAGATATACCTACTATACCTAATTATTAAAGACACCTGCAAGCCTGAGGGCTACTGAGGTGATGTCTCTGGAAGGTTCACCATTTAAAAGAACAGAGTTGCAGTGGAATATGAACCTGGGTGCCCTGGATTAAAGTCCACTGCACTGACCACTAGGCTGCACCTCTGTTCTGCAGGGATGTCTGTGTGGCCATTTTTGTACAAATGCTGCCAGACAGACGTCCTTGTCCCTGTTTTTTTAGCGTTCATGATTTGGACATTTTATTTTCGAAAATGGCTGTTCATTATGAACATTCTTTCATATTTCGAACAGGAAACCCCAATGTTTTTCCTGTTTGAAAATGGCTGTGAAGAGGATGAGTTGGTTTTTTTTTTTTTTTGGATGTTGTGAGTGGGACGTCCCAATTCTGACTTGGACGCTCTTTTGAAAATGCCTCGCCACATGTCTGCATCTTCTTCAGGCCCATAGTGTTGATGCTGATTCCTTTGTTTAGGAGGAGTATTGCCCCCCCCCCCCCCAAAAAAAAAATAAAAAACTATGCACATAGCTGAGCAGGATCCATTCTGCCATTTGTTTGCAGTATAGGTGCAGCTGCTACAAAGCACATGCCAGCAGGTGATAGAGAGATCATTAGGAGAACTGCTAGTTCCTCCTGCACTGCTGGCCCTGCCATGCATGATGATTCTGTGTGGGACCAGTGGTGTAATGGGGTCAGAGTGCCCTTCCAGCAGTAACACTTACAGCACAGGTCATGTTAGCCATAGGCTCACTAGGCTGCCCCTGGAATTATGTGTTTGACTAAAGGTCATTTGAGCAGGCATTTTATTACCCACTGATGCAAATATTGGAAATGTGTTCTCTGAAGAATCTCGCAAATTGATTGTATTCTGAGACAAATTTAACTATTGGTTTCTTATTGCTCTTATTTTGTATCATGATTTTATTTTTTAAAACATCTTGCAGCTTCTCTGGGAGAGAATGGTCTGTAAAAGAAATAAATCCAATCTATACTATATTTAGCACCAGTAAATAGTTCTCTGGGTTTATTATCTGCCTCGTTAATAATTCCAGAATAAATATCTTTTTTAGCCCAGCTCCCTGTTTGCAAATACACAGCCTGGGGCAATTTGCAGTCTAGCTTACTAAAGCTATCTTGCAATTTCCTCCACTTTCAACCTTGAGAGTCATTATTGTACCAAGTCCAGGTTTCCTAAGAGGTATTTTCTTTATCCTAACAAGAGGATTTGTGTCAATGCCTTAGATAATTCTGTGTTGTCCCAAAGTCTAACTTGCTCTTCCACACCTACATGTGATGGGGATATGATGATAGTATCTCCATGAATGCTAAAATATCCAACATAAGATACATTTTCTTTCTATGTTAATGCACAAAACCAGGGGTCAGATTTTCAGATATCCCTAATGAATATACATGTGAATGACAGTAAGGATTCAGGACAATTTTAAATATAATTGTTGTAAGCATTTAAATATAAGTATATGAATAAAATAATTTTGCAGCTTAATATAAGAGTGGTTACTTTAAGGAGGCATTTAGATATTTTTTAATCAGAGTGAAATAAGGAAACTCAGGGGGAAGTATAATGAATATGCATGAGAGAATTTGCATATAATGGGGGGTGATGGGCATGCATATTCATTAGAGATATTCTGAAAATCTGATTGGCTGAAGGTCCTCCAGGACAGGTATGAGAGCCATTGGCTTAGTGGACCCCCTCCTCTGCCCTCTTGTGGACCTTTCTGCACACTTTTAAGATGGGAGGCAGGAGTGATTCCCACTCATGTTGCCTCTGCACCTCCAAATATAAAAGTACACAGGTTCCAGGGTGTCCAGCCTGCATTACTGACACAGACTACTCAGTAATTACTGTGGATTCTTTTGGATTCATATTAGGTAAATGAGACTTTTATTAGAGGTTCTAAAATACACAATGATATATACAATGATTAAGCTATATACATAGGCGCCCAGTATAAGAGGCTTGGGGAGGCTAAGACTCCCCAGCCGCAAGCCCCAAGCGTCTCTCTCTCTCAGTCATCTATCATACCTCATGGTGTTAGAGCAGCAGTGAAAAGCATTGCAGGCTGCTGGGCTCCGTGCTTTATTTTGCCTTCTGTCTCTCAGCTCTGGCCCGCCCTCATTTCCTGTTTACGCAAGGGCGGGCCAGAGCTAAGAGAGAAGGCAAAACAACTAAAGCACAGAGCCCAGCAGCCTGCAATGCTTTTCACTGCTGCTCTAACACCAAGAGGTATGATAGATGACCTTTAAAATTTGGAGGAAGCCTGGAACTCGAAGGGAGCGAGGGAGGGGGGACCCTGGAACTGTCTGGGAGGGAGGAGGGAGGGGGACCCTGGAATTGTTTGTGATGGAGGGAGGGAGGGGGGGACCCTGGAACTGTCTGTGAGGGAGGGGGACCCTGGAACTGTCTGTGATGGAGGGAGGGGGGACCCTGGAACTGTCTGTGAGGGAGGGAAGGAGGACCCTGGACCTGTTGGGGAGGGAGGGGGGGACCCTGGAACTGTCTGGGAGGGAGGGAGGTAGGGAGGGGGACCCTGGAACTGTCTGTGATGAGTCTGACTTCTTGAGGTAACTTTCCAGTTCAGTATTTTGCCTTCATATCTGTTGTGACATGTGTTTTTCATGTGTGATCAAGATGCAGTATTCTGCTAGCGTGTAGTATTTGCAACCCTTTTTGTTTTGTTTCACTAGGTTTTGTACTGGTGTTTTAGAGCCAGGTGTAATTATAGTGCTGCCTTTCCACGCATAAGGTTGTAGCTTGTCCTGTCCTTGGAATTAGTGCTGTTATGGTTTGGTAAGGTTATGAGTGTGTTTTTGCACAAGTTTGTGTATAGTGTTTTGCAGTGGAGAGATTTGTGTGTTGGCCTTACTGAGGTGGCACCAAAATATCAGAAAGGGTGTAGAGCCTAAATCATGACACACTGCCTCTTGAAGGATCTACATATGGTCGTTAATAAAAGGAGCTCATCATTGTGAACACTAGCCACCCTAAAAGGGTGTTTTTTGGCTCTACATGTATCATGATATTATGATCCCTTGTTTCATATTGTTGACGGTCTGCATTTTCCGTATGGGTGGTATATTGGTGTATTAGGTTCTGACCAGTGTAATATTTATGGTACAGTAAGGTTATGAGTGTGTTTTGAACAAAGTTTTGCATAGTGTTTTGCAGTTGAACAATTGTGGTTAGTATATGCTTTGAGCAACCACTTTATTCATTGACATATGATTCATATCTAATATCTAAATTTAATAAAATGTATTAATTGTGACTTTATTTTATTTTTACTTTTTTTTTCTGTGTGTTGTCAGACAATTATGGATGTAAGCCCCGCCCATGGCCCCACCCCTAACCCCGCCCCCTTTAGCCTCCCCAGACAATTGGGCCACCGACCGCCTATGGCTATATACACAATGAATACAACTGAAAAGAAACAATACCTATGAACAATCATGACATCACTGGTCCCTACATCCAAGCAATGCTAGGATTTCCTTGACCAGGAAAAGATGCAATAATACGCTATAATATACATACGTCCATCACTGGTCCTTACATCATCCAGGCTTTTTACATCAGCTGAGAAAAGCCCCTTTTTCAGCGAAGCCGGAGTTTGACCAGGAGTCTGGTTCTATGCAATGCGTCCACCCATAGATGAGCTTCCAGCTTCACTGTAAAAGACCCCCCCCCCCCTTTTTTATTAGGCTTAGAACTCATGTTCAGAGCTAAGGAAAATTACAGAATGCTTGCAAATTTCTCTGTTTTGGTAACCAAGACATACTGAGGGGCATAATTGAAAGGGGTGCCCAAGTTTTCCTGAGGACATCCTTGCAGGACGTCCCGGCGAAGAGGCAAGGAAACCCATTGTCACGTTTTCAAGGCAGAAACTAGGTTCATGAGCCCTTGGGCCACTGCTGAGGAGCGGCAGCGGCAAGCAAAACCACCCCACACCAGAGGCAAGGCAGAACTCTGACAGGAACAGCTAGACTTCACCTGTGCTTGACCACCCTTCCCCAGGAGTTGAGCCCCTGGGTGCAGGCGGCCGGCAGGACTTACCGGACAGGGCAGGCACTGGATACCAACTAGGCTGAACAGGGACTGAGGGTCAGAGGGGAAAGGAATAAACATGGGCAGCAAGGCAGGAAACTGAGCTAGGACTCACAGACAGATAATACTACATAAAGCAGGAAATGGACAAGCTAAAGGACAGGAACTGAAAGCTGCCATGCAGCCACTGAAACAGGGTACAAATACTGACAGACAAGAGACAGGACTGAAAACTGCCAGGCAGCCACTAGCAAGAAACACAGACAGAAAAGAATCAGGACTGAAAGCTGCCAGGCAGCCACTAGCAAGAGACACAGACAACCAAGAACTAGACACAGAAATACAAACAAGAAACAAGACTAGGAAACAAGCAAACCTAAGCTAAACTACACACAGACTAACTAGAACCAGACAAGGAACTATACAAAACCAGACTAGGCAGAAGTGCAACAAAGCACCACCAAACCAGGGACCTTAGACTATGCAAAGGCAAACACAGAAGTTTCTAGGTGATTAATAAAGCCCATCAGCACCTGAGGCTCAGCTGCAGGAATCTCAAGGCAACTACAGGTGCTGTTCAGGCACAAACAAGAAAGACAAGTCTGGCAGCCTGGAAGATCTGGACCGGACTCGGCTGAAGCCTGGAACGGGTAGGGACAGCAAGACAGTCTATGGCAGCCACCGGTTCTGGCCACCAGAGGGCGAGGGGAGCACAAACCAAGAAGCAGGCAGAAAGCATACTGAAGCATAGAGAGGCTCAACATACACAGGTGCAGCACAGTGGAGCAATCAGAGCCATGCTGGAAGGAGCCAGCACACGGAGACAGAGCTAACTCAGGAAGAACAGACAAAAGCCTGCTTAGAAGCTGACCGCCAGAAATAAGGTAAGCCTGAGAGGGGTCACGACCACAGACATGACACCCATATTATCGAAACAAGATGGGCGTCCATCTTTCGTTTCGATAATATGGTCGGGGACGCCCAAATTGTGAAATTTAGGTCGACCTTAGAGATGGTTGTCCTTAGAGATGGTCATCCCCGATTTTCAGCCATAATGGAAACCGATAACGCCCATCTCAGAAACGACCAAATCCAAGCCATTTGGTCGTGGGAGGAGCCAGCATTACATAAGTACATAAGTATTACCATACTGGGAAAGACCAAAGGTCCATCAAGCCCAGCATCCTGTTTCCAACAGTGGCCAATCCAGGTCACAAATACCTGGCAAGATCCCAAAAAAGTACAAAAAAATTTATACTGCTTATCCCAGAAATAGTGGATTTTCCCCAAGTTCATTTAATAATGATCTATGGACTTCATAGTCCCCTTGACATGCCAAGACACCAACCGGGCACTCTAGGGGGCACTGCAGTGGACTTCATAAATTGCTCCCAGGTGCATAGCTCCCTTACCTTGTGTGCTGAGCCCCCCCAAAACCCACTCCCCACAACTGTACAACACTACCATAGCCCTTATGGGTGAAGGGGGGCACCTAGATGTGGGTACAGTAGGTTTTGGGTGGGTTTTGGAGGGCTCACATTTACCACCACAAGTGTAACAGGTAGGGGGAGATGAGCCTGGATCTGCCTGCCTGAAGTGCACTGCACTCACTAAAACTGCTCCAGGGACCTGCATACTGCTGTCTTGGAGCTGGGTATGATATTTGAGGGCCGGCATAGAGGCTGGAAAAAATATTTTTTAACATTTTGTTAGGGTGGGAGAGGGTTAATGGCCACTGGGGGAGTAAGGGGAGGTCATCCCCGATTCCCTCCTTTGGTCATATGGTCATTTAGGGCACATTTTTGTGGCTTGGTCGTAAGAAAAAAAAAGGACCAGGTAAAGTCGTTCAAGTGTTCGTCAGGGATGCCCCTCTTTTTTCCATTATCAGTCGAGGACGCCCATGTGTTAGGCACGCCCCAGTCCCACCTGTGCTATGCTTCTGACACGCCCCCGTGAACTTTGGTCATCCCCATGACGGAAAGCAGTTGAGGACACACAAAATCGGCTTTTGATTATGCTGATTTGGGCAACCCTGTGAGAAGGACGCCCATCTTGCGATTTGTGTTGAAAGTTGGGTGCCCTTCTCTTTTGAAAATAAGCCTGACTGTGGTCACGTGTTTCTCAGTCCAGGTGGCTGGTCTGAACTCGAAACAGGCTCCACTTCTCCCTTCACATACCAAATTAATTAGAGCTGTGTCTTATCTTCTACATTCCAAATCATTTTCATACAAACAGAATTACTTTAATCAAACATACAGACCCCGAGTACACTTGTCGGTCAAGGCGGAGTTGAAAAATAATCTTTAAAATTCACTTCCACTACACAGGGGGTCTGGTATGGGAGTCCACTAGACCATCAGCGTCATTTGTGGGGGTTAAGGGATGCTGTCACCATTGTTGGGGATAGAGGTGTTGGATTACCACCACCATCTGTGGAGCTGGGGAGTGGTGGTGCCACTAGGGCCACCAGCGATCCGAGAAGAACAGCAGCACTTCATCACAGATTGCCCTCTGCTACTGTGCTGTAACACCAGCTTTGAGCTGGTGGAAAGATTCACCACTATAAAACATTTTTATTTAAAAAAAAACTGCCTTTTTTTTAATTACATTGAGGAACAATTCTTAGTTCAGCAAGTTGATGCATTTTTCTTGCCCACTGTGCTACTCTTCAGTTCAGCAGTGTTACACTGATTTTCCCATGCTAATCTCTCTTGTTTAAGGATGGGTGGAGTTTAAAGGTGGAACTTTCTGGCATTTTAAGCCTGCACTGGGGCTAGGGAGGGGAGTGTTAGATCCACTGGGTCACCAGAAATCAGAGGTCTCCCGGGGGGGGGGGGGGATGGGGATCAGTGTTGGGTACTAATATATTACTTTTAAAGGTAACGAGTAACTGTAATGATTACTTTCAATTAAATGTAATAAAATAGCTTTAACCATTACTTTTTCACTATCAAGTAATATATCTCAATTTATATAGTCACAGTAACTGTAATATATTACTTTTCACAGTAAATTAACATTACTTTTACTACTACTACTTATCATTTCTATAGCACTACTAGACATACACATGAACATGAACAGACAGTCCCTGCTTGACAGAGCTTACAATCTAATCAAGACAGACAAACAGGACAAATAAGGGATAAGGGAATTACTAAAGTGCGAATGATAAAGCATGGGTACTAAACAAGTGAAGAGGGGTTAGGAGTGGCATCAAAAAAGTGTGCTTTTGGCCTAGATTTGAAGATAGTCAGAGATGGAGCTTGACCTACTGGCTCAGGAAGTCTATTCCAGGCATATGTTGCAGCAAGATAAAAGGAGCAGAGTCTGGAGTTAGCAGTGGAGGAGAAGGGTGCAGATAAGAGAGATTTACCCAATGAATGGAGTTCCCAGGGAGGAGTGTAGGGAGAGATAAGAGTGGAGAGGTACTGAGGAGCTGTCGAGTGAGTGCACTTGTAAAGTCAATAAGAGAAGTTTGAATTGTATGCAGAAACGGATAAGGAGCCAATAAAGTGATTTGAGGAGAGGGCTAAAATGAGCATAGCGACACTGGCTGAATATAAGTTGTGCAGCAGAATTTTGAACAGATCGAAGGGGAGAGAAATGGCTTAATGGGAGACCTGTGAGTAGCAAATTGCAATAGTCTAAGCGAGAGGTGATAAGAGTATGGATATGGGTTCTGGTAGTGTGCTCAGAAAGGAAAGGATGAATTTGGTGATATTATAGAGAAACAAATGACAGGTTTTAGCAGTCTGTTGAATATGTGCAGAGAAAGAGAGAAAGGAGTCAAAGATGACCCCAAGTTTACGAGTTGATGAGACAGGGAGGATGAGAGTGTTATCCACAGAGATAGGGAGAAGAGGAGAGGTTGGTTTAGGGGGAAAGATAAGAAGCTCAGTCTTGGTCATGTTTAGTTTCAGATGGCGGTGAGACATCCAGGCAGCAATGTCAGACAGGCAGGCTGATACTTTGGCCTGGGTTCCTGCTGAAATTTCTGGTGTGGAGAGGTAGATCTGGGAGTCATCAGCATAAAGGTTATACTGAAAACCATGGAATGAGATCAGAGTATCAATGGAAGAAGTATAGATGGAGAAAAGAAGAGGACAGATCCCTGAGGTACACCAACTGATAGTGGGATAGAAGTAGAGGATGATCCACTAGAGTATAAGCTAAAAGTATGATGGGAGAGATAAGAAGAAAACCAGGAAAGAACAGAGCCCTGAAATCCAAGTGAGGACAGTATATCAAGGAGTAGATGGTGATCAACAGTGTCAAAAGCAGCAGATAGATCGAGAAGGGAGACCTTTGGATCTGGCCAGGAACAGGTCATTGGAGATTTTAGCAAGCGTTGTTTCAGTTGAATGAAGAGGGTGAAAGCCAGACTGAAGGTTGAGATAAAAGAAAGTCAAGACAATGGCGATGAACAGCACGTTCAAATATCTTGGATAGGAAAGGGAGGAGGAAGATGGGGTGATAGTTGGAAGGACGGGTAGGGTCCAATGAAGGTTTTTTTGAGGAGTGGTGTAACTATGGTATGTTTGAAAGCATCAGGAACTGTTGCAGTGGAAAGTGAAAGATTGAAGATATGACAGATAGAAGGGATGACAATAGGAAACATAGTGGATGGGTGGGAATAGGATCAGAGGAACAAGTAATCAGTTTGGAGGAGGAAAGAAAATATGCAGTTTCCTCTTCAGTGATTTCAGAAAAGGGAGGCATGGGTTGAAGGAGGGTTGAGAGAATGGACTGAGGGAAGGAGAGGTGGAGGTTACGGTTGAGAAATCAAGAAAAATCTTGTGAACCTTATCATGAAAGTGCACAGGAACGTAAATAGAGGATTTTAGAGGTCAGCCAAGGCTGGGGTTTGGTACACCTTACAGAACAGGGAATGGGAAAAGCGACAGTATTCAGAGCAGAGGAGAGAGTAGCATTATAGGAAGAGACAGCCTCACTGACAGACTTTGATAACATAGTGGTTGAAAAGAGGTTTGAAACACTGGAGGACAGAGTAGAAGAGTCAATAGCCTGAAGATTCCTAAATGTATTGGTGGAGATTGGATGGCATTGGGAGGAGGGTATTTAAGTGTAAAAGTTATCAGAAGATGGTCAGAGAGGGGAAGAGCTGAGGTGCAGAAACTGGAGAGTGTGCAGTTGGAGAAGAAGATAAGGTCAAGACAGTGGCCATTCTGGTGAGTAGGGGTAATGGAGCACAGTTGAAGGATGAAAGAGGATGTTAAAGCGAGAAACTGGGAAGCATAAGAGTCAGAGGGGTCATTAGCATGAATGTTAAAATCCCCAAGAATGAGAGAAGGAGATGAAGATTCAAGAAAGAAGGAAAGCCAGGAGTCAAAGTTAGTGAGAAAGGAAGAAAGGGACTTATCAGGGGGTCGATAAATGATGGCTATTCGGAGAGGTAGAGGAGTGAATAGATGGATGGAGTAGACTTCGAAGGAAGAAACGCAATGAAGTGGAAGCAGAGGTTGAAATCTACAAGAGGGTGAGAGTAGTAGCCCTACAGCACCTCTGCGGCCGACCAGGTGAGGAGAGAAAAGGTAAACTCCATGACACAGAGCTGCAGCTGAAGCAGAGTCTTAAGGGCAAAGCCATTTCAGTTAGGGCAAGCAGATTGAGAGTATGAAAGATAAAGAGGTTGTGGATACAGTGGTGGAAATAAGTATTTGATCCCTTGCTGATTTTGTAAGTTTGCCCACTGACAAAGACATGAGCAGCCCATAATTGAAGGGTAGGTTATTGGTAACAGTGAGAGATAGCACATCACAAATTAAATCCGGAAAATCACATTGTGGAAAGTATATGAATTTATTTGCATTCTGCAGAGGGAAATAAGTATTTAATCCCTCTGGCAAACAAGACCTAATACTTGGTGGCAAAACCCTTGTTGGCAAGCACAGCGGTCAGACGTCTTCTGTAGTTGATGATGAGGTTTGCACACATGTCAGGAGGAATTTTGGTCCACTCCTCTTTGCAGATCATCTCTAAATCATTAAGAGTTCTGGGCTGTCGCTTGGCAACTCGCAGCTTCAGCTCCCTCCATAAGTTTTCAATGGGATTAAGGTCTGGTGACTGGCTAGGCCACTCCATGACCCTAATGTGCTTCTTCCTGAGCCACTCCTTTGTTGCCTTGGCTGTATGTTTTGGGTCATTGTCGTGCTGGAAGACCCAGCCACGACCCATTTTTAAGGCCCTGGCGGAGGGAAGGAGGTTGTCACTCAGAATTGTACGGTACATGGCCCCATCCATTCTCCCATTGATGCGGTGAAGTAGTCCTGTGCCCTTAGCAGAGAAACACCCCCAAAACATAACATTTCCACCTCCATGCTTGACAGTGGGGATGGTGTTCTTTGGGTCATAGGCAGCATTTCTCTTCCTCCAAACACGGCGAGTTGAGTTCATGCCAAAGAGCTCAATTTTTGTCTCATCTGACCACAGCACCTTCTCCCAATCACTCTCGGCATCATCCAGGTGTTCACTGGCAAACTTCAGACGGGCCGTCACATGTGCCTTCCGGAGCAGGGGGACCTTGCGGGCACTGCAGGATTGCAATCCGTTATGTCGTAATGTGTTACCAATGGTTTTCGTGGTGACAGTGGTCCCAGCTGCCTTGAGATCATTGACAAGTTCCCCCCTTGTAGTTGTAGGCTGATTTCTAACCTTCCTCATGATCAAGGATACCCCACGAGGTGAGATTTTGCGTGGAGCCCCAGATCTTTGTCGATTGACAGTCATTTTGTACTTCTTCCATTTTCTTACTATGGCACCAACAGTAGTCTCCTTCTCGCCCAGCGTCTTACTGATGGTTTTGTAGCCCATTCCAGCCTTGTGCAGGTGTATGATCTTGTCCCTGACATCCTTAGACAGCTCCTTGCTCTTGGCCATTTTGTAGAGGTTAGAGTCTGACTGATTCACTGAGTCTGTGGACAGGTGTCTTTCATACAGGTGACCATTGCCGACAGCTGTCTGTCATGCAGGTAACGAGTTGATTTGGAGCATCTACCTGGTCTGTAGGGGCCAGATCTCTTACTGGTTGGTGGGGGATCAAATACTTATTTCCCTCTGCAGAATGCAAATAAATTCATATACTTTCCACAATGTGATTTTCCGGATTTAATTTGTGATGTGCTATCTCTCACTGTTACCAATAACCTACCCTTCAATTATGGGCTGCTCATGTCTTTGTCAGTGGGCAAACTTACAAAATCAGCAAGGGATCAAATACTTATTTCCACCACTGTATAGGAAAGTTTGTTGCAGACAGAGCAGCATTCCACAGAGCACATGAGAAAAGCAGAGAAGAAGGGGAGAGGAGAGGAACAAAAATTAGATTGGAGACATCATGGTATGACATGCATGAATAGGATGAGAGCTGATGTGGAGGACCAGGATTAGGATTGATATCCCCAACGGAGAGCAAGAGAAGGAGCAAGAGAGTACAGAGAAGAGTGGAGTGGCCTAGTGATTAGGGTGCTGGACTTTGGTCCTGGGGAACTGAGTTCGATTCCCGGCACAGGCAGCTCCTTGTGACTCTGGGCAAGTCACTTAACCCTCCATTGCCTGCCGCATTGAGCCTGCCATGAGTGGGAAAGCGTGGGGTATAAATGTAACAAAAATAAAATAAAATAGTAGGCCATGACAATAGTGATGAAAGTGAGTTGTACTCAGACAGAATGGAGATTGTTGAATGAAAGGAAGGAAATGTTGAAGGTTGAGAGCTGAGAAGGGAGAAGACAAAAGGAATGGTGAAATGACAAAAGCAGAAGGTGGGCAATGTGTTCCTGCAGTATACAGTGGTTTCAGGTTGAGAAAGAGATTGGAAAGGCATAGTGCCAAGAACAGAAACTGTACTGAGTCATAAGAAATAATAGAGAGAAAATACAAAGCATATAGAGAAAATGTTTGGTGCGTGACACCTGGAGCGAAGGCCTTGAGTGGATTGGGGTGAACCTGGGAGTCACACCTGAGAAGGCAGTGAGGATATGCAGATGGGCTGCAAGTCCTCCACAGCAACTTTCATAAAATAACTTGGCCAACACTGGATGGGTTCTAGAGGGAGCTGCAATTTAGGCCAAAGGGCTCTTTAATTTTTTCATGCCATGTGTGGGAAATTAAAACAAAAATCCCATACATTGCCAAAGCCAGGAATGTATGAGGCTGTGGCAACACATGAAAAACTCTTTGCAAAGTATAACCAAGGATCTAAATGAGCCAGGATCTCATTTGTATCTTGTAGCTACACTTTGCAAAAGCAAATACTAACCCATGGACATTTAAAATATACAGTGGGGGAAATAAGTATTTGATCCCTTGCTGATTTTGTAAGTTTGCCCACTGACAAAGACATGAGCAGCCCATAATTGAAGGGTAGGTTATTGGTAACAGTGAGAGATAGCACATCACAAATTAAATCCGGAAAATCACATTGTGGAAAGTATATGAATTTATTTGCATTCTGCAGAGGGAAATAAGTATTTGATCCCCCACCAACCAGTAAGAGATCTGGCCCCTACAGACCAGGTAGATGCTCCAAATCAACTCGTTACCTGCATGACAGACAGCTGTCAGCAATGGTCACCTGTATGAAAGACACCTGTCCACAGACTCAGTGAATCAGTCAGACTCTAACCTCTACAAAATGGCCAAGAGCAAGGAGCTGTCTAAGGATGTCAGGGACAAGATCATACACCTGCACAAGGCTGGAATGGGCTACAAAACCATCAGTAAGACGCTGGGCGAGAAGGAGACAACTGTTGGTGCCATAGTAAGAAAATGGAAGAAGTACAAAATGACTGTCAATCGACAAAGATCTGGGGCTCCACGCAAAATCTCACCTCGTGGGGTATCCTTGATCATGAGGAAGGTTAGAAATCAGCCTACAACTACAAGGGGGGAACTTGTCAATGATCTCAAGGCAGCTGGGACCACTGTCACCACGAAAACCATTGGTAACACATTACGACATAACGGATTGCAATCCTGCAGTGCCCGCAAGGTCCCCCTGCTCCGGAAGGCACATGTGACGGCCCGTCTGAAGTTTGCCAGTGAACACCTGGATGATGCCGAGAGTGATTGGGAGAAGGTGCTGTGGTCAGATGAGACAAAAATTGAGCTCTTTGGCATGAACTCAACTCGCCGTGTTTGGAGGAAGAGAAATGCTGCCTATGACCCAAAGAACACCGTCCCCACTGTCAAGCATGGAGGTGGAAATGTTATGTTTTGGGGGTGTTTCTCTGCTAAGGGCACAGGACTACTTCACCGCATCAATGGGAGAATGGATGGGGCCACGTACCGTACAATTCTGAGGGACAACCTCCTTCCCTCCGCCAGGGCCTTAAAAATGGGTCGTGGCTGGGTCTTCCAGCACGACAATGACCCAAAACATACAGCCAAGGCAACAAAGGAGTGGCTCAGGAAGAAGCACATTAGGGTCATGGAGTGGCCTAGCCAGTCACCAGACCTTAATCCCATTGAAAACTTATGGAGGGAGCTGAAGCTGCGAGTTGCCAAGCGACAGCCCAGAACTCTTAATGATTTAGAGATGATCTGCAAAGAGGAGTGGACCAAAATTCCTCCTGACATGTGTGCAAACCTCATCATCCACTACAGAAGACGTCTGACCGCTGTGCTTGCCAACAAGGGTTTTGCCACCAAGTATTAGGTCTTGTTTGCCAGAGGGATTAAATACTTATTTCCCTCTGCAGAATGCAAATAAATTCATATACTTTCCACAATGTGATTTTCCGGATTTAATTTGTGATGTGCTATCTCTCACTGTTACCAATAACCTACCCTTCAATTATGGGCTGCTCATTTCTTTGTCAGTGGGCAAACTTACAAAATCAGCAAGGGATCAAATACTTATTTCCCCCACTGTAATATATAAAAGTAATTTGGCCTTTGCTGCCTGAATGAAGCGTGTGTTGCTGGAGTGTGACTCACAAGCACTTGGAGTTGTTGGATCATCGTGGACTAAAGGGCGAGATAGGGGGAAATAATCCATGAACATTAGGATGGTGGCAAGGGGCTGGCACTGATATTACACAGGAACAAGCCAAAGATGTGCACATGATAGGTGACTCAAGAGAAGGAAATTTGAACAAACTCCAGTGCAGTTCCTCTTGTGGTTCAGAAATGAATGTGTGGAAATTCTAAACCAATTGAGAGGGGAAAAAATGTTGTTGTTTTTTTCACTATCTTTTATCTGAATCTTTCAAGTGTGTAACAAATGCAGGCCACTGGACAAAACTGCATCCTGGCAACTGCTTTCAGTACCATCTTCCAGTGAGAGCTAAGTGTTGTCTGGACATGTAGATTCAGAGAGTGGATGTGGGTGGGGTCTGCTTTCGAAATGAGAATTAAGGGGTATGTGTAGAGCTTGTGATCATATAGAACCCTGATGGCGAACCTATGACACGCGTGTCAGCACTGACACACGTAGCCATTTTGGATGACACGCGGGTTGAAAGCCGGCAACAAATAGAACCCAGCCTACCTGCTCTTACTGCCAGGGCTGGTCTTAGGCAGGGGCGACAGGGGCGTTGGTGGACACTGCAGCTTCAGAACCCCCCTCTGAGTCAGAACCCCCCTGCTCCGCCCCACCTCGCAGCCTTGGTAACCAGCAGTCCTCTTTGTCAGAATCATCCAATTAGGAGTGCCCTTTTAGGCGCCAGACAGCTCCCTACAACAAATCACAGCTCACTGCAGTTGTAGCTCAGCCAGGTGAAAAAACTGCCTGAGGCTTGAGGCAATTGTGATTAAATGCAGTGTTGCCAGGTGGGCGGTTTTACCGCCCAATTGGGCGGTTTTCCGCGACCCGCCAGGGGAAATTTTTGCCCGCGGCGGGTTGCGGTTTTTTGGGCTGCTTTTTGGGCTTCAGGGCGTTTTTTTGGGCGGCTTTTTCGGCCGCGGGGGGCGGGGTTAGTGACGTTTTGGGCGGGGTTAGTGACGTTTTGGGCGGGGCCGATGACGTGGGAGGCGGGGCCGATGACGTGGGAGGCGGGGCCGGTGACGGGGGAGGCGGGGCCGGTAACGGCGGGGGGTGATGACGCGGGGGTGGGGGTGTCAGGGGCGGGGTTTGAGTTTGGGCGGGTTTTGGGCGGTTTTTATGCTGGATTGGGTGGGAAAAAAATTTTCCACCTGGCAACACTGATTAAATGTCGAACCTGAGTGTTGAGTTGCGAGTAACCCAGGCAGCTGCTGCTCTCTTCAGACAAATAAAGTCGGGTCAGTGGCTGCTTTCTTCCTCTGTGATCCTGTTGCAGCCTTAGCTCAGCTGTGCTTGGACACTGACTGCTGCTCCTGCTCCACACTTATTTGGGAAGTTCCTAAAAATACCGGTCCAGCTAAGAAATCACTTTTCATTGCTTTTATAATGCTCCTTTAACTACTTGTTTGTAGCAATTCGTTATGAGAGAGGGAAAACAAAAAGGGAGAATAAATCATGGGTGCCGTTTCCCGACATTAGAAATAGCGGCAGGTAAGTTAAATAATTAGTTTTTGGTTTATTAAATACGGTTATATATTACAATTATACATTTTTGTTATTTAAACTATAAATATCGCGAAATTATGGTTTTTTTCCTTGAAGTGACACACCACCCGAGTTATGCTCAGTTTTTTGGCGAATTTTGACACACCAAGCTCAAAAGGTTGCCCATCACTGATATAGAAGATGTATGGTGTATGTTTTTTTGGCTGTATGTTTGTAACAGGTGAGATTGTGGAGGGATTTTATGTTTGGATGGGAAGCCTCATGAGTATAGGGCAGTGTTTCCCATACTGTGTGTCGTGGCGAACTCACAGGGATGTCGCGGGGGGAGTTGGGAGATGATACTTCTTAAAGGCATCACGCCACGTACCACATGCAGACCACAGTTAATCTCAGGGCCCACTACCGCCGGAGATAGAAACAGGGCAAAGGTAATGTACTGTTTTGTACTGCTTAGTTATGGGTGGGCCAGGGAACTTCTTTTACTTTTCTTTTGCTGACTGCCCACTCAATCTACTGCCGCCCCTGCTTCAACGGGTCCACAGCAGCAATTCACACACGCTGGCTGCCTACCCTGGGGGCAGGAAGTGGCAGGCAGCGTCCGGGAATCGCTGCCGCTGTTGTGCTGCAGTTACTTGAAAAGCCACAGATTTTGATGGGTTTGCATGTTATTTGGATTTCAAAGTCTGGTTTTCAGGTAACTGCAGCACAACAGCGGTAGCGATTCCCACATGCTGCCTGCTGTTTCCTGCCCCCGGGGTAGGCAGACAGCGCGTGTGAATTGCTGCTGTGGACCCGTTGAAGCAGAAAGTTTCCTTGAGCTTGGGGGGGGGGGGGGGAGGGAGGGGTTGAATTCTTGGACATAGAGGTGGAGGGAGAGATGCTGTATGGAGAAGGGAGAGATGCTGCATGAGATTTATGATGTCTCAGAGAAATGTGCAGCTGGGGGGAGGTTGGTTGGGGGGGGGGGGGGGGTGGCCTGAGAAAAAATGTCTGGCAGGGAGAGGGGACACCTGAGAGCCTGAAAGGAAATGTGTTGTTGGAGGGGGGGGGGGGGGGAGAAATGTGTGGTAGGGGAAGGGGCGCCACAAAAAATTACTTGGACACTAAGGGTGCCGTGAACTGAAAATGTTTGGGAACCACTGGTATAGGGAGATTGTGTATGTTGGATAGGTGTGGGGTGCCCATGTATGTGCAGGTGTAGTGACTGAGAGAGAAGGTGTGTGGAGGTACTGGTAGGGTGTCATACGTGCTAAAATTGTTGGGTGTGTGTTTTTAAGAAGCATGGCTGTGGGGGGGGGAGGATAGTTGTTGGAGTATGGGTGAGTTCTCATGAATTACCACAGCCAGATTTGTTGTAAAGTGTTTGTTGGGGCTCTGTGAACTGAGAAGCTGTGTTATTTTCACCCATATACATGTGGTCCTCCCAAGTACAACCCCACCACAAACTCCAGCACACTCACACCATCTACGGATCTACGGTGGAAAGCATTCCTGAAGTAATGCCGCTGCATGCTTTCCCTGCTGGTTCATGTTTTCTAACATATGGAATGTTGGAAAGAGTAATATAAAAGTTACTGACAGGTGTTGGTAGGCACCGTAACGCTCCAAAAGGAAAAGAAATTCAGTATGCAAGAAGAAAATGTGAATATCTCAGATGAGCTCAAAAATCAGGCAGATCAGATTGGTGTTTTAGGAAACAGGGCATTCACCCCAAAAAATTCCTATTACTTTCTATGGGATTCTATTAAAATCTGTTAGAATGGTTAAAAGGTTAATACAGTGGTGGAAATAAGTATTTGATCCCTTGCTGATTTTGTAAGTTTGCCCACTGACAAAGACATGAGCAGCCCATAATTGAAGGGTAGGTTATTGGTAACAGTGAGAGATAGCACATCACAAATTAAATCCGGAAAATCACATTGTGGAAAGTATATGAATTTATTTGCATTCTGCAGAGGGAAATAAGTATTTGATCCCCCACCAACCAGTAAGAGATCTGGCCCCTACAGACCAGGTAGATGCTCCAAATCAACTCGTTACCTGCATGACAGACAGCTGTCGGCAATGGTCACCTGTATGAAAGACACCTGTCCACAGACTCAGTGAATCAGTCAGACTCTAACCTCTACAAAATGGCCAAGAGCAAGGAGCTGTCTAAGGATGTCAGGGACAAGATCATACACCTGCACAAGGCTGGAATGGGCTACAAAACCATCAGTAAGACGCTGGGCGAGAAGGAGACAACTGTTGGTGCCATAGTAAGAAAATGGAAGAAGTACAAAATGACTGTCAATCGACAAAGATCTGGGGCTCCACGCAAAATCTCACCTCGTGGGGTATCCTTGATCATGAGGAAGGTTAGAAATCAGCCTACAACTACAAGGGGGGAACTTGTCAATGATCTCAAGGCAGCTGGGACCACTGTCACCACGAAAACCATTGGTAACACATTACGACATAACGGATTGCAATCCTGCAGTGCCCGCAAGGTCCCCCTGCTCCGGAAGGCACATGTGACGGCCCGTCTGAAGTTTGCCAGTGAACACCTGGATGATGCCGAGAGTGATTGGGAGAAGGTGCTGTGGTCAGATGAGACAAAAATTGAGCTCTTTGGCATGAACTCAACTCGCCGTGTTTGGAGGAAGAGAAATGCTGCCTATGACCCAAAGAACACCGTCCCCACTGTCAAGCATGGAGGTGGAAATGTTATGTTTTGGGGGTGTTTCTCTGCTAAGGGCACAGGACTACTTCACCGCATCAATGGGAGAATGGATGGGGCCATGTACCTTACAATTCTGAGTGACAACCTCCTTCCCTCCGCCAGGGCCTTAAAAATGGGTCGTGGCTGGGTCTTCCAGCACGACAATGACCCAAAACATACAGCCAAGGCAACAAAGGAGTGGCTCAGGAAGAAGCACATTAGGGTCATGGAGTGGCCTAGCCAGTCACCAGACCTTAATCCCATTGAAAACTTATGGAGGGAGCTGAAGCTGCGAGTTGCCAAGCGACAGCCCAGAACTCTTAATGATTTAGAGATGATCTGCAAAGAGGAGTGGACCAAAATTCCTCCTGACATGTGTGCAAACCTCATCATCAACTACAGAAGACGTCTGACCGCTGTGCTTGCCAACAAGGGTTTTGCCACCAAGTATTAGGTCTTGTTTGCCAGAGGGATTAAATACTTATTTCCCTCTGCAGAATGCATGGAGTGGCCTAGCCAGTCACCAGACCTTAATCCCATTGAAAACTTATGGAGGGAGCTGAAGCTGCGAGTTGCCAAGCGACAGCCCAGAACTCTTAATGATTTAGAGATGATCTGCAAAGAGGAGTGGACCAAAATTCCTCCTGACATGTGTGCAAACCTCATCATCAACTACAGAAGACGTCTGACCGCTGTGCTTGCCAACAAGGGTTTTGCCACCAAGTATTAGGTCTTGTTTGCCAGAGGGATTAAATACTTATTTCCCTCTGCAGAATGCAAATAAATTCATATACTTTCCACAATGTGATTTTCCGGATTTAATTTGTGATGTGCTATCTCTCACTGTTACCAATAACCTACCCTTCAATTATGGGCTGCTCATGTCTTTGTCAGTGGGCAAACTTACAAAATCAGCAAGGGATCAAATACTTATTTCCACCACTGTAAGTGACTAGTGTTTCGGGGGCCTTTTTACTAAGCCGCGTAGGCACGTACACACGTCCTACACGCGTCAACTTGGAGTTACCGCCCGGCTACCATGAGGCCCAAACAGTAATTTCATTATATACGCGTGTCTGCTACGTGCATCGGAAAATAATTATTATTTTCCTGCATGCGGCAAAGACCTGGCGGGAATTGTCATTCTACACATGTAGACGATTACCGCATGGTTACCGTTTGAGACCTTACCGCTAAGTCAATGGCTGGTGGTAAGGTCTCAGACCCAAAATTTGTATTTTGCTGCACGTCCATTTTCAGCAAAAAAAAAAGAGGCCGTTTTACAGACGCGCTGAAAAATGGATCTGCGCGCATCCAAAGCATGCACCTACACTAGCGTAGCCCATTTTTCGGCCCACCTTAGTAAAAGGACGCCTCAGTCTAATCTCCCTCCTCTTACCCTCTCAGCACTTTGGCATAGATCAACCCATGCAAAGACAGGGAATGATAACTGAAGCAACTGGTAAAGGATTGCCCCAAAAGGTGCCTTTATAACCACCATCCCACACTTCCCAAGTCATACACACACCCACAGCTCCTACAGGTGCAAGCACACCTTCCCCCTGGAAGATACAAAGAAAAGTCTTCCATCCTCCAGGAACTGTAGAGCGTTGTACAGATCAGGAGGCCACTTGTATGGTAACTTTAGAAAGAGGGAAGAACCTCTCACTGGGGAAAACAAAAGTCCCAGAGCAAAGCAAAATAACGAACCACAATGTCCATAAAAAACTCATTTTGCTATACTCATATACACCCATTTAAAAAATCTTGTAACCAAAACAATGTGTTAAAACGCTGAGGCAGCACTCTCACATGGAGCACAGGAAAAACAGAAGGTGTACTGATTGGATAAAGCAGCACAAAGACATTCTGAAGAGTGGATGTTTTTGTGCTGCTTCATCCGATCTGTACACCTTTTTCCTGTGCTCCATGTGAGAGTGCTGCTGCAGTGTTTCAACCATAAGAACATAGCCCAGTATCCTGTTTTCCAAACAGTGGCCAAGCCAGGTCTCAACTACCTGGCAGAAACCCGAATGGTGGCAACACTCCATACTACAAATCCCAGGGCAAGCAGTTGCTTCCCATGTCTGTCTCAATAGCAGACTTTTCCTCCAAGAATTTGTCCAAACCTTTTTCAAACCCAGATATGCTAACCGCTGTTACCAAATCCTCCGGCAAAGAGTTCTAGAGCTTAACTATTCGTTGAGTGAAAAAATATTTCCTCCTATTTGTTTTAAAAGTATTTCCATTTAACTTGTTTGAGTGTCCCCTAGTCTTTGTACTTTTGGAACGAGTAGAAAAATCAATTTACTTCTACTCATTCTACATCACTCAGGATTTGTTTTGGTTACAAGAATGTTAATTTGACCCCTGAAGCAGGCAGTTTGTACCGCCGAAACACGGACTGTGTCGGGTCCTCCCTTTCAATCAGCAAATAAAGCAGTTTTAAGCACCATTTCCTGTGTTGGATTGTCCTTTGGCCAGCCAATTCACATATGTTCAGTTCCACTTGTTGGACATACAAGACCCCTGAGGCAGACACTCTATGTCGAAACATGGTGTCTGTCGTGTCTTTTATGTAATAGCAAGAAAAGAAGAGGTTTTTTAAACTTAATTTATTATCAAGAAACTTTTTACTTGCCTCATGAATAAAAGTACGGTTTAATTTTTAAGTCCCATTGTTTGTTGAGCCTTTTTCTGTTTCCCACTTTTAATCTCCTGTTATTTTCTCCATGGGATTCATATCGGCCTCAACGTGGTTCCTGTTTAGTTTCCTGCTTCATTTATGGGAATCTTCATTTGTTTTTGTTTTTCCCATTCATTTCAATTGGGGAGGGGGGCAATGCTGTAAATAGTGTAAACACATTGAAAAGAGGGAGTGGAGGAGTAGCCTAGTGGTTAGTGCAGTGGACGTTGATCCTTGGGAACTGAGTTCAATTCCCACTGCAGCTCCTTGTGACTCTGGGCAAGTCACTTAACCCTCCATTGCCCCTGGTACAAAATAAGTAACTGAATATATGTAAACCGCTTTGAATGTAGTTGCAAAAACCTCAGAAAGGCAGTATATCAAGTCCAATTTCCCTTTCCCTCTTAGTGAAGATTACACACCATTTATGACACAGGAAAATAAATTCAGGCTAAAAATGACTTGTTTCAAACCAATGCACATCCCCCTAGCTTTTAGTTGTGAAGAGAGCCAGAACTATAAATGTGAAAAATAAATATATAAATAAGTTGGAAAACTACTGTGAATCTCTTCTGAGAAAGATGGGTATGCATTAGCCTAAATGCAGTGAAATATACCAGTGAATCTGGGTTTCATTCCAAAAGTATAGCTGTATCTAGGGTTTGAGGAGCTGCTTAATATTGAAGGGTGTGAGAGGGATGTTGATTTCAGTCTTTGGAAGTCTGTTTGCTATAGGTCCTCTCTTGTAACCTAAAAACTGAGAAGTTAATTGAGCTTATGAGATGAACAAAAGGGGACTATACATGATTGTATTTTTCTCAATGATGTCTATTTCACGTGTTAATAAAAAAAAAAAGTGAAATAAAACCCAGAGGCCAACTGGAGCCTCCAATCTTGTAACAGGAAGGGAACTGGATGGGCTTTACGGTCCATTTTTACAGTCATAATCTGCTTCTATTTTATTCCTAATTAATGCAGAGACACAAAATAGCACATCACAAAGAAAATCAAGACAACACCTCCATGGGGGCACATTTTTCAGGAGCAGACCACTGCATCAAGCACTTTATGGTCAGAACACTAGCAGACAAATTCAGAACCGTCTATGAATATAAGGCAAATTAGAACGATTAATTAAAAACAAACAGGAAAGTACTCTGACCCGTTACCAGCCATAACTTAGCTGCACTCTGCAACACACCACTTCCTAATGACTTCTCCACCCCTCTCTCCAGAAATAATATACATAGAGCAGGGGTTCCCAAAGCTGTCCTGTGGAACCCCAGGCAGTCAGGTTTTCAGGATATGCACAATGAATATGTATGAGATAGATTTGCATACCAAGGAGGCAGTGTATGCAAATCAATCTCATGAATATTCATTGTGGATGTCCTGAAAACCTGCAGGATAGGTTTGGAAACCACTGGCTTAGAGAGAAGTGGTGTCTGGCTGTTGTTGACTGCTGGGGTCCACAGCCTGCCACAGAACCCAATTTTTCAAAGTGATTGGGGTGCTAAGCTCAATGGAAATTGCCAATCCATGGAAAGGGTGGAGTTTGCTCAATAGCACAAGTGCTCAAGCACTCACAGACACCCGTGCACCCTGCTACAAAGTATCTCTGCATTGCCCCTGAACTGCCCCCTTAACAGAAGTGCCTGCTGACTCTGGCAGCTACACAATTGAAGAACGGATGAAAGAGGTACCCCTGCCTTGCTGTATTTCTAGCAAGTAAAGCAACAGAAGACACTGCACAAACAAACGAGCACTTACTGTCCTATTTTCACACAGCACTCGTTCCAATCTATTTAGCTCCACCTTTCACAACATACAGCTGGGAAAGCGAGAGCAGCTGACGCACCCAAACAGGCAAAAGTCATCAGAGGGCACAACATGTAGCAGCTAGTGAACTGCTGAGCATCACTGAAGGAGGCTGGGAGAAGCAGTTACTGTCCCCAAGTTTTGCCAAGTACTTTTATCAAATTTCAACAAGGTAACACTACAGTACAGTTGAAGTCGAGGCTGCTTTTACCAATCGGCAAAGAGGGCAGTTGCCCTGGGCCCCTGCATAATAGGAGCCCAATTAGCCAGTTGCCCATTGGTAAATTTAGTGCAAAGTCCGGTCTCTCTCTCTTCTCTGCTTCTCCCCCTCTCAGGACTCTAGTATCTCTCCCTGTCCATTCCTCCACTCTCCCTCCTCCCCACAGTCCTCTGTTCTTTTCTGTTGCCAGTGGTGGCAGTGATTAAGACTATGCAGAAACAGGAAGTTGCATCTCAGGAGGCAGGACATGGAAAAGGAAAGGTCTCAACACCAGCAGCCTGTCTTAATTGCTGCTAGTGATGGAAAAAATACAGAGGACTACAGGGAGGAGCAGAGATCAAGAGGAATGGAGAGGGAGAGATGCTGGACTCACAGGGTAGGGGGAAGAAGCTAAAAACAGGGATAAATGGGGAGGGAGCAACCATAGGGACAAGGGCACAGAGGATCAATGCTAGAAAAGGGGGGGAGAGATGGGAAATCAGGGGTGATGCTGGAAAAGTGGGAGGATAGGGACAGGGACACAGATGGGAGATGCTGGACAGGATGAATAGAGATGCAGAGGGAGATGGATAGTGGACATGGAGAGAGAAGAAATTTAAAATGGACAGGAAAACCTGCAAAAACATGAACATCAGAGAAAAGCAGAAAAGGGATACTAGGACAAAAGTGAATGAAAAAAAATGCTCAGATAACAAAGGTGTATAGAATGTTTGTATGTTTGGGAAGCTTGTCAGGTGCCCTTGACCTGGATTGGCCGCTGTCGGGGACAGGATGCTGGACTCGATGGCCCTTTGGTCTTTTCCCAGTATGGCATTACTTATGTACTTATGAAGTCATATGACTGGCTACATGGATATGAACGGGACATAGGTGGCAAAGTTGAAATGGTGCTGGGTCAGTGGACACTGAGCAGGAGGGGGGGGGGACAGAAAGCCTGGGTTTAGGGAGGGAGAGGGCTGGAAACAAGATGGTGGAGGGTGAAAGTGAGCATGAAATGGATAAAGTAAGATAGGAAAAGGAGTAAAAGATGGGAGAGTCATACAAGACAGAGAGAAAAGAGAAAACACGAGCACAGGTATTTCAGTACAGAAACTTGAGACTGTAGATGTTTTGCAGGTGTCAGTTACAGTGTGGGATTCATTTGTATATTCAGATAGCATCATCTTTTCTTTTGACCCACTCATTTTGTGTTAACCTGATAGAGTGTTAGCTCCCAAAAGCTAGTGGATAAACTCAAAGCCACACAACACTAGAAAACATTACTATACCTAAAGCCTTCAGATGGCTCTGGTGAACATTGGTTTTTCCCTCAGAAGTCTCAGAGCTCACCCACTAATTCACTGCACTGTGCTACAAGCTCTAGGTTCCATTCCCAGATCAGACAAGAGGTCGAAAACTGACCAGCCTTTTCTAAACAATGCATTAGCCAGTCTTCACAATATAACCTTTTACTTGATTTTGTTTTCACTCTTAGTCTTCCTTTGTTGTCCCAATTAGTTTTGTTTCTACTCTTAAACCCATGATGATGTAAAGATGTGAAAGTTGTATATGATGAAAAAGAGAAGAGAGAATCTATGCATTTGAAACCTGATGTTGGAGAATAATAAACAAAGTTTTTCTATACTGTCTCAACCTCTTAAGATTGGACAGTTTACAAAAAGCCATGGAGGAATAACCAATGGAACTTTATAAGTCTAAGTGCTTTGAAAATGAGCCCCTCAGTTTCATACCATCAGTAAGTAGACACACTGGATCACAATTTAAAATTAGAAATTTCCTAAACTTTTTAGTGAACCAGAATTTCAACAATTTTTGAAATTTCAAGTAGTTGCTTTCACATCTAACCTCTGTCGGTAAAGAGTTCCACAACCTACAATAAAAAGCTTTTCACAGGTAGAAGCTAAGCATATCATTGAGATTAATGGAAGCTTGCATTTGTTAACATAAATCAGGTGTGTAAAAATGATTTCTAATCCTCAATAAAGAGAACAAAGGGCAGACACCATGAAGTACTTCAAAAGACAAACAAAAAATTCTGAATTTATTCAAGCTACAAGAAGCTGCCAGTGCAGAGATTTAAAAAAAGTGGAGTAATCCTATCAGATTTTGATTTATATAGAATCTTAGCTGCTGTACTCTGAAATAGCTACATTCTCAGTAACAAAGACCGTGAAATACCTAAATATAAGCAACTGCAATAATCCATGCATGAAAAAACAAAAGCATTAACTAATTTTTGTATGTCAAAGAAAATAAAGTTCTAATTTAGCAGAGAAACTACAATTTATGGAACACGGTAGACATCAGAAAATACACTTGTGCACCACCCTTCTAAGTTTGAGTCAATCCAGACTCCCATTTCATACTGTAGTTTGAATTGGAACAATAGCTTTTTATAATTTAAGAGTAAGTGAATGCAGAGGATTGGCTTTACCTCCCACCCACAAAACAACAGTCTTCTCCTTGCTCTGCTTAAGATCCTGATTGCTCATCCGAAATTGAAAAATATGCTCAGAATTCCTTTGACAGCAAGAATAACTAGACAGTTCTAGCCCAGAAAAAGCATGCTTGCACCTTGGAGACCATGATGCTAAAAAATAAATTAAATTTAAAAAATTAAAAAAAATTATATTCTTTAGACATGTGATGCAAAGAATGGAACAGAAAACCCATGAACAAATAAACAAGGAGAACCTCAACGTAGAGAGTCCAGTCAAAATAAAAGTAGAGGGTGGACAATGGACACTCCAATACAGGAACTGGTGCCTAAAAGTCGCTTTATTGGGTGCTATTACAGCAGGACCCAACAAGGTCCGTGTTTCAGCACAACAAACCGCCTGCCTCAGGGGTCAAAATATATTCTAAAAACATATAAAAACATCAATCATCACATAAGGATGTAAAAAGAATTGAAGCGGTGCAAAGAAAAGCTACGAGGATGGTATGGGATTTGCGTTACAAGACGTATGAGGAGAGACTTGCGGACCTGAACATGTATACCCTGGAGGAAAGGAGGAACATGGGTGATATGATACAGACGTTCAAATATTTGAAAGGTATTAATCTGCAAACAAACCTTTTCCGGAGATGGGAAGGCAGTAGAACGAGAGGGCATGAAATGAGATTGAAGAGGGGCACACTTGAGAAAAATGTCAGGAAGTATTTTTTCACGGAGAGGGTGGTGGATGCTTGGAATGCCCTCCCGCGGGAGGTGGTGGAGATGAAAACGGTAACGGAATTCAAACATGGGTGGGATAAACATAAAGGAATCCTGTGCAGAAGGGATCCTCAGGAGCTTAGCCTAGAATGGGTGGCAGAGCTGGTGGTTGGGAGGCGGGGCTAGTGCTGGGCAGACTTATACGGTCTGTGCCGGGGCTGGTGGTTGGGAGGCAGGACTAGTGCTGGGCAGACTTATACGGTCTGTGCTGGGGCTGGTGGTTGGGCGGCGGGGATAGTGCTGGGCAGACTTATACGGTCTGTGCCAGAGCTGGTGGTGGGAGGCGGGGTTGGTGGTTGGGAGGCGGGGATAGGGCTGGCCAGACTTATACGGTCTGTGCCCTGAAGAGGACAGTACAAATAAAAAAGTAGCACATATGAATTTATCTTCTTGGGCAGACTGGATGGACCGTGCAGGTCTTTTTCTGCCGTCATCTACTATGTTACTATATAAAATAACACATCATACATTGTATATTAAAATAAAAAACAATGTTTTGTGCACATGCACTTAAAACCACATGTAAAATATAAGATAATAGCGATGACAATGAAGATAAAAAGGTTTATATGATGATAAAAAGTATAGAGGGAACTGTATTATGAAAAGATCGTCATATTTTATCTCCATTGTCATCACTAGTACCTTATTTTTTATGTGTTTTTATTTAAGTGCATGTGCACAAAAAATTGTTTTTTTTTTTTAGTTTGATATACAATGTATAAGATGTGTTATTTTCTATGTACTGATTGATATTTTTATATGTTTTTAGTATATATTGTGACCCGAGGCAGGTGGTTTGCTGCGCTGAAACACGGACCTTGTTGGGTCCTGCTGTAATAGCACCCAATAAAGCGACTTTTAAGCACCAGTTCCTGTGATGGAGTGTCCATTGTTCACCCTCTACTTTTATTTTGACAGAAAAATCATGCTCAATAATGTGGAATCAAACATTTAAAAAAAAATGAAGACGAAAACAAGGTAGACAGATGGGATCAAAGAAGACTATCTCTGCAGTAATTTAGACAGTACCTAGTATGAGATCATCTTGGGGAGAGGCTGTTCATTGGGTCACAAGGAAGAAACACCAATTCAATGGAACAATAACAAATTGGAAAATTTTCCAATTTCCATCTTAAGCACTCCAGCTTACTACTTCTACAGTGGAAGGTTTAAGCAGAGAAAGCTTTCAGGTTTTAGAAAACATCAGGAAATAAATAAATAGATCAGGAATTTCTGATTTTTTCTTCTAACTACATACTTTTGCTTGTACTGTTGCTTCACAAGTGACCGGATCGGATTGGGTGAGAAGGGGGCAATGAGTAACCACTTTGACTTCTGCTTTTCCCAGGACTGAATACTGTGTCACCACTCTGGAAAGAGCTGGTTTATAAACAGAGACTTCTCGTGGTAATGACACATTGTGAATGTTAAGACTGTTACTCAGAGGCAAATGCTGCTTAGGATGTCCCTTCAAGTTCCAATTTCAGTCCTGACCAGGGTGACACCTCACATACACTCACTATCTGTTACTGAATTTCTCACCTTTTTATCCACAGATTTTCATCTTCTCTAGTTCTTTTCATCTCCATTACTCATCAGTGCATTCTCTTCCTCCATGCTACAGTCTGTCCCTCTCACACTCTGAACTCTTTTCTTACATCTCTCAAGTTTAGGACTTTTCCTTCAAGATTGATTTCTTTTTGTCTCCTCTTTCTGATCTGTCTCCTCCTCTCTGACCATACCCTTATCATCAGAGGAAACAGCCCCCTAAACATTCTTCAAGCAGCTTCCCATAAAAGCTGGAGGCCAGGATTGAGACTTAAAAAATGAGTAACCAAAGTTAGTTTAATATCAGTACTTATCTCTTTATGCATTCTTGTATCCCACTATTATCCAAAAGCAAATTTTGGTTCAAAGTAGCTTACAATTACATTTTGGTGGAGTTACAATAGTGTTGTGTAATGTGGAGAGGGCATGTATAGTTTGTGTGGTTATTTATAAAGTTTTTGAAGAGAGAGATTTGAAGAGGAAAATGTAGTGGTAGCTTTTGTGTTCAGTTGTAGAGTTTTGGTGACGTTTATTCTTATAGTTTTTGAAGAGATAGATTTGAAAGGAAGGCGATCTTTGTGATTAGCTGTAGAAGTTTTTGAAGAAATAGGTTTTCATTTCTTTTCTGAATTGGAGATTTGTGATCCCTGGATGGATTGCTCACGTAAATCGAGGCATAATAAGAAGAATAGGAAGGTGACGTTTTTAAATTCCTCGAGCGATTCATCTGGGGAAGACACGAGTAATAAGCCTGTTAGAGATGGGAGTGAGCAGGGTTCTGTGGAGATACAGCAACCACAGCCCTCTAATAGAGCTCAAGCAGCAGCTGTGGCCCCTTTAGCAACTGAGTTGCGCAAGAGTCGGAACCCTAAATCCAGTAATAAATTTATCTACAAAAAATTTAACTAGAGATCATATCTCAGTATTGGCATTAGGGTTATCCTTTATTCCTACTGCATTTTATGATGCATTTACAGTACGGGTACAACTGCAAATTTTTTTTAGAAAATTAAGGTTGCATGCCTTTTTTGGTATACAGGATAGTGCGATGAATACTGGTGAGGATGAAACAGTGTCACATACCATGTCGGCTACTTTTTTTAAACGGTACAAAGTACCTTCAACGTGGATGCCCCCAGGGATTATAGATGCAGCAGTTGACACCTATCAGAAATTGGTTATGAGGGATTTGGAAGAAATGGAGAGACATCAAATGTTTGTGTGGAATAACTTAACAAGGGCACAGAGAGATGCTTTGCAGGATCTTAACCCTAGAACGCATGACGTTAAAAATATACATATTAACGTCATGGTGGCCTTTTAGGCCCCCATGCACATAATGTAGAAAAACACACTTAAATAACTTTCACAAGTTTATTTCAAAATTGCTCAATAAAATATGAAGAGTGGACAACATTTTAATTATAATTTTTCACAGAAAACACCAAAAAATCTTTTTTTCCCCAAATTTCACGCAAAGACATGAAAACACACAAAAATGCATAGAAATCTATAGCAAACTTGCTGCAGCTACATTTTTATTCTAACTTTCTTTTCTATTATATTAGTCTTCCAAACAATTCTGACATGTTATTTTTTCAGAAGCGTGTTCTTTGCAAACAGTTTCCTTACAAGTGGAACAATATCGCTCAGTTTTCCTCTCTATGTTTCTTGGACACATGAAACAACGCTTTCGTTTTCTTTCTCCTGGCTCTGGAGTAATCTGAAACTGTACGCCACACCGTTTCATTGCTTCTTTAGTTTTCTTTGGCAAGCATTTCAAGTCGCTTCGCTCTATCATGTGAGGTATTACAAGTTCATGACAAAGGTCCTTCAAGAATAAGCGTCTCCTGTCCTTCCTCTGTGCATGAAATTCAGGATGAGTTTCTGTATAAATAATGAATGAATTTAGGGCTGCTACATCAAGCATATTTGAAAATAGTACTACAGGCCATCGTTTTGTTTGCCTCTTACACGAATATTCTCCCACCATCTCATCCATTTTATCTACACCTCCTTTTGTTGCATTGTAATGCAGGATGATTTCTGGTTTCAATTTTTGGTTATTGCTGTCAACACTGCAATCGTGATGCATGGTACTGAGTAAAATTACAGATTTCTCCTTCTTTGCCTTGTAAGATACCAAAGTCGCTTTGTTATTGAATCCAAAGACACTCTCATAAAGTGCTCGCTGACGATTGTGTTTGAGTGCTGCTGGAATTTCTCGTCTGTTTTGCTTTATAGTACCAACAAGTGTAATAGCTTTTGCAAGCAGAAAATTGCCTAGTTCAACATTGGTGAAATAATTGTCCATGGTGATGTTTCTACCTGAATTGAATATTGGAACAGCAAGAGTTTTGACTATTTCAGACCCCAGATCCTTCTGTACTGGTGCACCAACCTCTTTGCCACAGTAGATTACGCCATTTATGCCATAATAATTTGCAGAATCACACATCCAGAAGATTTTTATACCGTACTTGGCTGGCTTGCTGGGCATGTATTGTATGAATTTGCAGCGTCCTCTGAACGGTACAAGTTGCTCATCTACAGTAACATTAGTACTAGGATTGTAAAGTTTTGTGCAATTTTTGATAAATATGTTCCAGATATAACTGATAGGGGCTAATTTGTCTGTTTCAAACCTCGCTGCACGAGTTCGCTTATCATCAAAGCGAATGATCCTTCTAATTTCCTCATATCTGCCCACTGACATTGTCGCCTTATAGTGTGGATCAGAAAGTGGGTCCAGAAATAATTCTCATATTGGGACATTATACGATTTTTGACTCCCTGCCAGCAGGAAAAGTCCAATATATGCATAAAGTTCCTCTTTTGAGATATTTTTCCAGGACTTATTTTTTGCTGAAGCGATACGTCTTCCTTCTAGGTTTGAACATAATAGGACCTCTTCTGCAATATTGTCAGAAAAATAAGTACAGAATACATCTTTAGGGGTAAAGTAACTGGGACTTCCCACAGCTCCTTGAGCCTGTCTCACAATATTGTGTATTGGAGTACGTCCGACTAATGTAGGATTACTGTCCCAAAAAACATTCGTTTTGGATGTTCTACTTATCACTTCTTGAGGATCCACTAGATTCACTTCTTCATCATCAGAAGAATCACTGGATGAGGATGTTTGATTAGCTGGTGGCAGATATTCTTCATCAGACAAAGATAGTTCACTTTCATCAGCGCTTTGAAACATAATCGCTTCAATCTCTTGGTCAGTCAGACACTTGGAGGAAGACTGTGCCATTGCTGACTAGATGTTAGAAAATGAAACAGATTTCCTCTCAACAGCTTATCTTATCACAGGTCCTTCAGCAATTAGCTCACAGTGTATACTGTCCTCAGTGTTCAGAGGACCTGAGGTGATGTCATGGCCTTATCACTCCCTCCAAAAATCACATGACATCCTCACATGTTATTATCCACACCCTGGCCCCTCCACCAGCATTACTGAGTACAAATAAAGTAACTTGAGACACAAACACTTCTGAGAACATGATAAAAACAGCGGGGGCCTAAAAGGCCCCCAATTCGTATAGATGTAGTTTTCACCAAACAAGCATTGTTACACCATAATGCCTATGAAAAAAAATTATATGAACAACTGGATATTATCAACAATGACATACTTGAGTAATACCTTGAGTTTCAAAATTCTAACTAAAGTAATTTTGCAGATAATAGCAAAAATGTAAGCATGGGGGCCTAAAAGGCCCCCAATATGCGTTCTAGGGTTAAACAGGACTCTACCATTGTGGTGTCCCATGCTGATAAAAGCGGGGCTGTAGTTATACAGGATGTAGAATTGTATAAACAAGAGGCTTATCGGCAGTTATTAGATAGTTCATTTTATAGAAGTCTGACAGTGGCCCCTACGAGTGATTACATTGATGAAGTTAGCGAGTTGTTGAATTCGGCTCTGGATTACAATGTTATATTTCAAACATTTTTATTGAATATACTCCAAAATAATACAACACATAGTCCAGTTGTACAACATTTCCTATAATAATGCTATCAACATTGTAATAACATGAACTGAATTATCAACAATCACTTTTCTCCCCTCCCTACCCCCCCTTTTCATTCCCTTACTATAACGTTCTGATGATTCGACGGTTCTATTACAACCCCTTATCATCAACCATACCTTAGTCTCAATCTTATTGGCCAAATCTTATGCTTCTCCCCCTCTCCCCCCCCCAGCCCCCCCCGCCCCCCCCCCCCCCCCCGTTGGCATGGTTCAGCCTTATCTCAACCTATCCTCTCCATTTCCCCATGGCAACCCATTGAGCACTTGGCTTCTTGCTTTCGATGAAATCATATTTATGTATTGTCCCCACACCGTCAAAAACCGCACTTGCCGTTTTGGTGTCACTCTCGCCCCTCTCACTTCCCATAACATCAGTTGGTGCATCTTATTTCGCCAGTACCAGTAAGAGGGGGGTGTGTCCAATATCCAGTGATTCATAATACATTTTTTCCCCACTATACAAGATTTGCTCAGGAACACTCTTTCTCCCTGGGTCCCTGCATCCTATTGTTCAGGCACACTCAGCAGCATTCTTTCAAACGTAATAAGAACTTGGGAGCCTGTGACCTCCCTTACGAATTGGCCTATTCTCCCCCAGAATGCCTTTATGGTCTTACATTGCCATATACAGTGTGTTAGATTAGCACCGCCCTGCCCACATTTTAGGCACCCATCCGTCTCTGTCACCCATGCATGAAGTGCCCTTCTGGGAGAGAGGTATGCCCTATGTATTATTCTATATTGGCACTCTTGCAACTCTGCACTATGTATCACCTTCTGCATGCCCCTCAATGATTGTTGTAAATGGTGTTCAGAGATATTCCTATGAATTTCAGTTTCCCACTTCATCGCCACCTCAGTTACCCGCCTCTCCGGTAGCCCTTTCTCTAGCTCTCTAAAAAAACAAGATACAGAGACCTGTCCCAACGCATCCCCTTCCAAGAACTCCCTCAACTTAATCTCAAATCTATGAGTTAGTCCTCCCTTTGGGATACTATGTATGTAGTGGGCAAGCTGGTGGTATGCCAATATCCCCAATGGCCCCCCTGAACACTTACGTTGAAAGTCAGCTATGGAAATCACAGTGTTATCGTCCCTGAGAAAACTACCCAATAACTCCACCCCTTGGCCTTGAAGTGTGCGAAACACTGCATTATCACTGCCCGGTGTGAAATCCTTATTCCCAACAAGAGGTAATAGTCTGCTAGCCGTTGGATCCTGACCCCACCTTTGTACCAATTCCCGCCACATGTGCCATAGCGGCCCCAGCAACATGCTATCTTTAACTTTTTCAGGTAGTTGTCCTTTTCGCCTAACATGGATTAAGTAAGTCAGGTGCCAGGGATGAAAGTATGCCCTTTCTAGATCCACATCCGTGTAGGTGTTTGTATCAAGGACCCAATCCCTCAAATGCCTCAATAGACATGTCTGATTATATGTCCTCATGTCTGGAATGCCTAACCCTCCCTGCCTCCAATTCTCTATTAGATATTGCCACTTCTTCCTAGGTTTTCTACCAGCCCAGCAATACTTCACTACTAGTCTTCGCAATGCTACCAACTCTCGCCTTCCCAGGCGCAACGGTAACGCTTGCAGTACGTAAAGCCAGCGCGGGAATATTATCATTCGAAATAGTTGTATCCGACCCATAAGTGACATAGGTAGCCCAGACCAACGGGATAATTGTTCCTGAGTATCCTTTAGCAACTTGGCGATATTCAGGTCATAAATTTGTCTGGTATCCATAGGGAGCTGTATTCCCAGATACCTAAAGGAACCCCTTGCCCACCTTATAGGGAATCTATCTCCCCACTCCCCCTCGAGTTCTGCATTGCTAGCTAGCGCTTCAGATTTCAGGAGGTTCAATCTGAATCCTGAGTAGTCCCCATACTCCTTTAAACTTTCCATGAGATGTGGCAGAGATCGTTTGGGATCAGTGATTAATACCAACAGATCATCTGCGAAGGCTGCTGTTTTAAAACTATGGTCGCGTATCGTAACTCCCTGAATATCAGTATTATGTTGGATTTCTCTGAGGAGAGGGTCCAACGCCAATATGAAAAGTAATGGCGATAATGGACGTCCTTGTCTCGTGCCTCTCTTTATCGGGAACCAGTCAGACCGTAGACCATTGGCGAATATCTGAGCCTGCGGATCTGTATACAAAGTTCTTACTGCCCTCACATATAAACCTGTGATCCTATAGGCCTTCAACACTGCAAACAAATAATTCCAATCAACTCGGTCAAACGCCTTTTCGGCGTCGAAACTAATTAGCACAGCTTTGCTCCTATCATGTCTTATTTTTTCCAGGGCGACCCATATTCTACGCATATTCTTAGCTATTACCCTCCCACACGTAAACCCCACTTGTGAATCTATAATTAAAGATGGTAAACATCTGGCTAGCCGATTTGCCAGTATCTTTGCTAAGAGTTTTAATTCAGTGTTCAGCAACGAGATCGGCCTATACGAGTCTGGTTTATCAGCTGGCTTACCTGGTTTTGGCAATACGCTAATTTGTGCTCTATTTAGGTGCCTAGGCAGTTGTCCTTGTTGTATGTTGTCATTAAACACTGCGGTCAATACAGGGCTGATCTCACTATTAAGGACTGGATTACAATGTTATAACTGCAAAGGAATATAAATATTTACTACAGAAAAAGCCTTGTATCCCGTCTATTTTTCACCCAAAATACACAAGACGTTAGATCGGCCTCCGGGGCGTCCCATAGTATTGGGGATAGGTTCCCTATTAGAACCCCTATCCCAGTATTTAGATCATCATTTATATTTAGAGGTTGGGAAAATTCAATCTTAAGTGAGAGATTCTGGTGATTTGCTAGCATTTTAAAACAATGAACAAATACCCTCTGAGCAGCAGATTCTTCTAATGACTCTAGATGTTACAGCGCTCTATACGAGCATACTACTACTACTACTAGTTAGCATTTCTATAGCGCTGCAGCGCTGTACAAGTTTAAACATGGGGAGGACAGTCCCTGCTCAAGAGAGCTTACAATCTAAAGGTAACAAACTAAGTAGTCAGTGTAGGTATCATGAATGGGGAAGGTGGTTATGCGCCAAAAGCAAGGGAGAAGAGATGGGCTTTGAGTAAGGACTTGAAAATGGGCAGGGAGGGCGCATGGCATATGGTCTCGGGAAGTCTGTTCCAGGCATAAGGTGATGCGAGGCAGAAGGGGCGGAGTCTGGAGTTAGCGGTGGTGGAGAAGGGTACAGATAGGAGTGATTTGTCCTGAGAGCGGAGGTTATGGGTGGGAACATACGGGGAGAGGAGGGTAGAGAGGTAATGGGGGGCTGCAGATTGAGTGCACTTGAAGGTCAATAGGAGAAGCTTGAATTGTATACGGTAGCGGATCGGGAGCCAGTGAAGCGACTTGAGGAGAGGGGTGATATGAGAGTATCGGTTCACGCGGTAAATAAGACGTGAGGCGGAATTTTGGATAGATTGAAGGGGGGATAGGTGGCTAAGCGGGAGACCAGCGAGAAGGTTGCAATAGTCAAGATGAGAGGTAACGAGCGAGTGGATGAGGGTTCGGGTGGTCTGTTCAGAGAGGAATGGGCGAATTTTGCTAATATTATAGAGGAAGAAGCGACAGGTCTTGGCTGTCTGTTGGATATGGGCAGAGAAGGAGAGGGAGGAGTCGAAAATGACTCCGAGATTGCGGGCTGAAGAGACGGGGAGGATGAGGGCGTTGTCAACAGAGACGGAAAGTGGGGGAAGAGGAGAGGAGGCTGCTTGTTTGGATATTATTAAGAGTACTATATTACGTTTACAGTTATCTGATGAGAAAACTCAGTTGTTGCTTGAGATGGCTAAGTTGGTGATTGAAAGAAATTATTTTCAATGTCTAGATGTTTTTTCTACAGATTAGAGGGGTTGCCATGGGGGCCACGGTTGCCCCCACGGTGGCCTGCCTCTATATGGCAGAATATGAGGATCGATTCATGTACCCTTCAGATCATTTTCAAAATCATATTGTGACCTGGAAGAGGTACATTGATGATATTGTTATCATATGGTCAGGATCTGAGGGTGAAGCTGATAGATTTGTTAATTTCTTGAACAACTGTGATGTTAATATTCAATTTGTCAAGCAGTCAGTAGGTTTGTCAGTCCAATTTCTAGATATTGACATTATGTATGCTAATAATCAATTTACAACTGGAGTATATCGTAAGCCTATAGATAGAAACACTTTACTTCATTTTGATAGTCACCATCCACGCAAGTTAAAGGAGTCTATACCAACTGGCCAATTTTTAAGGATCAAGAGGTTGAGTTCAAATCAGGAAAAATATAATCAACAAGCACAATTGCTAGTCACCAGGTTTAGGAATCGTGGGTATCCACAACATACTATCAGGAGAGCATATAAACGTGCTAAATATGCTCAACAGTGTTGGTTGAATACACCTAACAATACTGTGAAAGATCAAGGGGAATACATTAATTGTATACTTCCATTTTTTATGTTTCAACGGTTTTTATTACTGATTCAGCATGTTACACATTGACATACATTTCGATATTTGATTGTTTAAACAACATAACATGCTTATATGTATAGTTCCTCAGCTTCTAATAAGTTCCCTCCCATTCCTCCTCCCTCCCCTCAAACCTTTATTAGGAACATAGTGCTTATATCTTTGTTGTTATATGAACTTCTAATTAAAATATTGAATTCAAATAGTCACTCTTATACAGTGCTTGCTTTTACCCTATCCTAATCTACTTCCTCCTCTCCCTTACTTGAACTTTAACAGTTTTTATTAATGACTTTTCCAGTTGCATAGATCCAACACTGTAAGTAATATATACATGCATGCTTCCTATCTAATATAGCAGTGTTGCTGTAATGAAAAATCGTCATCAAAGTGTGTTTGCTTTAACTAAATTATCCCCCTCTATCCCTACCCATCTTTAGTTTAAACGATTTTTGTTAATACTACAGCAGAATAAACATTGCCGTACAAATCTCAGTTCACGACTCGCATCAATCTTTGAACTAACTAAACAACGTCTGAACTAGCAATTAACGTTGTTTCCCCCCTCTTTTTATACAACTATCCCCTTCCCTCCATCTCTACTTTTTTTTTTTTTTAACCAACAACCCAGATGTTCATGAGAATACAATCTCCAATAGATATAGCTGCGGTAGAGTAGGTCAGCTAGGGAGCCCATTAATTGGGCCTTCAGCAGTCTGCTCATGTACACTTGCTACCCCCTCCTCCCCCCCCCTCATCCTGTTCACTTATCCCAAATCCTGTCAGTTCTGTTCTCCTTCGTAACCCCACGGTAGCCCATTAAGAACTTGGCTGCGTGCCCTTGGGGATATCGCATTTATATATTTCATCCAAATGCTCAAGAATCGCCCTTGTCTTTTCGGTGTCAGTCGTGCCCCTCTCGCTTCCCAGAGCATGAGTTGATGGAGCTTGTTCCTCCAGTACCAGTGGGAGGGAGGCATGTCCTTAACCCAATGATTCAGAATACACTTTTTCCCCACTATACAAGATTTACTCAAGAACACTCGTTCCCCTTGTGTACCTATACCCCACTGCCCCGGAATACCAAATAACATTCTATCAAAGGTGATGGCCACAGGATATCCTAGTACCCTACTCAAGAAATTGCGGAGGCCCCACCAATAAAGTTGGATGCTTTGGCACATCCACATACAATGTACCAGGGTTGCCCCTCCCTGTTTACATTTCATGCAAGTGTCCGATTCTATAACCTTCGCATGAAATGCCCTTCTGGGTGAGAAGTAGGCTCTGTGTACTGCCCTAAACTGGCATTCGTGGAGTTCTGCACTGTGAACTATCTTCGATATCCCCCTCACTGATTGTTGTATGTGACGTTCAGATATTTGGTGCTGTACTTCTGCACTCCACCTTGTAGCCACCTCTTGAACTAGTCTTGCTGGTTGTCCCTTCTCTAATTCCTTACAAAACCAGGACACTGATACTTGGCCCAACTCGTCGCCCTCCAGGAATTCTCGCAGCTGTCTCCCAAAACGAAGAGACAGCCCCTCTTTCGGCAGGCTATGTGCATAATGAGCTAGTTGATGATATGCCAGTATCATCGCCGGCCCCCCTGAGCACTGTTGCATAAAATCAGCCGCCGGTGTCAAGGTTCCATCCTCTTGCAGAAAACTTTCTAACAGTTCTACCCCCTGCTCCCGAAGCCTATGAAACACAACATTTTCTCTACCTGGTGTAAAATCATCATTACCAGCTAAGGGGATCAAGGCACTGGCAGTCGGGTCTTGCCCCCATCGCCGTAATAATTCCCTCCACAAATGCCACATCGGTCTCTAATTCTTTCAGGCAGTTTTCCTTTTCGTTTAACATGTAATAAATAATTCAAGTGCCAGGGGTAGAAAAACGCTCGTTCCATCCTTGTATCCGTATGTGTGGTCGTGTCTAGGACCCAATCCCGCAGGTGCCTCAGGAAACAGGCCTGGTTGTACTGCCTCATATCCGGTATTCCCAGGCCTCCCTATCTCTAGTTCCCTATTAAATATTGCTATTTCATCTTAGGCTTTTTACCGGCCCAGCAAAATTGAACCACCAACCTCCTAAGTGCCGTTAAATCTCGTTTCACCAGCCTTAGTGGTAAAGCCTGTAACACATATAACCATCTTGGGAACACTATCATTCGATAAAGTTGTATCCTTCCCATTAGGGACAGGGGAAGCACCGACCACCGGGAAAATTGCTCTTTCGTTTCTTGGATCAACTTGGCTATGTTAAGATCATATATCAACTGGGTATCCATTGGTAGTTGTATTCCCAAGTAGTGGAAGGACCCTTGCGCCCATCTTAGGGGGAACCGGTCAACCCACTCACGCTGAAGGTCTGCAGAACTTGCCAATGCCTCCGACTTCAGAAGGTTCAATCTGAATCCTGCAAAATTCCCATATTCCTCTAGACTTTCCATCAAGTAGGATAAGGAATGTCTGGGCTCTGTAAGTAACACCAATAAGTCATCGGCAAATGCAGCTGTCTTAAAAATATATTCCCGAATTGTCACTCCTTGAATATCTGTGTTGTTTTGAATCTCTCTCAGCAATGGGTCCAAGGTTAGAATAAAAAGCAATGATGATAAGGGACAGCCCTGCCTCGTACCTCTCCTTATCGAGAACCAGTCCGACCGTATCCCATTCGCCAATATCTGCGCCTTTGGGTCTGCATACAGAGCTCTAACCGCCCTCATATAATTACCAGTGATGCCATAGGCCCTCAGTACTCCAAACACGAAATCCCAATCCACTCTATCAAACGCTTTTTCAGCGTCGAAACTTATTAACAGAGCCGGGGCCTGTTCTAGTCTTACCCTTTCCAATGCTGCCCATATTCTTCGCATGTTCTTACCGATCACCCTACCACACGTGAACCCCACCTGCGAGTCCATTAATAAAGATGGTAAGAATCTGGCTAACCGATTTGCCAAGATTTTAGCCAGAAATTTTAGCTCAGCATTCAATAGTGAGATCGGCCTGTAAGAATCTGGGCTATTTGGTGGCTTACCTGGTTTGGGCAGGACACTAATTTGCGCTCTATTAAGATGTATTGGCATCTGCCCTTGCTGTATGACTACATTAAACACTGCCGTAAGCACCGGACTTATCTCTGTGTTTAGAATTTTATAAAATTCATTCCTTAATCCATCCGGCCCCGGTGCCTTCCCTAATTTACTCCATTTGATCACTAAGTCTACCTCTTCCACCGCTATCAGTGCATTCAACACTTCTGCATCCTCTTCAGAAACCCTTGGTAGCTCCATACTATGAAGATATGCGGAACTGGGTTGCACTAGATCCTCCTGCTGCGTATACATTTGACTAAAAAAATCCGCCAAAACTGCAACTATTCCTTCATCATTATTAACCTGTTCTCCGTTGGCCACCTTCATGGTAAGGATTTTTTTAGCACTAAGCCTCTTGCTGGCGAGCCGAGCCAGAAACCTCCCACTTTTATTGGCGAATCTATATAGCTGGTACTTATAATATATATTTGCTTTCTGCGTCTGCTCCTGTAAGAGTTCATTTAGAGTCTGCTGCGCTTCTAGCAACTGTTTGCGAATACGCAAAGAATGTCCTTGGCCGTATTGCTTCCTTAGAGCCATCACCTGCATTTCCAGGCTAAACACCTCCCTATTCCTAGCCCTCTTTTTGAAGGCCAAGTAAGATATTATTTCTCCCCTGAGAATGGTTTTAGCCGCCTCCCAGAAGAGAATTGGATCTGTCTTGTGTTGTTCGTTATTAATACTATATTCCCTCCATTTCTCCACTAAAAAAGGAAGAAATTGACTATCTCGATATAGATAAGCAGGAAAGCGCCATGCCCCTAATGTAAGCCTCCCTTCTCCCACCCTAAACTGCAGTCTAACCCAGGCATGATCCGAAATCATAATGGGGCCTATCTGAACATCTTCCACTTTAGTCATTAATTCTCTTGAAAATATTATGTAATCTATTCTAGACATTGTTTGGTGGGCTCTGGAGAGGTGTGTGAAATCTTTTTCTGTGGGATGTAATGTTCTCCACCCATCAACCAGCCCCAGGGCAGCACACAGCCTCGATACTCCCCTCTCCCGTCTGGTCAATTCTCTTCCCGTCGGTTTAGATCTGTCCCAAACTGGGTCGAGAACATCATTCATATCACCCCCTAGTACTATTGGAACTTCTCCCAATGCGTGTATTTTGCGAATAATTTGTGCAAAAAATTGTTTATCATAGTTATTAGGTGCATAGATATTACAAAGCAGTAATGGCTGCCTTTCTAAAATCACTGAAGCCAGGACATACCTCCCTCTGGGGTCTACAACCACTCTTTTCACCTCTACATTAAGACCCTTTCTTACTAAAGTTACTACTCCTCCCTTTTTTCCCATAGCCGGAGTGTCATACAGTTCTCCCACCCACCATGTTTTCAACTTAGCATGCTCTTCTCGCGTAAGGTGCGTTTCTTGCAAGAAAGCTACTGACACCTTTTATCATTCAGCGCTTTCAATATCTTCTGCCGCTTAACTGGGAAGTGTATGCCCCCAATATGCCAGGTCATTATCTGCAAAGTAGTCATATCACACCTCTCTCACCTCTGCGGTTTTCCACATCTTGTCTTCTAATAATCATCATGCGCCAAGGGAGTGTCCCAGCCTCCACTCCCTCGGCCAATTGTACCACCATCCCTTCTATCACTTCTACCCCTAACATCTTACTCAATGCACACTCATTGCTAGTACACACCAACAGGACTATCCCAACCCTCCCCTGCCACCCCCCCCCCTTCCAACCCCCCTCCACCGCTCCCCCCCACCCCCTCCCACCACCCTTCCTCCAAACTTCCCATATAGTGCCCCTGGGTCTCTGAATGAGACCATCACGTTTAACACCACTCACCCCCCACCCCTCCTGTAACCATTCCGTAAGATCCACACTGCCCCAACAGTAACTTTTTACGCATCTCATCTCTCCTGAAGTCCCAGATGTCCAAAATAAGTAGTCTCAGTCTTCTTTGGCTGGGACCACAAGGTTTGGGCGTCTAAGACATCACTTTTCCGGGTTGGACAGTCATTCCTCCAACACGTCCTTTCTCTGCCCGCTGGCTAGCATCACTTGTGCCTAAAATAGGTCATTAATACCAATAAATTTGTAAATCCACCGTTCACAACTCAGCCACTCTTTCATGCCTTATATCCGCTCCATCGCCTTCCTGTGCCATTTCCTTCTGTCGCTCATCTGGGCTCTACCGTGCTCAAAAAGGCTTGTGCTTGTTCCACCGTGGTGTAGATCTTTGTATCGGCTTGATACGCGATTCTGAGCTTAGCTGGATATTGTAGTGCAAATCTGATCTTCAAGGCGAAAAGCCGGTTACAGATTGGTGAGAATTTCCTCCGCTGTTGCGCTACGGCAGCTGAATAGTCTTGAAAACAGAGGATTTTTTTATTTCCATAGTGCAGCTCCTGATCACATCTCAGAGCTTGCAAGATGGCCTCCTTGTGTGCGAAATTCAACAGACGACATATCACCACTCGCGGTCGTGCATGCTCTTGATGTTTGGGCCCCACGCGGTGAGCTCTTTCCACGTGCAAGGCCCCGAGATCCGCTGGGAGCTGCAATTGCTCTGGCAGCCATTTTTCTAGAAACGCCCTCAAACTGTGACCCTCCAATGCTTCAGGGAGCCCCACAAAACGGAGATTATTCCTCCTAGATCTATTTTCAAGATCCTCAAGCTTTTCTTCATAGCTGACTACCTGGGCCTTCAGCCTGGTATTTTCCTCCTCCATCGTGTTCACCCTGTCCTCGAGGGCTCCGTGTCTCTGCTGAAATTCAGCCAAGTCTTTATTTATTTGCCCCAAGTGTTCCTGTACCTGGGCTAATTTACTGTCGATGGGCCCCAGCCTTCTGTCCAGCAGTGGCTCCATGGCGGTCGTCACCTCCACTGCCACCTCCGCCGAGCTCAGGATGTTCGCTATCGGGCTCGCCAGGGCCACCATCTTGTCTTCACCAGCTCTCGTTTTTTCCTTCTCCCGTCGGACCCCCTTCGCCGCCATGAAGTCTCGATGTTGCGGGCTAACTCGCTGGTCTTTAGGCTCCCACTATCGCGGTCGCAAAAAAGAAGTCGCCCTGTGTGCGGGAACTCGCCGATCGTGAGGGATTAGTGGATAAGCTGGCGGCAGCAAGGTTTTCAGCACCCGCTCTCGATCATGGCGTCACGTGATCCTTGTATACTTCCATTTTATAAGCAGACAGGGTTGATTCAAAATATAATTATGAAACACTGGTCTCTTTTATCCTTGCATCTGGCATTAATAAATAAGCCATGGCTTTCATGTACTCGTGACAGGAATGTTGGAGAGATATTATCTAAGAAAAGGCTAGTCAATGTGAATATGGGATGTCTGGTGGCCATACACAATGTAATACTTGTGTTTATTGTAGACACGCTTTGTACATTGATTGTGTGTGGGTTCAATTGATTGGTAAATATTATTATTTAAGAATGAAAACTGATTGTAACTCTCACAATGTGATTTATGGTATATGTTGTCTGTGCCAATTGTGGTATATTGGTGAAACCACACGCAAGATCAAAATGTGTGTAGCACAGCACCTCAGCAACATTAGACTTAAGAAAGTTGATACTCCGCTTGTTAGCCATTGGTTACAGTTTAACCATTTGGTTGATGACTTAAAATTTGTAGTATTGTTTCAATTACAGGGCCAAGCGGGCAATCCTGAGCGGGAACTAATCCGCAGGGAACAGTGGGGTACTGTGAAACCATATGGTTTAAATAAGGAAGTGGACTGGCCTTTATTGATAGCACTATAAAGAAGGAAGTGAGATATACGGAGAATCATCTGATTCACGTAGCTGGTGGGACCGGATACAGAGGTAATCCTGGGTGTACCAGATGCTCTAATGGGGCTGTTAAAGGTATTGTTAAAACATCCGTTTTTTTTTTAATATGAGTTGTAGGGTGCTTGTATTAGAATGTGAGTAATTGTTAATGTTATTTGTGAACGGTCTCCTGATGAAGAAAATGAAACACGGCCTGTGTTGAGACCATTGTGTTCGTTGGATGTTTGATGAAAGGAACAGGTCAACCCTAAATGATCTCCAAATAAGAACTGGAAGCAGTGAAGATTTCACGTCTGATGGTGGTCGGGACTGAGTCTGCAGCGGAACATTTTGTCACTCATCTGTTGCACATCGATGCTTCATCTGTGAACGTTGTGTTTTTCATCTTTGAAATTTTCTACTGATTGGATACTGGACGTTGTTTATTGGGACATGGTTATGTAACATCACAGCAGATTTATAGATCTGTGATGGTCTATTGTGGATTTGATGTATCCTGTAAAAAAATTTATATAGTTGAGGTAGATGAAATGTTAGTTATTGTATGGAGTGATATGTGAGATCTACTGGGTTGAGTTGGGATATTTGATGCAATAAATGTTTAAAGAGGAAACTAGCGTGATATATTGAGAATTTATATAATTAGTGGAATTAATGAGTACATGATTAAACACTGGTATACTTAGAAGGGCATTTTTTAAAAAAACATCCAAGTCAAATTTTGGATGTTAAAAACATACAAAAATTGAGTGCTGCCTTTTTCTAAATGTTTTGTGCTCAGTGCATTTTTCTTTTGAGACCATTTTGGAAAATAAAATGTCCAAGAGAACAACACCCAAAATACAGCCATTCGGATGTCTGAGTGCCACCATTCTTAGTAGACTGGCCACACAGACATCTCAACAGAACACTGGGTCAGCTTTGGCAGCACTGAAGTGGACTTCACATAAAAGGTCCCAGGTACACATCTCACCATAACCCCCTTATATTGTACGGTAAGCCCTCTAAGAGCAGCAAAATACCTACTATACACCACAATAGTTCTCAAACTTGCAGGTATCACTTATATGTAGGTACAGTAGATATTTAATGTATTTTGGGGGGGCTCACACATTCCACCACATGTACCAGTTAGAGTGGGATATGGGCCTGGGTCCCCTTTTGCTACAGTCCACTGCACTGACCACTAGGCTAACTCCTAGGACCTGCTTGCTGCTCTAATAGGAATGGCCATCATATCTAAAGCTGTCATGGGAGGGGAGGGGTCAGTGACCACTGTGGGACCACGCTTGTCGATTCGATCACACATCCCCCTTACTCAAAGAACATTACTGATTTTCCATGGAATTTTGACAATCTTTCACATCTTACTATTCCCTATTCACCAGCAAGAGTCCTCCATTCTTTAAATGATAACCATCTTGTCCTACCAGGTCCCAAACTTGCCCAGCTAGAAACGACCAGACACCTTCCTTCTTTTTCTTTCTCCTCATATTTGGAACTCTATGCCTCTTTCCCTCCATGGCAAACCATCCCTTAAAAACGTTAAGGCAAACCTGAAAACCTGGCCTTCCAGACAAGCCATTGGAGATCAAGATTATCCAAAGTTGCTACCAGTTGGCTAGGTGCACCAACTCTTGCTCTTGGCTGTGTGCTTTATTCTTTCCTTTGCATGAATGTATTTCTTTTCTATTTGATTGGGCTTTCCTCTGTTTTCTTAACCTGGCTTTTCAGACAAGCCTTTGGAGATCAAGATTATCCAGAAGTTGCTGCCAGTTGGCTAAGTGAATCAACTCTTGCTCTTGGCTGTGTGCTTTATTCTTTCCATTGCGTGAATGTATTTCTTTTCTATTTGATTGGGTTCTCCTCTGTTTTCTTTTGTGTGAGTGTATCTCTTTCCTGTCAATAATTGGAGTTCCTTTCCTTTTTCTTTGTTTTAGTTATGTACACCACACTCTGCTCTGCCCTGACTGCTAGAGTGGTCTAGCAAATCTTATAATGTACAACAGATGGTTATGCCTTAATCTCTCCAATGGTCACTTAGGTCACCTTTTGGCCATTTAGTTGTGATTGAAGCAGATCTAGCCAAAAATGTTTAAATTTTGGCCCTAGACATTTTTTTTCCATAAGTGCAGAAAACATCTATTTTGGTGCCACCCAGAACATGCCCCTTTGAAATTTGGATGAACTGTAAAGCAAAATGTCTAAAATCAGGGTGTCGAAAATTGCAACTTGTATATTTTTTGAGACACAAATGTCCTTCTATCATCTTATGATGCTTTTTGGACTTCCCAACCTCTGAAACTGCATCAAAGATCAGTCCAGCTATGAGTCTCTTTGATGAGACTAAATAGTAAGTTTTGCTTTAATTGAATTCCATCCTTTTTCTATATAGTGATCCTGTGTTTATCCCACACATTCCTGAATTGTCACTGTTTTTGTCTTCACAACTTCCCATGGAAGAACATTCCAGGCATCCACCACCCTTTCTGTGAAAAAGTTATTTCCTGATATTGCTCCTAAATCTCCCATCTTGCAAACAACTCATGATCTCTAGTTCTGCTTCCCCATCTCTGAAAGAGATTAGTTTCCATACCTTTTATGTATTTAAACATCTATCATACCCCCCCATCCCTCCTTTCCTATAGGGTATATAGGAATGGGATTGGATATACTTTCAGTGGTTACAAACAAGTGGTTTACATATTATATACAGTTACCTATTTTGTATCTGGAACAATAGAACGTCCAAGCAGGTTGAAATTTCCCAGAAACAGCACTTCACACTTCATTCCCAGCTTTTGGATATCTATAAGAAGAGTTCTGTGCAGATTTTCCATTTGTGTCAGAGATCTGTAGACAACACCCATCTGAACAGAGGTTCCATCATCTCTCTATATGACGATCCATATTGCTGCCCCCTTTCCCCCGCTACCCTGAATTTCATCAGCATTTATGTTGCTTTTCCACATACAGTGCTACTCGTCCACCTTTTCGGCTGGCTCTATCCTTCCTAAAAAGATTATAGCCTGGTATGGTTGCATCCCATTCACAGGCGCCATTAAGCCACATCTCTGCAATAGATTTTGTCTGCCTCTGACACCAGGGCTTGCAGATCCTGCACATTGTTGCTCAGACTGCAAGCATTCATGCTCGTTGCTTTCCAACTATATTTTACTGATGCTCTTACCTTTTGCATAGATTTTTTCCATCTCCATTTCTGCTTGGTGCTGATAAATGATTTCCTAAGATGGTTTATTTTGTTGTTTCTCCCACTGTTATCCAACTTTTGTTTTTACTGGGGATGACTTCTTGAACTCAGCTAATTCTGTTTGTGAAAATGTTAAAAATGCTTGATCTGCTGAATAAACCCCAAAGTCAAATGCTTGATCTGCTGAATAAACCCCAAAATCTGTAAGGCAGAGTGGGGAAAGTGAAGAGGCAGGCCTTCCTTGCAGTGTTTAGTTTGTGGAGGTCCTCACCTGCTGCCTGAGTTGACTTTATTTTCCAGTGCACAGAGCATTAAAAAGGGAGGATGTGGAAGTGGTGGGTGCAGCAGCCATAGCATTTCCTGGGCACTGAGAAGGTAAAATTATGTATAATCATACCTGATAATTTTCTTTCCATTAATCATAGCTGATCAATCCATAGACTGGTGGGTTGTGTCCATCTACCAGCAGGTGGAGATAGAGAGCAAACTTTTGCCTCCCTATATGTGGTCATGTGCTGCCGGAAACTCCTCAGTATGTCGATATCAAAGCTCCATCCGCAGGACTCAGCACTTAGAGAATTACACCCACGAAGGGACACTCTGCCCAGCTCACCACCGCCGAAACGGGGGAGGGGAATTAACCCAGCTCATCCCCACACAAGTGGGGGAGGGGAATCCGTCCAGCTCATCCCCGCGGAGCGGGGGAGGGACACCACACCCGCCGATGTGGGGGGATCTGGCTTATCCTGCAACCGCAACCGCGGGAGGAGCTGACTGACCCTAACACCGCCGAAGCGGGAGGGGTACAAAGCTGCCCTACAGCCGCACGAAGCGGGAGGGAGTGCCGGCAGAATTTAAATCTCAATCCAGCCCCGTAAAACGGAGGGTAGAGGAATGCAGCAGCTCACTGTAACACAAACTCGTCTCAACTCTTGAAGAATCCAAGTGAAGGAAGAACTTGAACACGAAGTCTTTCTGAAGTAACTGAAGACTAAACTTGAACCTGAAATGCAACCAGAATAAAAACAGTACAGATATCTGGGAGGGGCTATGGATTGATCAGCTATGATTAATGGAAAGAAAATTATCAGGTATGATTATACATAATTTTACCTTCCATATCATCAAGCTGATCAATCCATAGACTGGTGGGATGTACCGAAGCAGTACTCACCCAGGGTGGGACATAGAAATCCCTGACCTCAACACTGAAGCTCCAAACCGGGCCTCCGCCCGTGCAGCCACAGTCAACCGGTAATGCTTGGAGAATGTATGAGCCGAAGCCCAAGTTGCCGCCTTGCATATCTCTTCCAAGGAGACGGATCTGGCCTCTGCCATCGAGGCCGCCTGAGCTCTCGTGAAGTGAGCCTTCAGCTGGATAGGCGGCACCTTCCCCGCGGCCACATAAGCCGCTGCAATGGCTTCCTTGACCCATCTTGCCACTGTAGGCTTAGCAGCCTGCAGACCCTTACGAGGACCTGCAAACAGGACAAACAGATGATCCGATTTCCGGAAATCATTGGTCACTTCCAAGTATCTGATGATGACTCGTCTCACATCCAGATATTTAAGAGCAGAGTACTCCTCTGGGTAGTCCTCCCTACGAAAGGAAGAGAGACAGAGCTGCTGATTCACATGGAAGCGAGAAACAATCTTGGGCAGAAAGGAAGGCACTGTGCGAATAGACACTCCTGCCTCAGTGAACTGCAGAAAAGGCTCTCGACATGAGAGCGCCTGGAGCTCGGAAACTCTTCTGGCTGAAGTGATAGCCACCAAAAGACTGCTTTCAACGTCAGGTCTTTCAGAGATGCCCTCGACAAGGGTTCAAAAGGCGGCTTCTGCAATGCTCTTAGCACCAGGTTGAGATTCCACGCAGGCACCACTGAGTGCAGAGGAGGGCGCAGGTGATTAACTCCCTTGAGAAAGCGCACCACATCTGGCTGTGAAGCCAGGGAAGCACCCTTCAGGCGGCCCCTGAAGCAAGCCAGAGCCGCTACCTGGACTTTAAGGGAACTGAGCGACAGGCCTTTCTCCAGACCTTCTTGCAGGAACGCCAACACTGAAGAAATTGGAGCAGTGAAGGGAGAAAGAGAGCCTGCTTCACACCACGCTGCAAAGATACGCCAAACCCTGGCGTAAGCAGTAGAAGTAGAGCGCTTCCTCGCTCTCAGCATAGTGGCGATGACCTTGTCTGAGAAGCCTTTCTTCCTCAGACGCTGCCGCTCAATAGCCAGGCCGTAAGACCAAAGGGGGAGGGATCCTCCATCACCACAGGACCCTGATGTAACAGGCCCTGTTCCACTGGCAGACGCAGAGGATCGTCCACTGAGAGCCTGATCAAGTCCGCATACCAGGGACGCCTGGGCCAATCCGGACCCACCAGGATTACCCTGCCGGGATGCTTTGCCACCCGGTCTAGCACCCTGCCCAACATGGGCCAGGGCGGGAACACATAGAGGAGCTCTTGTGTCGGCCACTGTTGGAGAAGAGCATCTACTCCCAGGGATCGAGGGTCCCGTCCTCTGCTGAAGAAGCGCGGCACTTGGCAATTGGCCGATGACGCCATCAGATCTAGGCTCGGCTGGCCCCAGCGCTTCGTGATGTCCAAGAACGCCTGAGCAGATAGCTGCCACTCTCCGGGCTCCAAGGTATGGCGACTGAGAAAGTCCGCCTTGACATTCATGACTCCGGCAATGTGGGCCGCTGAAAGCTGCTCCAGGTTCGCTTCCGCCCACTGGCAAAGATACATAGCCTCCTTGGCTAGAGGGGCGCTCTTAGTACCTCCCTGGCGGTTGACATAGGCCACAGCCGTGGCATTGTCCGACAGGACCCGTACAGGCTTCCACACCAGTACCGGGATGAACTCCAAAAGCGCCAACCGAATGGCTCTGAGTTCCAGGAGGTTGATAGACCACTTTGCCTCTGCAGGAGACCAGAGCCCCTGCGCTGTCCTTCCCAAGCAGTGGGCTCCCCAGCCCGACAAAGAGGCGTCCGTCGTGATGACAATCCACTCTGGGGTCACCAGAGGCATTCCCGCAGACAATTTGTCTGTCTGCATCCACCAGCTCAGCGCCTTGCGCACTGCTGGGTCCAAGGGAAGTCGCACAGCATAATCCTCCGACATCGGAGTCCAGCGCTGCAGCAAGGAGTGTTGAAGTGGTCTCATATGAGCCCTGGCCCAGGGCACTACTTCCATCGTGGCCGTCATAGAGCCCAACAGCTGCACATAGTCCCAAGCCCGAAGAGGAGAGGCTCCCAGGAACTGGTCCACCTGAGCCTGAAGTTTGACAATCCGATTGTCTGGCAGGAACACTCTGCCCACTTGGGTGTCGAATCGAACTCCCAGGTACTCCAGGGACTGAGTCGGGCGCAGCTGGCTCTTCTCCCAGTTGATGATCCATCCCAGGGAGCTCAAAAGAGCAACTACCCGGTCCACAGCTTTGCCGCACTCTGCATAAGAGGGGGCTCGGATCAACCAGTCGTCCAGATAAGGATGGACTTGTATCCCTTCCTTTCGTAGGAAGGCCGCGATGACCACCATTACTTTGGAAAAGGTCCGCGGAGCAGTAGCCAACCCGAATGGGAGGGCTCTGAACTGGAAGTGTCGTCCCAGGACTGCAAAACGCAGGAAGCGTTGATGAGGAGGCCAGATGGGAATATGCAGGTACGCTTCCTTGATGTCCAAGGAAGCCAAGAACTCTCCTGCCTTCACTGCCGCTATAACAGAGCGGAGAGTCTCCATGCGAAAGTGCCGCACTTTCAAGGCCCGATTGACCCCTTTGAGGTCGAGGATAGGCCGGACAGAACCTCCTTTCTTTGGTACCACAAAGTAAATGGAGTAACGTCCCTTGCCAAGCTGACTTTCTGGCACAGGAACGACCGCGCCCAGGCGGATCAGATTGTCCAAGGTCTGCTGCACTGCCACAGCTTTGACCGGAGACTTGCAGGGAGAGAGTACAAACCCGTCTTTTAAGGGTCGGCAGAACTCTAGCTTGTAGCCGTCTCTGATGACTTCCAGCACCCACGCGTCTGAAGTTATTGTGGTCCACTCGCCCAGAAACGAGGACAGCCGTCCTCCAATCTGCACTGGGGCGTGGACCAAGGCCCCGTCATTGGGTACGAGACCCTGGGGGAGGACCGGAGGAAGCACCTCCGGGACGGCGGTCTCTGCGAAAGGAATGCTGCTTGGGGGAGAAATTCCTCTTGAAGGAAGAGGGGGCAGAGGAACCCGACTTGCCCGGGCGATACCGACGGGCTTCCTGCAACCGTCCTCTGGAGGTACCAGGACGAGTACTAGCCCGAGCCCTGACCTCTGGTAATTTCTTGCCCTTAGACGTGCCGAGATCGGTCACGATTTTGTCCAGCTCGACCCCAAAGAGCAGCTTGCCTTTAAAAGGCAATCTAGCCAGGCGGGATTTAGAGGCGTGGTCAGCAGACCAATGTTTCAGCCAAAGCCACCGCCGCGCAGAGATTGTCTGAGCCATGCCTTTAGCTGAGGCCCTCAAGACATCATACAGCAAATCTGCCAAATAGGCTAAGCCCGATTCCAGGGCCGGCCAATCAGCCCTCAAGGAATGATCCGAGGGGGAAGCCCGCTGCACCATAGTCAGGCACGCCCTGGCCACATAGGAGCCGCAAACTGAGGCCTGCAAACTTAAAGCAGCCGCCTCAAAGGACGACCTTAAGGCCGCCTCCAATCTTCTGTCTTGGGCGTCCTTTAGGGCCATGCCACCTTCCACCGGCAACGCCGTTTTCTTAGTCACCGCAGTGATTAAAGAATCCACGGTAGGCCACAGATAGGCCTCACGTTCACTCACAGCCAAAGGATAGAGGCGGGACATAGCCCTAGCCACTTTAAGGCTCGCTTCCGGGACATCCCATTGAGCCGAAATTAAGGTGTGCATGGCATCATGCACGTGGAAGGTTCTAGGCGGGCGCTTTGTCCCCAGCATAATGGCAGAGCCAACAGGGGCTGAGGGAGAGACGTCCTCCGGAGAGGAAATCTTCAAAGTGTCTATGGCCTGTAACAACAGGTTGGGCAAATCCTCTGGGCTAAAAAGCCGCGCTGCAGAGGGGTCATCCGCTCCATCCGAGCGGGGATCCGTCTCCTCCAAGGAATCCGCAAAGGACCGTTGGGAGACCTCAGACACGCTGCCCTCATCTACATCGGAGGAGACAAAGTCCTCCAAGGCCTGGGAATCAACCCGAGGGCGTTTACCTCTGGGAACCTCAACCTCTTTACCAGACGAGGGAGCAGGGGCAGCGTTTTGCATGAGGAAAGCCTGATGCAGCAGCAAAACAAACTCAGGGGAGAAACCCCCCAGACTGTGCACTTCCGCAGCCTGGGCAACAGCCCTAGACGCACTCTCAACCGGCGCTCGCAAGAGCGGGGGAGAGACATGCTGCGCATCCAAAATGGCGTCCGGCGCGACACTCCGCGAAGGAGCCGCGCGGGAAGAACGGCGCTTAACTTTAGCCGCTTTTGTGCCGTCGCCCAAATTAAGGGCGTTCATGGCATTAATGTCTCCAACCTCAAGGGCGGCCCACGAAGAAGCCGTCCGAGCCGCGTGGCCGGCCAAGATGGCGGAGGCGAGGAGCGGGGGATGGGCGTTTATGGCGGGAAAAACCGCCACGCCGGAGGAAGGACCGGGACATTCATCGGTCACGAAACTGTCACCCAACAAGGGCGAATCAGGCTGTAAGACCCCCGCATCCCCTCTAGAAGCGCTCAAGCGATCCGGGGAGCGACCCTTTGCGCCCTCGCCCTCCGACGCCATATGCCACGAGGAGAAGAATCGGGGAACCCCCTGCCCGCTATAAAAAGGTAAAATTACCTGCTGTCCGCTCCAAGCTGTAACGAACTGGTGTCCCAGTGAGTAGCTGCAATGAACGTTTAAATAAACGTCGAAATAAACGCCTTTAAGGACGTTTAAAATTTTTTTTTTTTTTTTTAACGGAGCCAGCGGGAGGGGGGAGAAAAGGAGGGACCTGGCACCACCAGGTTTGCACTTGCTCAAAAGAGCCCTCAACCCCAGGCACTCAACAAAACCTAAAAATTAGGCTTGGAGGCCTAGCCAGAGCTGCTGCTGTGTGTGACCACCACCTGCTGAGATAGAGAACATACTGAGGAGTTTCCGGCAGCACATGACCACATATAGGGAGGCAAAAGTTTGCTCTCTATCTCCACCTGCTGGTAGATGGACACAACCCACCAGTCTATGGATTGATCAGCTTGATGATATGGAAAGCTGTGTTTTTGGGTTTTATTTCCTTTTGAAGTTTTAAAGGTCATGAACATAGCTAATAGGTGTGAGCTTCGTGAAAGATTAGGAAGCTGAAGTTGGTGCAGCAAGTGTTCACCAAGAACCCCCTGTGGAGAAACAGGGGATTTTCCTGCTTGTAAATTATATAGTATTTCTATGATGTGCATTTCCCTTGTTTGGCCAGCAGATGGTGTCTGTTTCCCGCTTCCTGCCTCTTTCAGCTTCAGTCCTGAGGGGAACTAACTTGCTGTGCCACTGGCCAGAAACCCCTCAGAGGTAATGCTCTGGGCTCTGATCGGCTCAGTAGTTCAAAAACCAGCCAACAGTTGCTAGGAATTCTTCAGTTTCAGATAGGGAGTAGAGAGAGAAAGATCTCTTACCGAGGCCCTGTTCATACCCTGTGAGCAGTTATTGTCCTGAAACTCCCCAGGTACTACTAAGGTAGTGGATGTTTAGTTAGTTTTACTGTTGACATCTATTTTATTTACCTGTTACTGTCTGCTATTTCCACCAATTTTTCATTGTTCTAATCTGATAATAAACATATTAATTTGTTAGCTCTGTGATCCTGGACAGACTAAGAATCCTGGCGTTTATATACTTGGTCTGTGGGTGCTTTCCAGGAACTGTGGGACCCCTAGAAGTGTGGCCCCCGTGTCCTTAGAAACCACTGGGGAATTAAGCTGCAGGTAGGAGACTTGCTCAGAGGCAAGTATAACCCAGTGAGGTGGGGGAAGGGTATACCAGTATAGAGCATGTGCCCAGGTGCAGGCGGGCCTGAGCAGTGCTGGGACAGACCCTTTAGGACGCCACAGGGTTAACCCCTAGGTGGGTGTTAGGCATTTCACGACATCCCTCTTCAGTACTGTTTGTGTTTTGGAGGCTTGAGGAATGCAATGCATGGTAGTTTCTGGTAATCCCCCTCCCCCCACCCGAGTGGCAAAGCAGATTTGCTCTGTTACACCAACAGCACACCCATCAAGGCACAACCCATACATTGGCCATTTATCAATTCACCTAATATATTCGTTTTTCACAAGCATAGACACACAAACTTGCTAGATTTTTATATTTTTTGCAAATTTTTATTAAGGGGAATATGTTAAATAAAGTGTCTTCTATCCTATTCACAAAACCACACATAGATGCTGAGGTTGAGGAGCTTGCAACAGCTCCTCCAATCTCCCCTGCCCCCAAGTGTACAGCAATCAAAGGAATAAGTCACCGGTACAGGTAGTCTGCTTGGATGTTGGCTGCAATCTCAGCTTCCCACTTGTCCCCATTATTAAGCAACTTCTCTTTATTGTACAGCAGTTCCTCATGTGTCTCGGTGGAAAACTCAAAGTTAGGACCCTGCAGAGGAAAAGCGAGAGAGGTGAAAAAGTCTGAAAGCACTCACTGCAGTAGTTTCTCAGTGGCGGTCATTAAGAGCCAGAAAAGTGGATTTGCCCATCTAGTTTAATCATCAGATGACAACATGACTACTTCGCTTCGGTAAAAATTCTGCTACTATGATCTGAGGACACCCTGTGGTACCAACCAGAATGTAAGCAGCTGAATACATATCTATCCATGTGCATATATTACACACACACACTTTTTAAAAATCTGTATGCCTGATCATTTGAACTGAAAAATAATAGATGCTCAAGCTTATATTTTTTTATTATATGTTATTTCTTTGAGCTGTGTAGTTTCATCCAGCTCCTTCAAGCTTTTAGCTCAGTCTAACATCCATTCAAAGATATTCCTCATTCTGTGACCTCTTCTGGAACCTGGTACATAATTGCCCCGGGTCTGACTACTAGGTGTTGCTCTTATGCATAGCCAACATCCTATCCCTCCTTCCCCAGAAATATCCCCAGCCAGCCTGAACAGTAGAAGTCAAGCTCAGAACTGAACTGGAGTGCCAAGGTTATGCTTCCCTATGTGTCTTTTCCCAAAAGCAGATTCTGGGAAAATGGATGCTGTAAAAATGATATAATAAAGCAGGCGTGGTCAACCTTCCATACACCAAGGAACCAGAATGCACAGTACCAAGAGCCTTACATGTTCAAAAGAGATCCCTTTTGAAAACTGGCATGGTAAGAAAGCCCTTGATAAACCTGATGGAGCACAGTCTAGACCAAGCACTGACCTCCACGATGGCATCTACAGGACACGCTTCCTGGCAAAATCCACAGTAAATGCATTTGGTCATGTCAATATCATAACGAGTGGTTCTCCGGCTGCCATCTGCTCGTGTCTCCGCCTCAATTGTGATCGCCTGCAATTGTGTAGCAGGTACAGAAAAAGAGAGGGGACCAGATAAGAAAGACAAAACATAAGAAGGAAGAAAATTTGAAGGGACAGAGAGAGAAAAGGGAAAACAGGGATACATAGTAACATAGTAGATGACGGCAGAAAAAGACCTGCACGGTCCATCCAGTCTGCCCAACAAGATAAACTCACATGTGCTACTTTTTGTGTATACCTTACCTTGATTTGTACCTGTCCTTTTCAGGGCACAGACTGGGGATGAAAAAAAAGAGAAAAAAAAAGGGAGGAAAAAAAAATTGCACAACTGCTGGAATCAAACTTCAAATTAAGAGGGGCCTGGAGCTGCTGGGATCTGATATACTGAGGCCCAGATGCACAAAACTTTAACGACCCTTTAACGACGAAATTTTCAACCGTTGCATGCATTAAATGCCATTTTCCGACGACGCTAGCAGCTAACGAAAACAGAATGCAAACGAGTCACTTCCAATTGAAATGTGAACAATTCGCAATGCACTAACCATACCGACGATTGCAACGAATCATTTACCGTGATATATTTAACATGAAGTCAGACCTGTCGTTAAGGCCTGAGCTGTCATACAGACACTGCTCCCCGCTTCTCCCTGCAGCATAAAAATCCAAGCTGGCATGTTTGAAAATAAAAAAAACCCACACAAACACATGGCTTCCCGCTTCCCCCTGTATTAAATAAAAAAAAAATCACTCTGCTCTCCTCTGAAGCCAATTTCCCGGTTCTGTAAACAACTTTAAGCTGCCCCTGTCCCCCTCCCTTCCTGTTTCCCCCAGCCGGGGGCGGGCCCAGGTCTCTCTGCTGAGCTAAAGGGGATCACAGTGAAAGAGGTCTTTTGTTAGAAAGGGTTGTTTGTGAAGGACGTCCTTTTTGGAGTATTGAGGACGACGTCAACTGCACTCTCCTGCTAGGATCACAGAGCTAAACGCTTGCACGCCCCGACCCCCCCCCTCGCATACCCCCGTCTGACATAAGCAACCTACGTAGGTTTAATACGTAGGTTGTTTTAATTTTTTATTTAATACAGGGAGAAGCGGGGAGCAGCGGCGACCCCAGGGGGGGGGGGGGGGGCAAGGCCGTCGTTACAGGACGCTCATGACGAGCGCCTTTGCCCCCTCCCGATCCTTTTTTGCTTTATGCAGGGGGAAGCGGGGAGCCATGTGTTTGTGTATTTTTTTGTTTTGTTTTGACGTTTGTGGCATGCGCAGAGCAGCCAGCATAAAGCTTGGCTGCTCTGCGCATGCTTTAGGGGCCGACTACCAACGGGGATGACACCAATTTAACGAATCTTTAATGCATTGTACTTTACAATACCGTACCGAACATTAAAGACTTGTTTTTTTGGTGCATTCTTCGTTTTTTAAAATTCGTTAAGGACTTTTACGTTTTACATTTTTTTTACGTTTGGTTGATGCATCTGGGCCTGAATCTGAGCAACGTGTCCCTGAATAAACAGAGGGCTGGATACTGAAATAATTCTTGGGACTAATGGGGTGAGAGGAGGCACTAGCTGGATTGGAAAAGCCTCAAGTAGTAACTCATAAATCACTCTGGTTGGCTCAGTTTGAGCCTGCAAAACTGTGGGAAAAACGTGGGGTATAAATGTACAATAAATAAAATTGATAATGTGAATAAAATTTTAATCAGGTAAATTGAATGCTATGGATAATAAGATGAACCATTTTAGTTGGAACTTTTTCAGAACAAATAGTATTTATAACAAAATCATGGGACATGCACAGAAGCTTTGGAGACAAAACTTACTAAAGACTGAAACAACTGAGGAAAAACTAATTAAAGATAACATTGTTATATAGAGGAAACTTGAAGCAATGGAAAATCTATCTAGAAATAAAAACATGCGCTTTTTAAATTTCCCAAGGAGAACTGGGACCTCTACAAAAGAAATTCTGGCTATTCCCATAAGGGAAAATACTTTGTGTCTACAGAAACCTTTGATATATTGCAACATAGTTTAAAATTTAACAACTTCTGATTTGGGTGCTAATATAAAGATAAACGTAACCAATACTTTGATTGCTGTCTGTGCTACTGATGTTCAAAAAGATTATATTTTGTCACTACATTATAGGAAGAGGAATCTTCATTTTATGGGTTCCCAGACATTGGTCTTCCCAGATGTTACAAAAACTATCCAAAAAAAAGACATAGGCAGTTCTTGTTACTCAGACCTAGAGTTCATCAGATAGTGCATGTTTCCTGTTGAGGTTTCCTTCCAGCTGTACTATATGATATAAAAATTATAAGTATGAGCCCTCACACCTTAAGTTTCTTGCTAACAAGGATGCACCTCTTTCTGGAAGAGATGAGCATCCGGAACCCGCCTTTTATTTATTTATTAGGATGTATTTACATGTAAAACTGAAGTATAAGCCAGTCAAGTTGTGAACATTTTTTTCTTTTTTAGATGTAACTGAGATATGGGTTACTTTTCTTTAATTACACCTTACACCTTCCCATACTACATAGCCTCAAAATTTTAGGAGTCACCCTTGACCGCTCACTTTCACTCGAACAACACGTTAACGCCACCACAAAGAAGATGTTCTTCTCACTGTGGAAACTAAAAAGAATAAAACCATTTTTCCCTCGAGAGATCTTTCGCAACCTCATACAGTCCGTCTTACTATGCCATCTGGATTACTGTAACGGAGTGTATGCTGGATGTAAACAGCAACTAATTAACAAACTGCAGACGGCCCAAAATACAGCAGCCAGATTGGTTTGTGGAAAGTCCAAGTTTGAGAGTGCCACGCCCCTCCGAAAGAAACTACATTGGCTTCCTGTCAAAGATCGTATCACCTTTAAACTCTGCTCTCTAGTTCACCAAATCCTATATGGTGAAGTACCTGGCTATACGATAGATCTCATCATCCTACCGCTTCGGAATACGTTCCGACTCTCCCGTTCATATCTTACCCTTCATTATCCAAACTGCAACGGCATCAAGTACCCGTATGCTACCTCCTTCTCTTTCAATAGCACTCAGCTTTGGAATTCTTTGCCGAGGACCATAAAAACCATCACAGATCATCTAACTTTCAGGAAATCTCTGAAGACCATGTTATTCAGATGTGCTTATCCCACAGCCTCTTCCTGTGTCTCCACTGCTAGAAGCGCATCCCCCTTCCCTCAAAGTTTCCCTTCACCTTCTGTCCATTCCTACTCTTCCCCATTACCTCTTGTAGGTTTTCTGCTGTATTAGCTTCATTTTACTGCATTGGCGTCTGCCTCTGTGGTGCATTGTAAGCCACACTGAGCCTGGCACTGTTGGGAAACTGTGGTGTACAAATGAGATAATAAATAAATAAATATTCTCCTGTTGTAGTTCACACCCCAGGTCTTTGTGAATTCTGCCAGTTTTTTTTCTTTTCCTATACGTATTGCTCTAACTTTCTATGCGAGCATTTTGCTTGATATATTATTTTTAAAACTGAATAAAAAAAATAAAAATAAAAAAAGGATATGGAAAGAAGTAGGTCCCCTTTGGTGGGGTCTCACCTGGGCAGGACAGACGGCCTCACAGAGTTTACAGGCGATGCAGCGTTCCTCTCCCGAGGGGTATCTACGCAATGCGTGTTCACCACGGAAGCGTGGACTCAGGGGTCCTTTCTCAAATGGGTAGTTGATGGTGGCAGGCTCTCGGAATAGGTAGCTCAGTGTCATGCCAAGTCCTGGGGAGCAAGGGATGGTGAAGGAAGGTAAAAAGGTTCATAAGAGTGAGGAGGACACAAAGAAGGGACATGGAGTCAATGAGTTTGAAAGAAGGAGAGAGAAAAATATCAGAAGGAAAGGGAAGTAGGGAGAAAGTTTGTGTCAGTTTGCAGTATTCTCTGGCAGCTTTAATTCTGATGATCAGCCTGATTAATGCCTCCCTTCTAAAGAACCTCCTTTAATCTAATTTCTTTTTAGTTTTTACTTTCTAATCACACATTTTTATCAATGTCCTTTGTATCACATTGTATTCATATTTCATTTCCATGGTACCTGGTCAAAATAGCCCTGACAAAATGGCCCCGACAAAAAAGCTCCAAACAAAAAAAAGCTCCCAACATAATAGTCCCTGACATAACAGCCACAGTCAAAACGGCCTGTCCACAATATAACCCTTGACAAGTTAGCCCCCCGACAAAAGGGCCCGATCAGGCTGCCCAGAATATGGGACTGCATTTTTTTCCTAATAATCTTACCTTGCCAAACAGGATAAGGTTGGTAAGACTATGAAAATGACAATATTGTTTGTTTGTTTGTTTGTTTGTTTGTTTTAATTAGTATGTTGATGGAAGAATAGTTTCTTTAAATAGCAAAACAGGAATGGCGAGGGATCTCGGTTTAAAATGCAGAGGGGTCCCCTTAGTGGGGAATGGTTAGACAGACTGGAGTTATCCTGGATGGTGAGAGGGTTGGAGGGGGCTTTTGTAGCTTTTGATAGATACAGTCAATTTTGGTTATATATTAAGTTGAAATATTGGATATTGTATTGAATTTGGATTTGTGAAAAATAATAAACATATATTAAAAAAAATAAATAGCAGAACAGATCATGAATACCAGTTTGTAGCTATAGAATTTTATTTATATATGCTTTATGCAATTGAATGCTGATAGGAGTCTTTATCAGTGAAGATTTCAGTTGTAGTTTATTATCTTTTTTGTGATGTGTTATTTTTTCTTAGGGGGCTGTTTTATGGGAGGGGCCATTTTGTCAAGGGCTACTTTGTTAGGGTATGAAATGTCAAGGGTTATTTTGTTACAAGGCTGTTTTGTTGGGGCTATTTTGTCAGGGCTATTATGACTGGGTGCCCATTTCCATTATTTTTTTAGACCACATTTTACTTATTAAAGATTCATCTTTGAAAACATAACTATAAGGATTGTTAGACACTTTTACCAAGGTTAGTTCCTACATCACTTACCATGCACACTTATGTTTTTAACACATATACATCTTTAACCTCATGCATTTGCTTCCAATAAACAATGTTATTTTCTAGATTATTTTTAATATATCTTATGTATCTTTTGGTCCTTTTTAAAATATGCTGCACATTTGCTAGTCCATTTTACCCTTTTGTAAATGTATTTTAACTGTTCAATTCTGTAACCTACCTTATTTTTAAATTTTTATCCCCTTTAGATTTTATATATTTTTTTATATATACTCAAGATGTTTATATTTTTTCATGGGATTGGGATTCCCTTTGATCCCAAGCTATTCCTTCTGGGATTGGTCCTACTAGAATTTAAACTGTGGCAGTGTTTTAGGTTGCAGTAAAACTTATTAGCAGATAGGTTGGTATGGTCAAGAAATAGAAGGGGACTGGAGGCCTTGGGATGGGGGAATGGTTAGCTAAGTGGAACAACTGATGTGTTTTGACAAGATGATACTCATGCTGAAGGCTAAGTATAATTATTATTTGGGGATTTGTTCTCTGTGATTTAGAAGGTTGGGCTACCACACACAAGGCTTGGATGCATATTGGCTTGTATGCAGGACATTTGGATTGTTGCAAGGGTTATTTTGATTTTCTGAGTTATATAATCTTATGCGGGGACAATAAGATGGGGAAGAAGCTTTGGAGAGTAGATAAAGTAAAGTAACAGATGATGAGAGGGGAGTATTTTTTTTATATTGCATACATCTTAGGATTCATGCAATCTATCTCCTCCTTTGATTGGACTTATGTTTTAATAATTTTATTAAATATATTACAAAAACAAAATCTGTACAACAAGAAATCCAACAGCAATGAAAACCATTTCATCATGTTACAAATCAGACAAAACTCCCCTATTATGCCCTCCCCCTCCCATCAACACCCACAAGAACAAGAAGACTATAGGAAAGAGGTCTTTATTCCTTTGATAGGATTTAATAGGGTGGCTATGTTTATGTTGAACTGTATATGGGACTGTGTTGACTGGTGAGCCAATAAAATTCTAGGTCTCCTTGTGGGACTGTGTGCGCTTGCCTTAAAAAATAAAATTTAAAAAATCCTGATGTTTATCCCACCTCGATACAGCTCTGTCCACAGCAGTGTTTGTGCAGCCTTGTCCGTGATAGACTTCAAGTCTGTTGGTTCTTCTCGCATGTTCACATACTCTGCCACGGAGCAGAAGAAACATATTTGATAAGCTGCATGTTTGCATTTTACAAAGCACTTCAGACAAAGGCACATAAATACTAAAGCAGAGGAAATGAACTGAGGATAATGACCCATTACACAGGAAACAATGCAATAATTGGGAAGAGCTCTCAGCCCAGTAATCGCATCCTTGCTAAAGAACCACTGTTCATTACCAGCAGCTAACTACATCTGGAGTCCCTGCAGACTGGGAGAACTGATTAGACCTATGTGAAAAGGAAACCAATGATACTGTAGAACACAAATGTTAGGCTAAATAGGTCCCATTTTAAAGGTCAAGGCTGAGTTAAGAGCAGCACAGGGAGCTAATGGGACCTACCCTGATCCCACAAAGTCTGCAGCATAGCTGGGATTAGAAGCCAGCAGTTCTGATTTTTAGCTCTGTGTTCTAACTACTAAATGTCTCCTCCCAGAATTCTTGTTTTGGATCTTGTCACTTACTGTAAGATTTCCGCTGCATAGAAATGCTAAACTGTCTTGCAGGAACTGGGCAGGCAAATGTCCCTGGGGAAAGGAGAGGAGAAATTGTCAAGAACTATCAAGCAAAGTCTTCCAGTAAGCTGGAAATGCATACAGAACCCTGCAACAGAAGAGGAGCACCCTGACCGGGAACTGTGAGGCAACAATAAGTCAGTTTCATTAATCTTTAGCTTGGCTTTAAAAAATAAAATGTCATATGAATGTAAGTAAAGGGGGGAAAGGGGAAATGGGACTTGATATACCGCCTTTCTGAGGTTTTTGCAACTACATTCAAAGCAGTTTACATAGTATATTCAGGTACTTATTTGTACCAGGGGCAATGGAGGGTTAAGTGACTTGCCCAGAGTCACAAGGAGCTGCAGTGGGAATCGAACTCAGTTCCCCAGGATCAAAGTCCACTGCACTCACCACTAGGCTACTCCTCCACATGCCTCATGGAATTCTTTTCAGAGGGGAGGATCAGGGTAATTAGAATGGAGCAGTAGACAAATACTGCATTGCACTGAAAGTAATAAAATCAAATGTGATAATATAGCTAACCATTCAACGTCACAGTCAGATTTCCAAGGATGGATTTTACAGTTTTATCACAAGGTGTCACTGGCCCAAGGCAACCAATATTGCTGTGCTTCTTCATCACTAGGAGGCTGTACACACTGCAATCAGTAGCAAACTAAACAATTCATTCACTAGATGTCACTTTACATAGCTATCATTAAAGTTATATGGTTCAGTCACTACATTTTACAAATTGCAACAATGAAATACACGTCGGAATCATTAAGAGTCAGCTCAGCAAGGATGGGAATGAAACAACAGGGTGGAGTGAGAAGGGGTGCAAGGTGCAAAAAGCACTGAGTGTGTATAGATTTATTTCCAAACCCCTCTACGTGTCTGTGTGTGTGCATGTGTTCTCTGTGTCTCTCTGACACAGAAGGGAGAAGACTACATAGAAACATGACGGCAGGTAAGGGTCAAATGGCCCATCCAGTCTGCCCATCCTCAGTACCCACTAACGCCTACTTTTCCTAAGAGACCACACATGCCTGTCCCAAGCTTTCTTAAATTCCGACACAGTCTTCACCTCCACGACCTCCACCGGGAGGCCATTCCACGCCTCCACCACCCTTCCTGTGAAATAGTTCCTTAGGTTACTCCTAAGCCTGTTCCCTCTTAACTTTGTCATATGCCCCCTCATTCCAGAGCTCTCCTTCATCTGAAAAAGGCTCTCTTCCTGTACATAAATGAGATATTTAAACGTTTCTATCATGTCTCCTCTCTCCCTCCTCTCTTCTAGTGTATACATGTTGAGATTAATAAGCCTGTCCCTATAATTTTTGCATTCAAGACCGCTTACTAATTTCGTAGCCACCCTCTGGACTGACGCCATCTTGTTTATATCTTTCCATAGGTGCGTTCACCAGAACTGCACACAGTACTCTAAATGGGGCCTCACCAGAGACTTATACAAGGGCATTATCACCTCTTTTTTCCTGCTGGTCATCCCTCTCCTTATACACCCAAGCATCCTTCTGGCTTTGACCATCGCCTTTTCTATCTGTTTGGCCACCTTAAGGTCATCAGATACAATCATCCCCAAGTCTTGCTCTTCTTTCGTACAAAGAAGCTCTTCACCCTCTATATTGTATTGTGCCCTTGGATTCTTGTAACTCAAGTGCATGACCCTGAATTTCTTAGCATTAAATCTTAGTTGCCAATTATTGGACCATTCTTCAAGCTTCGCTAGATCCTTCTTCATGCTATCCACACCCTCCACGGTGACCATCCTATTACAGAGTTTGGTATCATCCGCAAAGAGACAAACCTTACCAGACAACTCTCCTGCAATATCGCTCACAAAGATGTTAAAAAGAGACGACTCGAGGACTGACCCCTGCAGTACACCACTGATAACATCCCTTTCCTCAGAGCAAGCTCCATTTACCACTACCCTCTGGTAAATGGAGCAGTTCCCAGCACGTGAGCATCGAACAAGATGGTTGCGTAGGTCAGGAGCTCCACTTTTTCCTTCGTAAAAACCTCAGAGATTGCAAAATTGAGGTAACTTCACGATGGCTTCCTCTAAACATGAGAAAAATGAGTTAAACACAATCGCAAGGAATAAAGCGCCCTAAGAAAGAACCTCTGTCTCAAAGTACGAATAAGATGGATGCACTATAAACACTGTTACAAGAGCTTCTTCAAGTCAAAGAACTGATTAAAGAAAACAGTGAAACGCTCTCCGACATGAAGGAAGAACTTCTAAACTTAAAACAAGTTTGTTCATGCAAGTCGCACCACACAAACGGAACACTGTATCTTTTTTGAGATACGGCGACCAGAATTGAACACAATATTCGAGGTGTGGTCGCACCATGGAGCGATACAAAGCCGTGCTATATTAGAGAAACAAGGCAGATGCTAAAGACAAGATTTAATTTACATAGACATATGAAAAATGCCAGTGCCAGCCAGGATGTCACGCCTGTGGGGCGGCACTTTACAAAACCAGAACACCGTACCAGTGATTTCATAGTAAGAATCCTGAAAGGCAACTTAAAAACAATACAGGAACGTAAGACCTTTGAAGTCAGAATGATTAAATATTTTGACACCAACCAGACAGGACTTAACAAAGATCTGGGTTTTCTTTATAAACCATAAAAATGTACTGCTTTGTTTGTCACCCTCCTGTCGCCATGCATATCTCCCTGTCTCTCACCTACCCACCCCCATCCTTTTATTTGACTGCCACCGAAATGCTTTGATGTTTCACTTATATATAGTCATCTAGCAATATTTGCTTATTTCCAATCTGATGAAGAAGGGCAACCTTCGAAAGCCAATCAAGAAATGTATTAAGTTATGTCCAATAAAAAAGGTATCATCTTATTTTCTTTTCCATGTTTCATTTTGTTTTATTTCTATTGATTACAGTTTAGTTATATTACGCACTGTGTTGACATTGTAAGTAGTGTACTATGCCATACTTTGCATTGTTATTTGAATATATTTACTGCTGTAATTGTCTATTGCTTATGTTTGATTTATTCTTACTGTACACTACCTTGAGTGAATTCTTTCAAAAAGGTGATAAATAAATCCTAATAAGTAAATAATAAGTAAGTTATAGGGTGTCTCTGTCCCAAGGCAATAGATATTCCTATGCTTCTCCACCACTAGGCGGCCATTCATAGAGCAACCAGTAGCAAATTATATAGTTCACATACTAGGTATCACCATACATAGCAATAATTAAAAAAAGTTATACAATTCAGTAACTAGATTTTACAGTAATATTTACAACAAAAAAACGAAATACACAGAATACTGCACTAGGGGGAAAGCAAGCCTCAGAATTATTTTCAGAACCTATGTGCACATGGACGTGCGTGCATGTAAATATATATATATATGGGGCAGTTTAAATGAGCAGTGCCAAAGAATTCTGTTTGGATAGAATAATAAAATCAAATAAATTGTGATATTTCCCACAGCAGCAAGTTATTAGTTTGCCACATATATACCAATCATTAAGAAAACTATACTGTCTGATCAGTAGGTTTCACAGTAGAATGTACAACAGAGAAAATGAAATACACATCTGAATCACTAAAAGGCAGTCCATCAGGGCTAAGTACATAAGTAGTGCCATACTGGGACAAACCAAAGGTCCATCAAGCCCAGCATCCTGTTTCCAACAGTGGCCAATCCAGGTCACAAATACCTGGCAAGATCCCAAAAAAGTACAATACATTTTATGCTGCTTATCCCAGAAATAAGCAGTGGATTTTTCCCAAGTCCATTTTAATAATGGTCTATGGACTTTTCCTTTAGGAAGCCGTCCAAACCTTTTTTAAACCCCACTAAGCTAACCGCCTTTACCACATTCTCTGGCAGTGAATTCCACAGATTAATTACATGTTGAATGAAGAAAAATTTTCTCCGGTTTTAAATTTACTACTTTGTAGCTTCATTCCATGCCCTCTAGTCCTAGTATTTTTGGAAAGAGTAAACAAATGATTCACGTCTACCCATTCCACTCCACTCATTATTTTATAGACCTCTATCATATCTCCCCTCAGCCATTTCAGCCTTTCCTCATAGGGAAGTCGTCCCATCCCCTTTATCGTTTTTGTTGCCCTTCTCTGTACCTTTTCTAATTCCACTATATCTTTTTTGAGATGCGGTGACCAGAATTCAACACAATATTCAAGGTGCCGCCGCACCATGGAGCGATACAAAAGCATTATAACGTCCTCATTTTTATTTTCCATTCCTTTCCTAATGCTTTCTTAGCCACCGCAGCACACTGAGCAGAGGGTTTCAACGTATCAACAATGACGCCTAGATCCCTTTCTTGGTAGGGGACTCCTAACGTAGAACCTTGCATTATGTACCTATAATTCGGATTCCTCTTTTCTGCATGAATCACTTTGCACTTTCTCACAGTAAACGTCATCTGCCATTTAGAAGCCCAGTCTACCAAGGTCCTCTTGTAAATTTTCACAATCCTCTCGCAATTTAACAACTTTGAATAACTTTGTGTGATCAGCAAATTTAATTACCTCACTAGTTACTCCCAACTCTAGATCATAACCCCACTATCTACCCTTCTCCATTGAGAATACTGACCATTCAACCCTACTCTGTTTTCTATCTTTTAACCAGTTTTTAATCCACAATAGGATACTACCTCCTATCCCATGACTCTTCAGTTACCTCTGCAGTTTTTCATGAGGTACTTTGTCAAATGCCTTTTGAAAATCCAGTATCAACCAGCTCACCTTTATCCACGTTCGTTCACCCCTTCAAAGACATGTAATAAATTGGTGAGGCAAGATTTCCCTTCACTAAATCCATGTTGGCTTTGTCTCATTAATCCATAATTTTGAATATGCTCTGTAATTTTGTTCTTTATAAAATAGTCTCTACCATTTTGCCTGGCACCGACGTCAGGCTCACTGGTCTATAATTTCCTGGATCTCCTCTGGAACCTTTTTTTTTTTTTTTTTTAATCGGTGTATTAGGGTGTTGCAGCATTTAGAAGAGGTGCAAAGTGGGGAAAGCATACACCTCATAGAAACATCTACAATCCCTAACTCCCGGATTCTATATATGGCACCTAGATTCCACGCGGAGATACATGCACAACTTAATTGGCGGAACAAGGTAATCAGCATTTTTAACAGCACCTAACAAGCAATAATGAGCACTAATTGGCAATAATTACAATTTATGCACAGAAATAGCTAAGCATATGCTATAAAGAACTGCGCCTCAATTGCAAAGCGCGCAGTTCAAAATAAACACGTGTAACTGAAAAGGGGCGTGTTTATGGGCGTTCCAAAATTTCCACATGTAATTACAGAATACGGATCAGTGCGCCTAAGTCTACACGCATGGATTTACACCAGGTTTTTATTGGTGTAAATGGACGTGTATAAGTACATAAGTAATGCCAAACTGGGAAAAGACCAAGGGTCCATCAAGCCCAGCATCCTGTCCACGACAGCGGCCAATCCAGGCCAAGGGCACCTGGCAAGCTTCCCAAACGTATAAACATTCTGTACATGTTATTCCTGGAATTGTGGATTTTTCCCAAGTCCATTTAGTAGCGATTTATGGACTTGTCCTTTAGGAAACCGTCCAACCCCTTTATAAACTCTACTAAGCTAACCGCCTTCACCACTTTCTCCGGCAACGAATTCCAGAGTTTAATTATACGTTGGGTGAAGAAAAATTTTCTCCGATTTGTTTTAAATTTACTACACTGTAGTTTCATCGCATGCCCCCTAGTCCTAGTATTTTTGGAAAGCGTGAACAGACACTTCACATCCACCTGTTCCACTCCACTCATTATTTTATATACCTCTATCATGTCTCCCCTCAGCCGTCTCTTCTCCAAGCTGAATAGCCCTAGCCTCCTTAATCTTTCTTCATAGGGAAGTCGTCCCATCCCCGCTATCATTTTAGTCGCCCTTCGCTGCACCTTTTCCAATTCTACTATATCTTTCTTGAGATACGGCGACCAGAATTGAACACAATACTCAAGGTGCGGTCGCACCATGGAGCGATACAATGGCATTATAACATCCTCACAAATGGCATTATAACATCCTCACACCTGTTTTCCATACCTTTCCTAATAATACCCAACATTCTATTCGCTTTCCTAGCCGCAGCAGCACACTGAGAAGAAGGTTTAGGTGCTGCGGTATCGACAAAGCGTTCTCTATATACTGCGTCTGACTACACTTATTTCTGCGCAGATTTTTTAGGCGCCATATATAGAATCTAGTCCTATGTGTGTTCTCTGTGTGACTGTACATATGCATATATGTGCATCTGTTGTGGGTAGATATATCTTGCGTTGGCTCTGTGTAAGTCTGTGACAGAGAGTAAAGAAAAAAGGGAGAAGTAGTCTGAAAGGAGCCATTACCTAACTGCTATGCTTAATTGTATCAAAATTTCTATACTGTAGAAGCTGAACTGTTTCTCTCATAGAAATGCATTAGGACATTTTGGGGGGGAGGGGATTATTCCTCCCAAGTTTCATGTGGTTCATTTTTAAACTCAATTTGTTTTTTCCCCTCCATTCCAAATGTGGTCCATTTTGTCTGTCTGGGGGCAAAACAACTCTCTGAAATTTGACCCACTCTCAGCCTCTTATGTACAATTTCTTTCCAACATTCATTGGGTTGGAAAGAAAATGGAAAACGGTAAGGAATCAACAAGAAATTAAATGAAAGAGTAAAAGAGAAGGACATTCCGCAGTGTGTATAAGGCCACAAACAATGGTGGTGTATGTCAAAAGTAGCACTGTCCAAAACTCTGAGTCTTGGACAGTGCCTCTCAACATTAAGAATGAAGTCTCAGAGACAGTCCCATAACCAATGACATTACTACAGCTGTCTCTAATGGCACTCACCTGCCCGGGACACATGCTGCAGAATCCTCAGCGCTGACATGGCAAGGGTGGAGGATCACCTGAACCCTGAGAGAGAGAGAGAGACTATCCTGTGAATCATGTAGAGAGGGAAAAGATTCTTAGGTGATGAGAAATGCAGTCAGAGACCAAGAAACTGTAGCAGAAAGAGAGATATTTTCCATTGTGCTAGGCACCACAGACCTGATTAAAAGCATTTTCCAAGCACACCTTGATAGGTTGCCTATATATATTACAGCCTATGAACTCTAAAAAGAAGTTATATTTGGCAAAATGCAAGTATTACACTGAGCACTGGCAGTACACTTGGAAAACTGAGATCATACTCCATGTTCCTTAGTTTAGGAGTGCGGTTCAATTACTGTCCTAGTATGTGCAAAACTTACCCAAAACTAATGGTGGGAGCCAATGTAGTTTTTCGCGGAGGGGTTTTGCGCTTTCAAATCGCGTTTTTCCGAAGATAAGCCTAGCTGCCGTGTATTGAGCGGTCTGGAGTTTCTTTAAGGTTTGTTCTTTACAACCCGCATAAATTCCGTTGCAGTAGTCTACGTGGCTTAGTACCATTGATTGTACCAGGTTGCGAAATGTTTCCCTTGGGAAGAATTGCTTCACATGTTTGAGCTTCCACATTGAGTGGAACATTTTCTTTGTCGTGGATGTCACTTAGCTCTCTAGTGTTAAGTTGCGGTCCATTGTAACACCGAGGATTTTCAGGCTGTCTGAGATAGGAAGGGTGTAGTCTGGGATGCTGATGATTGTGGGGTTGTCTGTGTTGTGTTGGGATGAGACAGTGTGTTTTTTCCTTGTTGAGTTTTAGTTGGAATGCATTAGCCCAAGAATCCATGATGTTCAAGCTGAGCTTGATTTTGTTGGTGATTTCTGTCAGGTTAGATTTGTAAGGAATGTATATTGTGACATCGTCTGCATAGATGAAAGGGTTTAAGCCTTGGTTGGATAAGGATTTGGCTAGTGGGGTCATCATTTGGTTGAAGAGGATTGGTGATAGCGGTGATCCTTGTGGTACTCCGCAGTCTGCTTTCCACGGTGATGATATGTTTGAGTTTGGCAGTTTGAGTTTGGGAGGCAGGGATAGTGCTGGGCAGACTTATACGGTCTGTGCCAGAGCCGGTGGTGGGAGGCAGGGATAGTGCTGGGCAGACTTATACAGTCTGTGCCCTGAAGCGCACAGGTACAAATCAAAGTAGGGTATACACAAAAAGTAGCACATATGAGTTGTCTTGTTGGGCAGACTGGATGGACCGTACAGGTCTTTTTCTGCCATCATCTACTATGTTACTATGTTCTTGTGGTTAGGAAACCCTTGATCCAGCTAAGTATGTTTCCACCGATCCCGAACTTATCTAGTAGCCTTATTAATATATTAATTATAATTCATATGCTGGAAAATTCACCATTTTGCCACATTCACAAAAATCATAAGCTGGTAGAAAGGAATTGGTAAAGAAGGAACAATTGTTCACCAATTCCATTAGTACTAGGGCCAGATAAAATGCCATAAAATTTATAGGTAAAGATATCGGGCATCATTGTCAATTAGAATTTAACTCTAGAACCCCAGATTAAGTTGCTGATCATGAAAGCTTTTAACACACTGAGGAAACTAAGCAGCACTAGATCTTTTTTTCAATCAGTCATCTTACAGAATATTGGTACAATCTCTTGTTCTCTCGCGCCTGAACTACTGCAATGCGTTGCAAGGAGGTGGTTGGAAATTATAGACCTGCGAGTCTGACCTCAGTGGTGAGCAAACTTATGGAGGATTGTGATGTTTCTCGAATCAAATGGACTGCAGGCCCGAGGCAGCATAGCTTCACTAGAGGCAGGTCGTGTCAACACGAATCTGATTCTTTGAATAGGTGACCAAACAGTTGGACTTGGGAGGCACACTTGATGTGATGTACTTGGATTTTAGCAAAGCCTTTGACATGGTTCTGCACAGGAGACTGATAAACTGAGTGCCATTGGTATGAGGACCTTCTTAAAAGACTTCAAACACTGCAGAACACTGAAGCATGCCTATTTATTGTTCTTTCAGGTACATGTCTTTCTCTCCATTGCTGAAAAAGCTTCACTCTCGTATATTGTTCAAACTTTGCTCTATGACCTTTTTAACACTCCAAGGATATGCTTTGTTATATCTGGGGAAGCTAATACATATTTCAGTTAGGAATACAGTATTATGTAACTGACTACCTCTTTTATTACAATACTCGAGTATATATATATCCGAGGGGTGTGATATACTCTGTTCAATGGTACATTTTCCTATCAATTGCTAAATTGGTAGAACTCACTGCCATTGAACATTTGGTTAATTTCTCATTATTCTGTATACACGAAAGCTATCAAAACCTATTTCTATTATATTTTTAAAAGTTATCTCAATTTTATCTAACTTGTTAATCTGAAGACTGATGTATTTCCAGGATTTTGTCCTGCCTCTTTATATTGTGCACCGCATAAACTCTTTGGGGACACTGCAGTATAGAAACACAATGTAGTGTCAGATTGAAAATGTTAACAAAATGCTTTTTTAGTCTATGCACAATTAAGCTGTAGAACTGGTTTCTGAATGATGTGATCAAAGCTAATTGTATAGCTCAGTTTAAAAAAAGGTTTGGATGAGTTCCTGGAAGACAGGTCTATTAACAATTGTTAGCCTGGTAGGCTTGAGGATCATACAGTGCTTTGAAAAAGTTTTGCATCACCTAAGCAAAACTTCACATTTACAGGTTTAGTTGCCTCACAGTTGAAGTATGTCACAGTAACATGGAAGTAGCATACATCATTTTATTCAGAAATAGAATTTTATAGTTATTATTATTATTATTACATTTGTACCCGCGCTTTCCCACATAATGCAGGCTCAATGCGGCTTACATAGTAATTTGAAATACAAAGTTAATGGAATTTTAATAAAACAGTAGTAAAACAATGTAAAGTTGGGCTTAGTTGAGCTAGATAAAATATGACTAGGATAAAAGAGGGTAGACAGGAATGCACAGTTGAATTTTATAGTAATCATGTTCATTGTTTTGGAATTCTGGAAAAGGATTTGCTATACTATCACACCATCCTGGAAAATTTATTTTATGAAAATATGATGTAAAACTTTTTCACAGCACTGTATCTTCTTCTGGAAAGAGCGACGGGGAATAGATTCTCCCTTACGATCTGCCAAATACTGTAAAGTGATATGGAATGGTCCCTGTAAACAATGAACGCTACACTCGATGGGCCATTGGTCTAACCTAACACTTATTATTTCATTTTTTATATTCCATCTAGAAGCCCAAAAGCTATCGAAGTGGTGTACATTCAAGTACAGTAGATATTTTTCTGTCCCTGGAGGGCTCACAATCTAAGTCTGTACCTGAGGCAATGGAGAGTTAAGTGTCTTACTACCCAGGATCACAAGGAGCTACAGTGGGATTTGAACCAGGTTCTCCTGGTCATCAGTCCACTGCTCTAAGCATTAGGCTACTCTGTTATAATTATGACTAATTGGGATTTATTAACCACCTTTATGATGAGTTTCACCCAAGGTAACATAGTAACATAGTAGATGACGGCACAGAAAGACCTGCATGGTCCATCCAGTCTGCCCAACAAGATAAACTCAGTGTTTTAATCAAGGCCAACCCAAGGCTCCTTAGCCCCTAGGCAACTTTTAGCCATGTACCCCTCACCCCCAAGGGTACCTCAAGGCCCTACTCCCCCAAAGTCCAGCATATCACCTAGCCCTTCCCAATGCATTTCCTGCTTGGGGAATGCGCAAGACTTTACTGAAAGGTTCTGCTGGCAATGAGTACCTTTGCAGCAGCAGCGGGAAGGGGGTAAGATGAGATACAACTGTGCCACTGGACCCAAAAATACTGCCACCCTAGGCAGATGCCTAGTCCACATAGTGGAGGACCAGCCCCCATTTTAACACATTCTAACTTGTATTCAAGGAAAAAAAAACCCTTAGTGAAGTGCTGGGAGTTTCAAATCATGCTCCTTCCAGTCATGCGCTTTATGACCTTGAACAAGTCAATTACTCTTTCACCTACTTCTGTACAAGCTTACATGTGTATTTACTATAAAGTACCATAGCAGTAATGCACAGTAGTGCTCAGAACCTTAGGTGAGATTGGGTGGCAGAGCAGGTGGTGGGAGGCGGGGCTAGTGCTGGGCAAGGCTTCTACGGTCTGTGCCCTGAAAATGGGAGATACAAATCAAGGTCAGGTATACACAAAAAGTAGCACATATGAGTTATCTCGTTGGATGGACCGTGCAGGTCTTTCTCTGCCGTCATCTACTATGTTACTATGTTTACTGCAGGCCCCACTTTACGCAATGGGACCTATTTACTAGTAATAATGCGCACTAACGTGGCAAACACACTTAAGATAGCTAGCCCCTAGAATGTAAGCTTTCCTGGACAAAACCTACTGTACCTAAATGTAACGCTCCTTGGTTTGGCTTTGAAAACGCAAATAAACTTCAAACCAAATCCACTTGAAGCAAGGTAATCATCATTTTCATATTCAAACTACTTGAAGAAACAAAGTCACACGAATTCGGATCCCCCGTGGTCTTCAGCCTCTCTCCTCGGTCTAGCTGGCACTTCTCTCCTCCTTGCCCGCGATTCGAGACCTCTCCCTCAAACTCACACCTAAGGTTGCTCACCAACAATCCCACAGCTTTCCTCCTCCGGAGCCCCGTCCTCTATGACACAACTTCTCTCTTAGGCATCCGTCCTTTGCCTTGCCATAAGAAAACAGGAAGTTAGTGGGTTAGGAGAGGGCGCAGGGCGGGAGCGACACAGGAAAAGAAAAGTTGCAGGACCTATAGCGGGCGACCTCAAACAAGAAGGTTAGATTGAGAACACGAGCCTACATGACGTCAAAAAGCTGAAGCCAATTAGGTTTATCTCCCCTTTCTCCGCGAGTCCGCGCAGCCCTCATTCCTGTTCACCCAAAACAAAGTAAGCAAACCTATGAACTGCTCTATTCATGATATCGTTCTTTAGCGTTGGTAGCATTTTTTTTTATTTCACTTATATTTTCAAATATGCGGGCTTGTCCTGCTTATGGATGTACACAGATGAAGTATTGGTTTCATCGGTTACAGCAGTCATCATGAGTAGTAAATTGTAAACCATTGTGTCGTTTGGAGGGCTGGCTCTAGGGACTTCCTGGATTCGTGCAGAGATGTCTTTGGGCCACCAAAACAGACATTAAGTTATGAGAATCAGGTGCTTAACATTAAGACTTACTATTTATAAGTACAATTTAAAAAAAAACATGTTGAAACCTGAGAGCATTTAGCATTTTCCCCTATGTTTACATCAAAAGAAAAAGGTGGTATTTGGGAATAGTGGCTTACCTACGGTATTTGACACCCAGGGCTAGTCATTTTTAACACCACCCCCCCCCCCTCCAAAATCCAGTACTAGGCATACAGACAATACAAAACACTCAGGACCTGTAGAGCAATTCTACCATAGCATAAGCAGTAATTTCTACGAGTCACACAAGGGTGTACCTAGGAAAAGGAAGTATCTTAAACCAGTGGCGTAGCCAGTATGGGGCCACCGGGGCCTGGGCCCCCCCTTAGATTTGCCCTTGGACCCCCTGCCGATGACCCTCGACCCCCCTTCCCGCTGCCAACCCGCCGTCGCCTACCTTTGCTGGCAGGGGACCCCAACCCCCGCCAGCCAAGCCGAGGTCCTCTTCTTCCCAATCCCGCGCAAGGCTTCGTTCTAGTCTGACGTCCTGCATGTTGTACGTGCAGGACATCAGACTCACAGAAACAGAAAGCCCTGCAGATCGCAAGGCTTCATTCTGTTTCTGTGAGTCTGACGTCCTGCACGTACAACATGCAGGACGTCAGACTAGAACGAAGCCTTGCGCGGGATTGGGAAGAAGAGGACCTTGACTGGCGGGAGTTGGGGTCCCCCGCCAGCAAAGGTAGGCGATGGCGGGTTGGCGGCGGGGGGGGGGGGGTCATCGGCAGGGGGGCCAAACTTTGACAGTCAAAGTTGGTGGTGGGGGGGTTCGGCAATGGCGAGGGGGGGCGCCTGGGGGGAGGCTAAAATGTGCCCCCTCACCTCGGGCTCTGGATCCCTCTCCCGCCGAAGTATGGCTACGCCCCTGTCTTAAACCCTGCAGTGAGCACTAGAATATCAATTCACCTATTGTAAAACGAACCCAGCAACAATAGTACAGATCCTCGATCCTGCACAGTCAATGCCAACTGAAAGCCATGTCTTTTTCACAGACACAGATACACCCTAATCCACTATAGAATAAGTAACCACAAACTTTCTATTTAGATAAAAATTAAAGTGAACCCCCAAGATACCAGATCATGCTTACAATGGAACACCACAGAAACAGAAAATGCCCCCTAGTACTCTGCACAATATAAAGACAGCAGATGTAAATTTGAAAAAGCTAACAAATACCAATCACCACTTTACAAATTAACAAATAGAAATAAAACAAATACAGAAAATAAGATAATACCATTTTATTGGACTACATTTAGCTTTCAGAGGCCAAAACCTCCTTACTCAGATCAATACAGTATACTGCTGTCACCGTATCCTATGCTGACCTGAGGAAAGGGGAGGGGGTTGTTCTACAAAAGTTAGTCAAAATGTACTAAAATTAGTCCAATATAAAGATTACCTTATTTCAATTTTCTATTTATAAACATTTATTAACACTGCTACAATACTACTTTATCCTAAAGCAAACAAATAAATATATATACAGTGCAATCCGCTTAAGTGCAAGGGTCTGGGACCAAAGAAATACATGCAGTTAACTGGAGCGTGCACTTAACCGTTGTGACCCAAAGAAGCTTGACATCTGATAAACATACGTACAGTACTGTTTATTATTATACGTACAGTATACAACCTCCATTAACTGACATTAGGCTTACTTGAAGTAATCAATTACAGACCCATTAGTGTACAGAGGACTATAATTGATTACTTCAAGTAAGCCTAATGTCAGTTAATGGAGGTTGTATACTGTACGTATAATAATAAACAGTACTGTACGTATGTTTATCAGATGTCAAGCTTCTTTGGGTCACAACGGTTAAGTGCACGCTCCAGTTAACTGCATGTATTTCTTTGGTCCCAGACCCTTGCACTTAAGCGGAGTACCACAGAATACGTCTGCCAGACGGTAAAAACTGTCATAGCACTGACATCCAGTGGCCTCCAGATAGGTCCGCATGGTGTTGAGACTCTCCAGCTCTCTTGCAAAAGTGTTGAATTTCGTCAGCATGTGCCTCACTGCTCATTTCATCCTCTGTTTCATCATCAGCCGTTGTTGCCTGCATGTAGGTGCATATCTCCAAATCAGTGCTGTCGTCAGCTGTTTGTAGATTGTAATCAACAGCTACATAGCGATGAAACTCCTCTTCAGTAACACTGGCTGGGATGTCAATAACATGTATTCTCCCGTATTCGAAACAGTTCATGTTGTTACGAAATGTGGTAGCTAAACATTGGACTATTTTGGGGGTTCACTCTGTATTTAGAGAGCCCCCCAAAGTTTCATATAGAAGAGCTCAGAATAATTGTTGTCTAAAAGTAGATATGCTACGCCCGGGGAACCATGCAGTGGTGGACACTTTAAATGTGAAAATTGTGTATACTGTAAATACAGTTTATGCAGGGATTACGTTGTTCTGGAGAACAATGGGCGACATTTCCTGAGGAGTCGGACAGATTGTAATTTGAGCAAAGTGGTATATGGTATATGCTGCCCTTGTGGAAAATGGTATTTTGGTTATACCATTAGGAGGATCAAGTTGCGAGTGGGGGAACACCTTAGTAACATTAGATTACAGAAAATGGAGGCACCTCTCGTGACAGGACATAACCTGGACGAGCTGAGATTTATTGTTTTATACCAGCTCTGTAATACTCGAGGTGGAAATGAACCCCAGAAACTACATAGGATAGAACAGAAACATATATATATTTTTTTTTTATTTATCAACTTTTTATTTTAAACAAACTCCTGAGAGTCACAGAAATACAGGCAATTTCAAATTTCCTTCAAAAAATATATAAACAGAAATTATTTTCCTTTAACTATCGACCATAGAATTAAGGCAAATTGATCCAAGATTTAAGGAAAATACAAAAAAAAAAAAAAGATAATAGTTGCTGCTACCAAGAAGCATCTCCCCCCTTAGCCTATCTAGCAGTGTCGTCTGGTGGCCCGACTGTTACATTAACATCCTCTTTAGAAACCAAAAAGTCTATCAACTGTTTTGGGTCAAAAAACTGAAACATTTTTGTTTGATACACAATTCTACATATACAAGGAAATTTTAAAATAAAGTTAGCTCCTATGGCGAGAGTTCTCGGGCGTAGTGCCAAAAAAGCACTTCGCTGTTTCTGAGTTTCTCTCGCCAAATCTGGATATAACCTTACTATTGAGCCAAAAAAAGTTGATTGTAAATGCCTAAAGGAAAGCTTCAAAACAGTGTCCCGATCCATTTCCAAAGCAAAAACAACTAATACTGTTAATCTGTGAGTTACAACCTCCAAAGAGGATTCTAGAAAAGATGTCAAGTTCATCTCATTCCCTCTATTAAGTTGAGAGGAAATATTCTCCGCACTAGATCTGTTAGGCAAATATTGTGCTCGCACAATAGGGGGTAAGTTTTCACTCGACATACCCAAAGTCTCAATCAAATATTTTTTTACCATATCAATGGGGGAAATTAGAGTAGATCTAGGGAAATTCGTAAATCTAAAATTTAATCTTCTTGACTTATTTTCCAGATATTCCAAACGTCTTGCCATATAGAACTTATCTTTTTATACAATACGTTAGAACCTAACCTAAGGGTCTCAATCGGGAGATAGAATGGGATTTGATAAGATAGGTATTTGGGCTGTTTGGGTACGTCATCTCCTCGAGTTTCTCTGATAGAATGAGATTTATATTTCAACATTTTTATTGATGATTCCACAACATGACAACAGCACGCAAAGTCGTTTTACAGTGCATTGTAAACATAACATAAACATCTGATTAAACACTTTGATTCTTATCCTCATCAATCAGTTTTTAAACCTTTTCTCCCCCCCTCCCCTGTACCCTCGCCCCCCCCAAGCTTAACATTCATCTGCCCCGTGATTCCTGCTCCAAAGATCCTGTTGACAATACACCTCCTCTGGGCATCAGCAGTACACCATTGCACTGGTTCTTGGTTTCTCCTATTTTGCCCAGCTTTATGATTCAACAGAAACCATTTCCCATGTCCTAATAATGTATAAGTTTATGTTCAATAATAAGAAGTCTTGCACTACCGCTCATATCTTTCCCCCCTTCCCCCCCGATCCCCCCCTCCCTCCTCCCTCTCTATACCCCCATCTACCCTCCCCCTCCCTTCCCTCATTGCAACGCTCGAAGTATCGTGCAGTCTATACTACTTTTGCCAGGGGAGTTTATTTAAAATTTGACTACGCGCTCGTGGCGAGATGGTGTTCAGATACGCCCCCCACACTGCTAAGAACCTCCGCTGCCTTCCCGGTGTCAGGCCCGCACCTCTGGCCTCCCATATCATCAGTTCGTGAAGTTTATTCCTCCAATGCCAAAAGGAGGGAGGGTGATCCTGCAACCAGTATTGTAATATGCACTTCTTCCCTACAATGCACGCCTTCCCTAGAAATAACTTCTCCCCTCATGTGCCCAGACTCCACAGCCCGGGCACACTGAATACTGCTCTTTCAAACGTTAGTTTAAAATTCCTACTTAGTACCTCTTGTAAAAACCGGGAGATCGCCCCCCAATATCTAGAGATACTTCCACATTGCCACAGTCCATGGGCAAATGTAGCCTCACCACTTGTACATTTAAGACAACAACGGGAATCAGTTACCCCCATGTGAGCAGCCTGTCTCTGGGAAACATAAGCCCTATGCACCACCCGAAAATGACACTCCTGGAGTTCTGCACTGTGGACCAACTGTGGGCCACTTTTAAGGGCTGTCAATAACAATTGCGTAGGTATTTGCCTTCCCATCTCTCTGCTCCATCTGTCTGCCACCACCTGTAAGTCACGAGCTTTTTCTTTATTGCATAGTTCTCTATGGAACCATGCTACCGACACTTGTCCCTCTGCATCTCCTTCCAGGAGTGTTCTTAGCTGTTCACCAAAAGCAACCGACAGGCTCTCCGATGGCAGCGATCGCACGTAATGCACCAGCTGCCTGTAGGCCAATATGCTTAATGGGCCCCATCCTCCCAACCCCGCAAAAGTCTGGTAATCTACCAGCGAAGCGTCCTGTTGGAGTAGGTCTGCCAACCTTATTATTCCCTTATTTAATAATTGACGAAACACCTTGGAATCCCTCCCTGGCGCAAATTCTAGATTCCCTTGTATAGGAAGCCATACACTACTCGTGGGATTTTGTTGCCACAGAGGCAATAATGCTCTCCATAGCTGCCACATTGGACGCAGCAATATACTGTCCCGTAATTGTGCTGGCAGTTGTCTTCTGGGTGCATGTAGCAATGATGCTATATTCCAGGGGTCAAAATAGTTTTTTTCCAGTTCCATATCGAGATAAGTGCTGGTTTCCAACAACCAGTCTCTAAGATATCTGAGTAAACAGGCTTGATTGTATTTCTTAAAATCTGGAAATCCCAGCCCTCCAAGCCTTGAATTACTCATCACCAGTTTCCATTTCATTTTTGCCTTCCTACCCCCCCAGCAGAATCTTGCCGCCATTTTATAGAATGTCTCCAAATCTTGTTTATTAATCCATAGTGGTAAAGCCTGCATTACATAAAGCCACCTTGGAAAAATAATCATTTTTAGCAAGTGTACCCTACCATAAAAGGACACCGGTAGAGCTGACCACTTTGTCAATTGATCCTTGATAGAATGAGATTTAATTGTTAGTGCCTTTTATTAGGGCACAGAAATGGTTTTGAAATATCCGGTTGAATTGATACAACTTTGATGGTTGGTCTGACTGACTGATTCCCGGCGATGGTGTGCTATAGATAATATTTTTTGTGGTAAGTTTTTGTGTGTTTTTTGGTTTGTTTAAATGATGATAGATAAATGTTGTTAGTTATGTCCTGATTCTATATACACAGAATAACAGCTCCTGAAGACACCTAGTGAGCGAAACACATAAACTGAAGCTAAGTTGGAATAAATTGAATTTACAAGATAAATAACAAGGATTCTGAGTTGGATTAATAACCAAAATTATTGGATGTGAAGAACCCTGTTGGATTGACTATTAGATTGCAGACTGTTGGAGTTCCAGTTTGTGCCCCATGGAGAAAGTAAGACCTCAGAGTGGGGCAGCACAGTGAATGCTGCTGAAACACTAAAGGTTTGGACATTATGATGTGCTCCCACAGGATGACCTGACAGACTGTTGCCCTTCCTGGCTTTTGGTCTCTCCTTGGGTATATAGTTTTTATGGATAGTGAATGTATGAGTGAAGTATGAATGATTGCCTAGTATTCATTTTTATATGTGATTTGTGATGTGTATTTATAGAAGATAATTATTGTATACATACTTTTCAATATTAATAAATAAAGATTATGCTAATTATACATGCAATATCTATATTTTCCTGATTTTTAGGTAATTACTATTGGGAGGGAATTTAGACTGTGAGATTCCTATTTCCTGTTCATCTGACACGTTTGCAACAGCTGCATCTGTTTCGTCCCTCTCCACATCCCTAACAAAGCTTGCCTGCTTGTTGCAGTTCACAATGGTTGACTGTGTAACATGATTCCAGGCTTCTTTCTGCATATGTAGGGAATCCAACGGTGATAGATTACGAGCCAGTTCAACAGCACATTTATCCTTGCCAGTCTGGTCATCCATAACGCTCATCAGATGACGTAGCACAAGAGCCCGATAATGTTGTTTGAAATTGGCTATTATGCCCTGATCCATAGGTTGGATCAGAGAGGTAGTGTTTGGTGGCAGGAAGACCACCTTGACATTAGACAGCCTGACATCATCCCTGTGTACAGCAGAATTATCACAAAGCAACAAAATCTGACGCCTTTGTGCCCGCATTCTAGTGTCTAACTTCTTTAGCCACTGCTTCCAAATTTCCCCAGTCATCCATGAATTTGAGTTAGCCTCGTCTGACACAAGAAGTCGCTTAACTTTCTTGAAGCAACGGGGCTGTTTGCTCTTTCCAATGACGAGGGGTTCCAACTTCTCACTCCCATCCATATTGCAGCAAAGGAGGATCGTCAGTCGGTCCTTCGACGTTTTACCTCCAGTAGTTTCGGCATGTTTGAATGCACGTTCTCCATCAGGAATCGCTCGCCAGTAGAGACCATTTTCGTCAGCATTGAAAATCTCACGAGCTGCAAACTCGTTCAAGATGGTAGGAAGAACTGAAACAACCCAATTTTCAGCACCAAAGTCATCAGCGTCTTGTTTCTCACCATGCTGTTTCTTGAATTTTATGTTGTTCCTCTCCTTCCACCTTTCCAACCATCCAACTGTGGCTTTGAATTCAGTTACGCCAAGACTTTCAGCTAACTGGTTAGCTTTCTCCATGAGCAGTGGACCACTGACAGGAAACTGTCTGCTCCTGACTCAAGAAAACCACCGAAGAGCATCTTCTACCTCCTCAGCTTTTCCCACCCGTTTTTGTTTCCGTTGTGGATTTGTATTGTTTTGCCAGTCTTCCAGAAGCTGGTCTTTCTGCTTTAAGACACGTGAAATTTGACTGGGATTGACACCATATTCTTTAGCAATAGATGCTTGACTTTGTTTTCTAATTTTTTAAGAACTTCTATTCGTTCAGCCAGTGTTGAAGTCTTACAGTTTCGCCACGATGACGATGACCCCAGTGTACATAACAACATTCTTTTGCTTATTCTGCCTGTGGCAGCTAAAGGGGCAGTAAATTTGAAATCTCGTTGGTTGTCACGCGCCAATCGGCTTCCATATTCCGTGCGCGCGCATATGCAGAGTCTTCCCTGCAGAGGAGCGGTCTTAAACCATGCATGTAAGCAAATCTTGCACTTATCAGTGGTGCGCTAAACCGAAGTTTGTCCCCATAGAAACTGATGGCACCAAAAACGGGACCGAAGTATGGCATGCAGTTAACCAGAGCATGCGCTTATCCAACATGCACTTAAATGGAGTGCACTGTATATATATATTTTATTTACAGTTTGTTGTCTCTGGTTTCTGCTTTCCTCATCTTCTCTTCATTCTCTTCCTTCCATCCAGCATCTACCTTCTCTCTCTCCCTGCCATCCAGTGTCTGCCTTCTCTCTCTCCATGCCCTTTCCATCCAGTGTCTGCCCTCTCTGTCCTGCCCCCTCCATCCACTGTCTGCTCTCTCTCTCCCTTCCATCCACCATCTGCCCTCTCTCTCCCTCTGCCCCTTCCAACCACTATCTGCCATCTATCCCCCTTCCATCTAGTGTCTACTCTCTATCTCTGCCCCTTCCATTCACCATCTGCCCTGTCTGCCCTCTCTCTCTCTCCCTCCCATCCACTGTCTGTTCTTTCTCCCTTCCATCCACTGTCTGCCCTTTCTCTCCCTTCCATCCAGGGTTTACCCTCTCGCTCTCTCTGCCCCTTCCATCCACCATTTGCCCTCCCTCTCGCTCCCATCCATCCAGGGTCTGCCCTCCCTCTCTCTCCCTTCCATACAGGATCTATCCCCTCTCTGCCCCCTCTTTTCAGCCCCCAGTTCCAGCTCCACTATCCCACCTGCCCCTAGTTCCAGCCCCAGCCCACTTCTCCCACCTGCCCACCTTTTCAGCCCCTAGTTCCAGCCCCATTATCTCACCAGTCCCCAGTTTCAGCTCCTAGTTTCAGCCCCAGCCCTTTTCTCCCATCAGTCCCAAGCTTCAGCCCCAGCCACTTTCTTCCTGACCCCTTTTCAACCCTCAGTCCCCCATTTCAGACCCTGCCCCTTTTCAGCCCCCAGTTCCAGTACTGGCCCCCTTTTCTCACCTACCCTCCTTTTTAGCCTCCAGTTCCAGTCCCCTTCATCCACCTGCTTTGCATTACAGCTCCCCCTTTCAGCCCCAGACCCATTCTCCCACTTGCCCCATTCTCCCTCCTGCCCCAGTTACATCTGGGGCGGGCAGGACACAGTGAGGGAAGGCCAGATGCAATCTGCTTGTTTCACACACGTGAGGCGCTCCACACTGGTGCTCTGCTGCCAATTCAGAGATTTTAAAAATGAAGGGGGCTGGGTGTCAGAGAGAAGGGGGCTGTCAAGATATAAAGAAAGAAAATGAAGGAAAAGCTGCTCAACTGATCATCGCTCTGCTTACAAACACCTGTTACGTACCTATAAAGGGGTGATACAGACTGGAAAATAGGCCTACTGTTCTAAACTCATTATGCGAGTTCTGAATTCAGCAAAACTGTTCAGTGTACTTTATTCAATCACTAAAGGGTTGACACACTGTCTGCCTATGGCTGACAATTTAGCATCCTATTTTGCCACAAACACAAAACAAAATACTCTCCAGCTCAGTTTTCTGCCTAATAATCCTCATTCATTGCAAATCGACAGATACCCAAAGTCTAAACATCAAGAGCTGTGCATCAACGTTTACACCCATGTCTTTTCCTCTACTTCAGTATTCTGTAGCAGATTATCTTCAATTAACTCACCAAGCATTTCTCATTTACATAAAGTTCAACTGTTCCACATAACCCTCTACCATCCCATCTTGTGAAACATGATGTTATTCCTGCCATATGTGGTAAAAGCAGTTAGCTTAGTAGGGTTTAAAAAAGGTTTGGATAATTTCCTAAAAGAAGTCCATAAGCCTTATTAAGATGGACTTGAGAAAATCCTCTGCTTATTTCTAAGATATGCAGCATAAAATCTGTTTTACTGTTTTGGGATCTTGCTAGGTACTTGTGACCTAGATTGGCCACTGTTGGAAACAAGATACTGGGCTTGATGAACTTTTAGTCTGTCCCAGTATGGCAATGCTTATGTCAGTGGTTCCCAAACCTGATCCTGGAGGCACCCGAGCCAGTCAGGTTTTCAGAATATCCACAATGAATATTCATGAGATAGACTTGCATGCAGTGGAGGCAGTACATGCAAATCTCTGTTTGGGAACCACTGGCTTATGTTCTTATGTCTATCTCCCTCATTCTGGGTCTCAACCTGAAAAGAGATATTCCCTTTGCATCACTAGAGTATTCTTGTATCCTTAAAACAGATGCTTCTAACATTGGCTGAGGTAATCCATTTTGGCTTTCAACTCATGAAAGAAGCTTGGTCACAAATTGATTGAATATTCCATATCAATGTCAAGCTGGGATTGATTTGGACGCCCCCAGGCTGTTACACCAATGTGATGGTTTGGTGGGCTGATATACTTTAAGACTCCTGAATAATGGTCATTGGTTGGCTTATATGTCTCATAAGCTGGGAAAGATGGAGGGGATTTGATGATCCTGTAAATATTCAGTTGTTGCCATAACTGTATGATATGTGATAGCTATTTGAATTAAAAACTTTATTTGTTGCATTTGTATCCCACATTTTCCCACCTATTTGCAGGCTCAATGTGGCTTACATAGTACCGTGATGGCGATCGCAAGTTCCAGTAAGACAAATGCAGAGTGGTCTAGTGTTAATGTTCATAAATGACAGAGAGGGGCATAATCGAACGCAAACACCTATCTCCATGGGCGTTTATCTCTAAGAACAGGTCCGTGAAGGGGCGGGCCGAGCCGTATTTTCGAAAAAATGGACGTTTTTGAGCTGGGCATTTGTTTTTTTTAGCGATAATGGAAACTAAAAACGCCCAGCTCAAAAATGTCCTAATCCGAGCCATTTCGTTGTGGGAGGGGCCAGGATTCGTAGTACACTTGCCCCCCTGATATGCCAGGACACCAACTGGGCACCCTAGGTCAGTGCGGTGGACTTCAGAAAAAGCTCCCATATGCATAGCTCCCTTACCACGGGTGCTGAGCTCCCAACCCCCCTCCCCACAAATGTACATTACCATAGCTCTTAGGGGTGAAGGGGGCACCTACATGTGGGTACAGTGGGTTTTGGAGGCCTCCCATTTACCAGCACAAGTGTTACAGGTGGGGGGGAGGGATGGGCCTGGGTCCGCCTGCCTGAAGTGCACTGCGGTACCCACTAAAAGTGCTCCAGGCTTCTAGGACTTGTTGCTGTTGTATAACCTTGGCACACCAGTTGACACCTGAAGACTAATCTCTCCGAAAACGTCCTTTATTGGAATAACCACGTTTACTCAGTTAACTGCAGATCAGAGGTTGTGCCCCACTGGCAACGAGTCTCCCTGGTACTGAGATTAGCAGTAGGTCAGAGCTGGCAGAATGCTGTACAATGCCCTCTTTCAGTCACATTCAAGGTAAGAACTAAGTTGTCTAACGTGGCTAACACAGGAAAGGGAACTAAAACTGGCTTACAAAAATGGCCACTGCCGCATGGACTACAACAGGAAACACAACAGGGCACACTCTGACCCAGTAGGCAGGGGGAAAAGCACCATGGGAGAAGAGCCTACCAACATCGTGAGACTGTAACACAAGCTAATGAAATCACGGAGCCCAATACCCTACACCCACCACAATGCAATGCTGATGTGACCCTGTACTGCACCCGAGAGCCACATCTGACCCAGGGAAAGGCTATGACAGGATCAAACACATTCTGCTGTCATGGAGGTGGGTACGGCATTTGAGGCTGGCATAGAGGCTGGAAAAAAAGTTTGTAAAGTGGGTTTTTTTTGGTGGGAGGGGGTTAGTGACCACTGGGGGAGTCCAGGAAGGTCATCCCCGATTCCCTCCAGTGGTCATCTGGTCAGTTGGGGCACTTTTTTGGGACCTGTTCGTGAAAAAAAAGGGTCCAAAAAAAGTGACCCAAAATCGCAGTAAAAACACCTTTTTTTTCGATTATCAGCTAAAGACGCCCATCTCTCCTCGGCCGATAACCACACCCCAGTTCCGCCTTCACCATGCCTCCGGCACGTCCCCGCCAACTTTACCCGTTTCCGCGACGGATTGCAGTTGGAAACGCACAAAATCGGCTTTCGATTATACCGATTTGGGCGCCCAAGGGAGAAAGACGCCCATCTCCCGATTTGGGTCTCAATATAGGCGTTTTTCTCTTTCGATTATAAGCAGGAGAGCGTATTAAGTATTCAAGGAGAGAGAGAGTTAAATTTTGTCCAGTTCCGGTAAGAGTTTCGATTGTGTTGCAGGGTTCAGGTGTTTAGGTTGGATCATTCTGGTATGCCTTTATGAACAGGTTGGATTTTAACGATTTCCGGAAGTTTGTTAGGTTGTGCATTGTTTTCAAGACTTTTGGAAGTGCATTCCATAGTTGCGTGCTTATATAAGAGAAGCTGGATGCATATGTTGTTTTATATTTTAGTCCTTTGCAGCTAGGGTAGTGGAGATTTAGGTATGTGCGTGCTGACCTTTTTGTGTTCCTGGTTGGTAGGTCTATAAGGTCTGCCATGTAGACTGAGGCCTCGCCGTGAATGATTTTGTGAACCAGGGTGCAGATTTTGAACACAATTCGCTCTTTGATTGGGAACCAATGTAGTTTTTCTCGTAAGGGCTTGGCATTTTCGATTTTTCGTTTTTCCAAATGAGTCTGGATGTGGTGTTTTGGGCAGTTTGGAGTTTCTTCATGATTTGCTCTTTGCATCCAGCATAGATTGCATTGCAGTAGTCTAGGTGACTTAGAACCATTGATTGTAACAGGCTGCAGAATATTTCCCTCGGGAAGAAAGGTTTTACTCGTTTAAGTTTCCTCATTGAGTGGAACATTTTCTTTGTTGTATTTTTCGCTTGGCTCTCTAGCGTGAGATTTCGGTCGATTGTAACTCCAAGAATTTTCAGGCTGTCTGAAACAGGAAGGGTGTATTCTGGGGTGTTTATATGTGTGGGTTTGTTTGTGTTGTATGGTGATGAGAGGATGAGACAGTGTGTTTTTTCTGCGTTGAGTTTTAATTGAAATGTATCTGCCCATGGGTTCATGATTTGGAGGCTGTTCGATTTTGTTTGTGATTTCTGTTAAATCATGTTTGAATGGGATGTATATCATAACATCATCTGCGTAGATGTAGGGGTTAAGGCCTTGGTTGGATAGGGATTTGGCTAGTGGGGTCATCATTAGGTTGAAAAGGCTCTGTGATAGCGATGATCCTTGGGGTACTCCACATTCTGGTTTCCATGGTAGTGATGTGTTTGAGTTTGCTATCACTTGGTATGTTCTTGCGGTTATGAAGCCATTGATCCAACTGAGTACGCTTCCACCGATCCCGAAGTATTCTAGTATGTTTAGTAGTATTTTATGGTTAACCATGTCGAACGCACTCGACATGTCGAATTGTGGGAGAAGTACACTCTTGCAATTTCTTGTTTGAATTTGGTTAGGAGCGTGATTAGTACTGTTTCGGTGCTGTGGTTGGAGCGGAATCCTGATTGTGGTTCGTGTAATATTGAGAATTTGTTCAGGTAGTCAGTAAGTTGCTTGGTTACCATGCTTTCCAGTAGTTTGACTACCAGAGGGATGCTATCGGGCGGTAGTTGGTAATATCATTTGCTTTTTTCTTTGAGTCTTTAGGTATTGGGGTGAGTAGTATATCGCCTTAGGAAAGAGTCCATGTTGTAGTAAGTAGTTTAGGTGTGAAGTGAGGTCTGCTATGAAGCGTTGCAGGACGGATTTTATTAGGTTGTTGGGGCATATGTCCAGTTTACAGTGGGATTTGGCGAACCTGTTAATCGCTTGGGTGACTGTTTCAGCGTTGAGGAGTGCGAATGTCCAGATTCGGTCTGCTGGGTACTCACCTAGGATTGGGTCCAGACAGTCAGTGAATTTTTCGATGTCACTGGTGTTCTGTAGTAGCGTATTGCGTAGGTTTACAATTTTCTCGTTAAAGTATTTAGCAAGTTTGTCTGCCAAGTTTGTCTGTGTTTGTTGTGGTAACCGGTGTGGTATCTAGTAATTTGTTGACGAATTGGTAAAGTTTATGGGTGTCTTTGTAGTCTGGCCCTATTTTGGTTTTGTAGTAAGACCTTTGGGTTTGCCTTATTGCATACTTGTATTTTCTTTGCATTTGTTTCCATGCGTTGAGTGTGTGTTCATCCTTAATTTTTATCCATGCTCGTTCAAGCCTCCTAACGTGTTTTTAGTTTTTTCAGTTCTTCGTTATACCATGGTATCGAGTTGTGTCTTCGTGAGGTTCTTGTTTGTAGTGGTGCTATTTCATCTAATATGCTTCTGCATCTGTTGTTCCAATCTAGGAGATAGTGTATCGAGCCTGTTTGTGCTATCCATTCATTCTTGTAGATCTGTTGCCAGAATATTACCTGGTCTACTTGGCCTCTCGTGGTGTAGGTTATGCATTCTTGTGTATGGTTAGAGCCTTTTTTTCGCCATTGTAGGGATAGGTTTAATTTGTGGTGGTCAGACCATGGTATATCTGACCATTTTGTATCTGATAGTATTAGGTTCTTGTCTGAAGATAGTTTGTGTGTGATGAGGTCGAGTGTGTGCCCTCTGACATGGGTTGCTTGCATATTTGGCCAATTAAGGCCCCATAATTGGAGGAATTCCTTGCATTCTCATTCATTAGTGGAGTTTGGGTCTTCTAGGTGTAAGTTTATGTCCCCTAATATAATGGTTAGATACACAGGTGTTTGATATGAAATCAATGAAGTGTGATTGGCATTCGTGCCAGTTACCTGGTGGTCTGTAAAACAAGACACAGTTAAGGTGGTCAAGCAAGGTTGTATGGTGGATTCTGACTGAGGCGATTTCAAGTTGGGGTATTATGGACTCGGCTGTGATTGCTACGGTGAAGTGGGATCTATGGATTAATACTATGCCTCTGCCTCGTTTTTCCTTTCTGGTCCAGTGAGTGATTTTGTAACCTGGGGGGGCGTAGATCTAAAATTATGGGATACTTTTGATCGTGGATCCAGGTTTCACTGATGAATAGTAGGTCCAGGTTTTCTGATGTGATCCAGTCTGTTATTGTTGTTGCTTTGTTAACTACTGATCTGGTGTTTTTGTATCCCACTTGAATTATTTGGTAAGGGTCATTTAAGTTCGAATTTATGTTGATTTTTGTTAGTTGTCTATTCTCCTGTAATGTGGGTTTGTTGTGTCCTTTCTTTCCTTTGTGTTGATTTGTGTATTGGAGATCTTCCATTGTTTTGGTTGTTGTTAGTTTGGTGAGGTGTGTTGTATCTGGACAGTATTGTGGGTATGATGTTGGTCTGTGTAAGAGGGGTGGTTAGTGTATGGTGGATCAGGGATAGGGAGTAGATTATTAGGAACATTTTGGCGGTGTTCATTGTGGTGCTGGTTAGTTTTGGGCTGATGGTTGATCACGTTTGATTGTGATGTTGGGCTTAGTTTTTAGGATGGTATCTAAGGATCTGAGATGGATCTAATGCCAATATAGTAATGGTGAGCGGGTTGATTGGTTGAAAATAACTAGTTTACTCACAGTTGGATGTGTAGATATTTTTCCCTGGTTCTAATATGTAAAGCTGTTTAAGTATTTGGAGGTAGAAGTCTGATGGAGAGGTGGGTTTTCTGTATGGTAAAAGGTAGTCCAGAAGTGAATTGCAGTTTTATTCCGGTGGTGGGGAAGCAAACTGGATGTGCAATGAGCTGCCCTTGCTCCCACAGCTGGGCCACACGTGGCTCGTCCGTTGCGGTGCTGCAAAACTCCAGGTTCCTGCGTGTGGTCTAGACCCCAGTCCCTGAGATCTCAGTGGAGGGTGGTCCACTCACTGCAATTCCGCCAAGGGGCGTTTGATGATTGTGATGTTGGGCACTATTTTCTCCCTCTGAGTGTTTGTAATATAACTGATTGATCCTGAAGATGTGCAGACAATTACATTGCCATGATTTATTTCAACATAGAGGCGTGTGTTCTCTCTACATAGGCTAGGCAGCAGCACTAATTTGTGAGTTTGTGATTTCTAATCATATAAAATCTAGGCCACTTATATTTGAAGAGACCATTGTGAATGGAAAGGGCCAAATATGCTCAGAACGTTACACTAGTTCTGGGCTCTGGGAGAGCTGTTCCATCTTGGTAACATGCAATGATGTCATCCAGTTGTGAGTTTACTAATTCTGCTGTCTATGGAAATCACCAGTTACGTTGCTGTTCATTGGGACTACTCAGATACTATAGCAGAAATTCCTTAGAACTTTACATTCCAGCACAATGAAATTTTCCCCATAGGCTCTGATCAGAATTTATTTATTTATTCAGAACATTTATAGCCCGCTTTATACCACTTAAAGCAGCCTCAAAGCGGCTTACAATGAACTGAGGAAACAATTACAATGACAGTAGTGAGGGTAGAAGGATCAGAGGAAGAAGGGAAGGGAAAATGCACTGAAAGGCTTTGGCCAGATCAGAGGAGATACAAGTACAATGAAATCAGAAATTGATTAGGTAGAAACAAAGAAACAGAGAAAAATAGACAATAAGGAAAGGTGAAAAAAAAAAGTCCAAAAAGGTCCATAAATATGTTGGCAGGAAGGACTTCAGGTGATATTTTGAGGCTGAGGCTGAGGCGTAGGCTGAACCCCCTTTTGCTGCCTGTGCCAGTCTCTGATGGTAGAGAAGGTTTTAATTCAGTTGGATTGAACAGTGGCAACCGGCCACCCAACCATGGCAGGATGAGATGAGAGCGACCGAACAGGCCAAGTTGAAAAAGCAGGCTGCAGAAGAAGTTGAAAGCTGCTCCTCAACCGACTTCTCAGATATGTTGCCAAATTCTCATACATGAAATCTATCATCTAAAAATTGCAATTTGAATAACTGCTACCCACATGCATAAAAAGGTTCTACATTCCGAAAGCTGAAGACAAGACTTTCAAGTACAATATGTTTTTATTGCAGAAATACCAAAGCAGTAAACATGATCTCTGTAACCAGAGTTTAAAAAAGTTCTTTAAGTATCAAACATGAATAGAAAAGTGAGGGGGGGGGGGGGGGGGGGGAAGCATGGGAACCACTGAGAAAACATTGACATCCAAAATCCGAGATAAAGGGAAGGAAACAAAAGAGAGGAATGTCCATGTACACAGGAAGCTACATGGACCAACTGAAAGGAGTGAGGGAGGAGATGAGAAGATGCAATGTTGACTCTTTGCAATGTGGGAAACTCCTGCCTTAGGGTTGGCTTCTAGTTTTACCCTGGGCAGAGAAAAATGAATCTCAGGAGCAGATTCACAAAGAGTTAATATGTAAAGTTCTGGTCTGTTCCCTACAGAATATGGATGAATGTGCATTTAGTGCCTTAGTACTGCAATGGTAAGGGAATTTGGTCATGCTGTTGAAGGACTGATGCCCCCTCCCTATGCCCATGATGGGCTTCTCAGTCAGACTCCAAGGCCCCGATGCTCAAAGGTCCAGTGCTAAAGCCAACAGCGCGGACACCTAGCTCTCCAATGCTCAAAGGAAATGGTATTCAAATTATATGCATCCTATGAAAACCGAAAGCAAGGGGGAGGAATGTGCCTGGCGCATGGGCACAAGAGTTTCGCAGTAAGCGCAGCTCTTGTGCGCATGCCCAGGCAAGACCAGAAATACAAGCACACATGGTGCCATTCTTCTGTGCCCTTAAATATAAGCATTTCAAAATTTTCTCACTTGAAAAGCTCATATTTAAGTGCAAAAGAACGGCTCCAATGTGTGCTTGCACTTCCTGTTTCGCTCAGGATTTACACACATTTTTTTCTCACTATCAGCATTTATAGGCTGCACGGACTTCCTTCCACTTCTAAAAGAAGACAAAGCTGGCAGTTTAAAGTGAAAAATTCGGAAAAAATCCTCCCATCAAAACCTTCAACGCCACCCCCGAGCTGGCAGTAAGTTTCCAGCATTAAGGGCAGCATTTGTTTCTGTGCTGTTCTCTGAGCATTGGGAGGGAATACCAAATGACCTCATTAACATTCATTTGAGTACATTTAAATACAATCTGCGGCCATCTTTGGCATGCACGTTGTTTCCCTTGCTAGAGGCCTCTGAACATTCTGCACACATAAACGTGTCCCTGTCTGGCGCTAATTGCCTCTAATGCCAGCATAAGGTTTTGACCAATTTAAATGGTCCAAGAGATCAGCAAAGGTAATAAAATGGTAGTACCATCAACCCAGTTATTCTAGAATATGCAGGCAACGATGCAGTATGTGTGAGCCTTTGTGTATACGTTTGAGCAGATCGCACCCTGAGGCAGCAATTTGCGAAACATGCCACACATTAGTGGAGGTATCCGTGCACTGCAAAATGTGATAAAGATGTTGTCAAATAATTGTGACTGAAGGAATGTTTGTATAAGTTGTATACACATTGGAAGTTACAATAATAAACAATTGGGATTTTCTACTGAAATTATTATGTTGGTTGGAATTGAACTGAAGTTATTCTGGAATTTAAAGAGTAACAAAGAGTAAGCAAACAAACAGAACAGATGGGTTGATAGTACTACTAAGCATTAGGTTTTGAGCATCAGCCCCCAGAAATGCAATGGGTATTTACATTTCAGAACAGGTTAGGCAAGAAATATCTGAAGGAGGAGAAATGAGTCTCCAGTTGCTGGGAGACGAGGGCTTGTCCTTGCTCACTGGATGCTACAGGAGCCCTTGCGTTTGGTCTCGACGACTTGCAGGAGAAGGCCTAGGTTGCGTTCACTGTAGGGTGGATAGCGAATTGCATTGAGGCTCTCCAAACCGGTGTTACGTAGGAGGCAGGCACGATGGTGTGAAAAGATGTCAAAGCTGTACTTTCCATGGTACATCCCCATGCCACTGTTCCCTGGAATGGAGAGACAAGTAGGATGAAGCAGCATTTTGCACTGGGGCACAACCTGCTCCATATATCCAGGAGTCCAATTATGCATTTTAATAGAACTGTCTTCCTGAGATACTGGGCAGGTCACATTAGTTTCCTGTGCTACAGTTCACCTACCTGGAGCTGTTTCTCTTCCCCTCTCTATTTATTACCTTTAAAATGGGCTAACAAATCAACCACACTATTTTATCTTCTCCCCCTTGGAGGCTAGTTCAGAAAAGTGCATGTGAAGTTAGTGGTATAAAAGTATTTATGGGCGCTCAGGGAGGACAAGGCCATAGCGGAGAAACTGAATGAATTCTTTGCTTCGGTCTTCACAGAAGATGTATGTAAGAGATCTGCCTGTGCCGGAAATAGTTTTCAAGGGTGATGATGCGGAGGAACTGAAAGAAATCTCGGTGAACCTGGAAGATGTACTGAGCCAAAATGACAAATTAAAGAGTAGTAAATCACCTGGACTGGATGGCATACATCCAAGGGTACTCAAATGAACTCAAGCATGAAATTGCTGATCTGCTGTTAGTAATATGTAATCTGTTGTTAAAATCGTCCGTAATACCTGAAGATTGGAGGGTGGCGAACGTGACACCGATTTTTAAAAAGGGTTCTAGGGATGATCCGGGAACTTATAGACTGGTAAGCCTGATGTCGGTGCCGGGCAAAATAGTGGAAATTATAATAAAGAATAAAATTACAGAACACGTAGACAAACATGGTTTAATGGGACAGAGTCAGCATGGGTTCAGATGTGGAAAGTCTTGCCTCACCAATTTGCTTCATTTCTTTGAAGGCGTGAATAAACACGTGGATAAAGGTGAGCTGATTGATATAATGTATCTAGATTTTCAGAAAGGTTTTGATAAAAGTTCCTCTTGAGAGACTCCTGGGAAAATTAAAGAGTCATGGAATAGAAGGCAAGGTTCTAGTGTGGATTAGGAATTGGTTATTGGACAGAAAACAGAGGGTAGGGTTAAATGATCATTTCTGTCAATGGAGGGCGGTGAACAGTGGAGTGCCACAGGGATCTGTACTGGGACTGGTGCTATTTAACATATTTATAAAATGGTATGGAAATCGGAACAATGAGTGAGGTGATTACATTTGCAGATGATACAAAACAATTCAAGGTTGTTAAAACATGTGCGGACTGTGAAATATTACAGGAAGACCTTAGGAAATTGGAAGACTAGGTGTCCAAATGGCAGATGAAATTTAATGTGGACAAATGCAAGGTGATGCACATTGGAAAGAATAATCCGAATCACAGTTACCTGATGTTAGGGTCCACCTTGGGGGTCAGCACTCAAGAAAAAGATCCGGGTGTTGCTGTAAATAGTACGCTGAAATCTTCTGCTCAGTGTGTGGTGGTGGCCCAAAAAGCAAACAGGATGCTAGGAATTATTAGGAAAGGGATGATGAATAAGACCGAAAATACTATAATGCCTTTGTAGGTGTGTACGCACCTCGAGTATTGTGTTCAGTTGTGGTCGCCGTATCTCAAACAAGATATAGTGGAATTAGAAAAGGTTCAAAGAAGAGCGACCAAAATGATAAGGGGATGGAACTCCTATCATATGAGAAAAGGCTAAAGAGGTTAGGGCTCTTCAGCTTGGAAAAGAGTCAGATGAGGGGAAATATGATTGAGGTCTAAAAAATCCTGAGTGGTGCAGAACGAGTAGAAGTAAATCGATTTTTTACTCGTTTCAAAAGACTAGGGGACACTCAAGGAAGTTACATGGAAATACTTTTAAAACAAATAGGAAGAAATATTTTTTCACTCAACGAATGGTTAACCTCTGGAACTCTTTGCTGGAAGATGTGGTAACAGCAGTTAAATGTATCTGTGTTTAAAAAAAGGTTTGGACAAATTCCTGGGGGAAAAGTCTATAGTCTGCTATTGAGTCAGACATAGGAAGCAACTGCTTGCCTTGGGATTTGTAACATTGTAGATGACGGCAGAAAAAGACCTGCGCCACGATTTGAGTTTCTGCCAGGTACTTGTGACCTGGCTTGGCCACTGTTTGGAAAACAGGATACTGGGCTAGATGGACCACTGGTCTGACTCAGTATGGCTACTCTTATGTTCTTAAGACAGCCCTGTGAAAATCCATAGTGTGGGGATTCTGACTATATTATGGCAGTCAAGTTCTGTCTTAATTATGAGAAATACACTTCAGACAAACATACAGACACTTCTGGTGCTATTTATTTTTTTCCGAACGGCAAGTTTCAAGACAAATCCACCAAGGTGGAAAACTCTGAGATCCCACAAAGAGAAACAGATAAAAAGGACAGTGGGAAATGGACCACGGACTCTAGAGATGAAGAGGGCAATCAGGATACTTGAGTAGATTTATTGATCAATATATCTTCTCAAGTATCCTGATTGTCCTCTTCATCTCTGGAGTCTGTGGTCCATTTCCCACTGTACTTTGTAGCTTTTTATTTATTTTTCTTGCAATGCTGTTATGATATGATCTTTTATATGCCTGTATAAAAGTAAAGAAACGCCAAGAAGAAATCAACTAAAGCAGGAACATTCCAGTTATTAGAGTGAAGGAGTAACCTAATGGTATGAACATTGGGCTGAGAAACAGGGAAACCCAATTCAAATCCCACTGCTGCTCCTTGTGATCTCGGGCAAGTCACTTTACCCTTCACTGCCTCAGGTACAAAATGACATTGTGAGCCCTCCAGTGATAGGAAAATACCTCCTTGGGCTACAACTGAAAGAGGTGTGAGCTAAATCTGAATAAATAAACAAACAAGGAATTATTATAAGTTTCTTTTCCATCAACAATGAATCTGGACTTCAAGGTTCACTGTTGCAGGGAAGTCTCTGAATTATTCTGTAACTAGTAAAAAAGGCCCGTTTCTGGAACGAATGAAGCGGGCGCTAGCAAGGTTTTCCTGGGAGTGTGTATGTTTGAGAGAGAGAGCCAGAGTGAATGTGGGGATGTGTGACAGTGAGACTGTCTGTGTGACAGTGTGTGTGTGAGAATGAGAGTGTGTGACAGGGCCCCCTCCCCTGTTCCTAATGCCCCTCACCCTGTTCCCTCCCCTCCTTTTCCTCCTCCTTCCCACACTTTGGGTTCCTTAAGGCTTTCAAAAGTCTATGTACCCCCGTGGCCCTAACGCCCAGTATCCAGATACCCCACCGCTTTCCTCCTCACCCCTCCCCCAAGATGTAATACTTTCATGTCCTTCATTTAAAAAAAAAAAAAAAAGTGTCCTATGTACCCTGTGTACAAATGCCCGGCATTCAGATTGTGTTCCTCTCGTAAATTTTCATTTCTTTCATTCATTCAGAACTTGCCCCCCCCCCCCCCCCCCCCCGAACAGTTTTGGTTCCTTCAGTCTTTTAAAACTCTCCTATGTACCCTGTGTGCTAATGGCCAGCATTGAGATTGTTTTCCTGTCCCAAATTTGCATGTCTTTCAGTCATTTACAACTCCCCCCCCCCTTCTCCAGTTTAACACTTTCGTTTCCTTCAGTCTTTTAAAACTCTCCTATCTACCCTGTGTCCTAATGGCCAGCATTCAGATTGTTTTCCTTTCCCAAATGTTCATTTCTTTCAGTCCTTCAGAACTCCCCCCTCCCCCCATTTGACACTTTCGGTTCCTTCAGTCTTTTAAAACTCTCCTATCAACCCTGTGTCCTAATGGCCAGCACTCAGATTGTTTTGCTTTGCCAAATTGTCTGTCACTGATGTCACTGAGGTCAGTGCGTGCCTGCCTAGCAGACCACTTCCGGCAGGCACGGTCCCAAGCACATCCTGTTGGAGGTGAGAATTATTATATAGGAAGTGCACTAATGTCCTGCACTTTTGTGTTCTCAGCACTTGGTTGATTGTGTTCCTGTGATCATGAATACATTATTTGACTCAGTGGCATATTCTAATTCTTAGAAGAACTCCAAATTTCATGTGGTTTATTATTTGGATTTTGCTCACACCTTTTTCAGTAGTAGCTCAAGGTGAGTTGCATTCAGGTTAATATTTCTCTGTCCCAGGAGGGCTCACAATCTAAGTTTGTACCTGAGGCAATGGAGGGTTAAGTGGCTTGCCCAAGATCACAAGGAGCACAGTGGGATTTGAACCAGCTACCTCTGGATTTCAAGACTGGTGCTCTAACCAGTAGGCCGCTCCTCCACTCCATGTGGTGATGCCACAAGCACCAGAGCTTCAGGAAAACAAAATCCAAAGAACTCTCAGAAGTCCTCTTAGAAGCATGAAGGGACCTGAAAAGTATCATTCACTTGCATGGAACGGGCTGCGATTACACTGTTATGAACTAATTTCCTTGCTGATAACATCTTTCTTGAGCCTGTAAAATTGAACTTAAAGCCTGTTATTTACCAGAGTGCAAATAACTCTGAGAGGTGCAGCAATATGACAGGAGGGCTGGAGAACCAGAGCTAACCAACACAGTAAAATATCCTTGGCAACATCCAACAGTGCCAGCCTCTTACATACCAATTCCTCCGAAGGGCAGCGAGATCAGTGTCATATGCATCATCCCATCGTTGCCACAGAATCCACCGCTACTTGTTCGGTCAAGTATGTGATTCACCACCTACAGACAGAAAGTTAAAAGGCTGACAACAGAAGCCTGAGTGACCCTTCCCTGTTGATTTCATACACACTGTCACTAGCACCTAGGCATTCTCATTTACAGGCCTTCCACACCTTTCCTCAACTTCAATGATTTGCACCCCAGCAGTCTGGCTTTCAGGATATCCACAATGAATATGCATGAGATGTATCTGCATACAATGGAGGCACTGCATGCAAATATACAGGGCGAGGCACAAAAAAAATCCTAATTTTTTGTTGTTTTCTCAGCAACCACTTTAAATTTCAACGAGAAATTTAACATACTTATTTAGTCATCGTAGTTACATATTATTATCAAACAACATTTATCCTGAGGTACTTTGATGTTACTGACATTTTAGCGTTACTATCTAGGATTCCTTTTACTAAGTGCACTGAAAAATGGGCTGCGCTAGTGTAGGCCCGTGTTTTGAACATGCGCAGATCCATTTTTCAGTGCGCCTGTAAAAAATGCCTTTTTAAAAATTTTGCCGAAAATGGACGTGTGGCAAAATAAAAATTAGAGCACGTCCGTTTTGGGTCTAAGACCTTACCATCACCCATTCACTTAGTGGTAAGGTCTCAGCAGTAACCGGACGGTAATGGTCTACGCTTGTATAATGCCGATTACTGCCCGGTTTTCGCAACATGTCAGAAAATAAAAATTATTTTCAGACAAGCTTAGTGACAACGTGTAAAAAATGAAATTACCGCTCGGGCCACGCGGTAGCCGGATAGTAACTCCAAATTGGTGTGTGTTGGGCGAGCGTAGGAACCTAAGCAACTTAGTAAAAGGGCCTCCTAGTGACTTTTGAGCATTAAAGATGATTGAGCTAGCACCTGGGCCATATGTTGTGGCCATGTTCACACATTCAGACAAGACTCAGTTTGCATAGCATATGGCTCAGTTTTGAAAGATTAGCTGGATCCCCTACCATACCCAGCTTTGTTATTTATTTTTTTATTATTATGGGGCCCTTGCCCAGCAGGCTCTCAAGCCTCTCTGTGGCATACAGTCCTGATGGCCAAGAAGAATAATTTGACCCTCTGGCTTGTACCCAAGGCACCTACACTCTCCCATTGGCGTTCCTCTATGATTTTACTTAGCACTCTTGAGCGCAAAAGCATTCCAGATCTCTATTCCTCTGTGGGAGACCGGTTCTTGCGGACCTGGCCTCCATTCTGGGACACTCTGACCCCGGTGGCCCGTAGTTGTATACTGAATACGTAAGGAGCAATATGTCAAGGGGGGAGGGAGTGGGGGTTAGGTGTGGGTGGCTAGGTGGGAGAGGGAGATATGGGGAGAGGTTCACTTTTCTATGTTTGGGCATTTTTTCTGATTGTTCTTTGTATTCTGATTTGTTCAACTTGTTAATAAAAATGATTGAGCTAAAGAACAGTACAATATCATCATTCAAATGAGACAATAAACAATGTGTCAGAATTTCGCAGTCACTGTGAATGCTCAAAGTGTTCACTCCCAGCTTTAACACAGGCCTTCAGTTGCTTTGGGAACTTTGTTGATCGGTCCCTGTGTCAGGTTGTCCCAGATCATCTGCAATGCTTCCTTGAGTTTGGCAGATTGTTTGTGACTTTGGGTGGAGCTTGTGACAGGGCTCCAACATTGCTCCCCAGACAAAGGTCTATGTCACTGTGACATCATGAACAGTAAGCTGGTACACTGGAGGTTTTTTCCCATATAATGGTAGTTTTACAGTGCAAACATTTTTGAACACGCGAAAATCATTAGGTGGTCAGGCTAAAAAGTCTGTAACTACACTGTGTTTAAAGATAATCTCCTTCCACTCGGTACACAAATGTATACAATAGCAACAAATAAAGCTGTAAATTTCATGTTGCAATTATAAGCAGTTGTTGAGAAAAGAACAAAAAAAAACTCTAGAGGTTTACTTTTTATTGCCTCACCCTTTATATCGATGTATATTCAGAGCAGATATTCTGACAGCTCAACAACTATGGGTTCCTGAACAAAATTTGGCTCGACTTTAAGAATGGAGAACTGGGTGAACCTTATCAAATTATACTATGTAGAGGAAGTGACGTCACGAGGCTAGATGGCTGCCTGAACATCTAGCTCCTGCACTTTCCCGCACCATTGAGCCACCATCCGTGCCCAACCACTCTAATATTGCCGTTTCCTCGATTGAGAGAAGAGAGTGAGCTTTGCTGACCACGATGAGTAAATTATCGGGGCAGCAACACCGAGAGGGGGAGAGGCATTCCACTCGGCAGTTGGCGAAGGGCCTGTCCCGCCATGCGTCCCCGGAGCCACGAGGATCGTCCAATTCAGATACAGCGTCCTCTCAAGTGGATCAACGAAGCTTAACACAAAAAAAGAAATCTAACTCTAAAGATTTAACGAGATGCCTAGAAGCGATACGGGAAGAAATTAAGGCTTCCCGTCAGGAGATCTTGGAACATGTGGACGCCATCAGCATTGACTTACGAGAGCTGGGTGGCCGCGTGGAGGCCCTGGAGGAACGAACGGAGGAGCAGGCTGAAACCAGTGCGGCGATGGAAACGCGCATTTCTCAGTTAACGGAGCAAGCCGAGGATTTACAATATAAAATGGACGACCTCGAAAATCGGGGTCGTCGACAAAATCTGAGATTTCGTGGGGTACCAGAGAGCAGCGGCGGAGAGGACGTCCCGGTTGTCATACGCACCTTGTGCGAACAAATTCTGGGTGAGACCTGTGCTTCTGCCGAAATGATGATCGAGCGAGCGCACCGCTCTCTGGGTAAAGCAGTGGGAAATCGGCCGCGAGATATAGTGGTGCGCTTCGCATCATACACCTTCAAGGACCGAATCTGGCAACGGGTTCGCCAAAACAACACATTGGAATACAAAGATTCGCGAGTAACGGTCTTCCAGGACTTATCGTTATATACTTTGGCCCAGAGAAGGGCAATGAAGCCAGTCCTGGAGATTCTGCAGAAGGAGAAGGTTGCATACCGCTGGAGTTTCCCTTTTGCGGTATGCTTTGAACTAAAAGGTAAACAGCTCCGGTTTCGCCGGGTAGCGGAAGCATGGAAGAGCCTTCACGAAGCGGGTCTGACTAGCGTGGCGACCCCACCAACGGAGATGGCATCGTCCACGAAAGCAAAACTACAGAAATGGAAGAGAGTTGGGCAGAAGGCTCCTAAGTAACGTGACAGAGGTGTTTAGCACGAGTCTGCTGTAAAACTCAGTTCGAATGCTTTGGGACATGCTCTTCAGTTTGAACGCTGGTTTATGCTCAGATGGTAACATAATTTGATATGATGGATGGATGGTGGGTGAATTGATAGAATTTGCTAAATGTATATTAAAGTTGGGGTGTGGGACTGTTGCGGGGGAGGGGTGAAGGGTGGCTTTTCGGGTCTGTAGCTTGCTTTCTCTGTAATCCCATTCAGTGACAGCTGACACTGACTGGTGGGTTGATGACAGGGGGGGAGGAAGTGGAGGGTGGAGGGCAGGGAGGGGGGAGGGTTTCAAGGGGTTCTCTATTAGAGGGGGGGCGGAGGGAGGGGATAAGGAAGAGAGATCAGAGGTGGGAGCGGGACAGAAGATATAGGGTGCAAGGGGTAGGTCCGATGCTGGTTACGGGAAACATAGTTGCCGGGACTGGTGAATTAATGCAACATACTCAGGATACAAGTACTAGCCACAATAGATGATGAGTATGGATTTAAAAGTATTATCATATAATGTGAAGGGCCTAAATATGCCTCAAAAGCGGCAAAAGCTATATAAAGAGTTGCAGCAGCTCCAGCCGCACGTGGTTCTCTTGCAAGAGACACACCTCAACCGCAAGTATGAAAGGCTTCTGTCCTGCTCGGGTTACCCTGGGGTCTATTGTGCTTCCATGGCAGCTTCAAAAACATGTGGAGTGGCGATCATGATACACTCATCAGTGGGGGCGCAGGTATTACAAGTTAAGAAAGACCCGGGAGGGCGTTTTATCTTTATGCATGTTCAAATTCAGCAGGTGGACTTGACGATAGCTTCTGTGTATGCTCCCAACAGTGGGCAGTAGAGTTTTTTGCTAAGGTAAAGAACTCATTGGCAGGGTTTGTAAAGGGTTCTCTAATACTTGGGGGTGACTTTAATGCAATTATGAATCCCATCTTGGATCGTTCTGGAAATGCCAAATCTGAAGGGGGGAAAAAAGAGACATTAGCTCTTGAATCTTTGGTACATTCCTTGGGAACCTTGGACATATGGAGACTGACACATAGGGAGGAGAGGGACTATACATTTCATTCGGGTGTTCATGATTCATATTCGCGTATAGACTATATATTTGTGGATGTTGCGTTGGTAGAAAGGGGGCCGACCGCGGGGTTGGGTAGTGCAACTATTTCCGATCACGCTCCAGTGTGGGTATCCTTGCCAAGTATACGGGCCGAAAGCAAAGATAGGAGATGGGCCTTGAACACTAGCCTATTGCAGGAGCCAAAGGTGGGGGTAGGCTATCGAGAAATGTTGAAGGAGTACTTGGAGCTTAATATAGACTCTGTGCCCTCGCAAGCCGTAGTATGGGACGCCATGAAGGCGGTATCAAGGGGTTATTTTTTAAAAATCGCCAGTAAGCGTTCTAAAGTGCGTAGGTTACAAATAGCACGCTGTCTGGAGCGTATACAACAGCTGGAGGGGCAGCATAAGGCGCAGAGGTCCCCTCAGGTTTTACAACAGCTGCGAGAAGAGCGGACGATGCTGGACTCTATATATTCGGAACAACTTGGCTGGGTGCAGGATAGGCGCAGGGTGGGAGCCTATGAATTCTCTAATAAGGCAGGCCGTCTTCTTGCTATAAAGCTACGGAGACAGAAGGTGGATCGTACGGTAAAGCAAGTGCGTGATGATAGAGGCACAATGTTATCAACATCAGTGCAGATCCGTAAACGCTTTATGGAATATTATAAAGAATTATATGCTCAGGAGATTGCCCCTTCTTTGGAATCTATTGACTCATATTTGGCAGAAGGTGAGCTTTCCTCCCTCGCTCAAGGGCATCGGGAACTGTTAGATGAGCCAGTTACTCCAATTGAGGTGCAAGAGGCTATTAAAGGTTTGCCATCTGGCAAATCTCCAGGGTTGGATGGACTCCCTAACGAATTTTATAAAAAGTTTGCCCCTGATTTGGCGCCATTACTTGCTGACCTCTTCAACCAAGTGGGAGGTGGGGAGAATTTACCCCCATCTATGATGGAGGCCTGGATCGCGGTGCTGCCCAAACCAGAGAAAGACCTAGCCGAGTGTGGCTCTTATAGGCCCATCTCGGTGTTGAATGCAGATGTCAAAATACTGGCAAAGGTGCTGGCGAATAGACTAGCGCCCGTGCTGCCGACGCTCATTCACCCAGACCAGGTGGGATTCGTGGCTCATCGTAAAGCTATGGATAATATTCGGCGTACATTAGACCTTATGTTTTTGGCAAAAAGAAGTCGGAAGCCCTTGTGCCTTCTTAGCTTGGACGCTGAGAAGGCTTTTGACAGAGTCCACTGGCCATTCATGTATAAAGTGCTGGAGGTAATGGGGTTTGGGCATCAGTTTAGGAGGTGGATCCAGGCATTTTACGATGCCCCTAAGGCATGTATACGAGTCAATGGGAGTAACTCAGAGTTGTTTAAGTTACATAGGGGGACTAGGCAGGGATGCCCCTTGTCACCGCTCTTGTTTGCCCTAGTCATGGAGCCATTTGCTTCAAAGATGAGGCTGGAACCGGGCATCTCAGGGGTTCGAATAGCTGATACCTTGCACAAGTTGGCCCTTTTTGCAGATGACATCCTGCTTTACGTTTCCCGTCCGTTGACTACTTTCCCTATTCTTATGCGTCTTATAGAAGAATATGCTGCTGTGTCGGGGTTTAAAGTCAACATGACAAAGTCCGAGGCCCTTAATGTTACACTCTTGGCGGAGGAAGTGGATTCCCTGAAAGCAACGTTTTCCTTTAGATGGGCTACTAAGAAGATTAAATATTTAGGGGTAAATATAACCTCGGACCTTTCTGAGTTATTTGTGGCTAACTACAAGGGGTTGGGTAATACCATAAAGGCAGACCTGGAAAGATGGGGGGCACAAGAATTTTCCTGGTTTGGTAGGATAGCCGTAGTTAAAATGAATGTGCTGCCCAGGCTGTTATATTTATTTCAAGCGCTGCCTGTGTTAGTGCCCAGACGATTTCTTGCCTCTTTACAAGACTCTATAGTGCGATTCGTCTGGGCAGGCAAGCGACCACGCTTGGCGCGTCAGGTTCTTTACCAAAATAGGAAAAAGGGAGGGTTGGGGGTTCCAAATCTTAATTGGTACTACAGGGCTGCTCAGGGGAAGGCCGCAATCGAATGGTTTCATGAATACCCTGACAGACAATGGATATCTTTGGAGCAGCACTCATTGGGGTCCAGTCCGCTGGGGGCGCTCATGTGGTTGCCTGGGGCCTTTCGGGCTCTGGGACAGGAAGTGTGTCCGTCCATATGTGTCACTCTCCATTATTGGGACAGTCTATTTCCTGGGGGACATTGTGTATTGACCCAGATGGCACCCATAGCATTTAATCCTCTGTTTCTGCCTGGGAGTACCATGGGGCCTTTTACTAGGTGGTACAGTGAGGGATTGAGAACTTGGGGTCAATTAATTGAAAATGATTCCATGCTACCGTTCACGACCTTGCAGCAGAGATACTCTGTTGTGGAGGGGGATAGTTTTGCATATCGTCAGGTCCACCATTTCCTCAACACAAAGGCTGTTAGGCAAGTACTACAGAGAGAGCGGTTGAATTTGGAGGAGATATGTAGTAAAGGTGTAGTTTCACGGGGCCTGATTGGATACCTGTATCGAAATATTATAGCACAGGCTCCTGGTTATACCCTGCATAGGATGAAATGGGAAAAGGAGCTGGGAGTGACCCTGGGGGGGACCGAGTGGGAGAGAATAGAGCGAGCGGCGGCAGGAGTGTCTACGCACGTGCCACTCAAAGAAAACGCAGTGAAGGTACTGTTTAGGTGGTACCTCACACCGGACCGTATCCAACGAATATTCCCTAACACCTTGGGGTTGTGTTGGAGAGGATGCGGCCAGAGGGGAACTATGGGACACGTGTGGTGGAGCTGTGTAAAAATTCGTGCATTTTGGAAATCAGTTCATGGAAGGCTGCAGAAGTGGGTGGGTTGTGAGATCCCTTGGTCTTTTGGGTTATTTTTGTTCACTGCTAAGCCGCCAGGATTAAAGCCGCCTCAACAAATAATGGTACAGCAGGCAGTGGGGGCTGCGAGGGTGGTTATAGCAGCCCACTGGAAGCAGGCAGGGGTTCCTTCACTAACTAAGTGGATTGCTAAGCTGAGATATATCTGTGAGATGGAGAGGTTGCTGGCTGAACGGAAACAACAGATGAATAGATGGCAATCCATTTGGGACAACTTTTCTAAAGAGTTTGTATCTAGTGTCAGGACTAGGCACTGAAAGAATAAATAGTATGGTTATGGGGGGGGGGTGGGTATCTGGAAGGAAGGGGGTGGGGGTTTACGGATTTTAGTACTGAAAAGAAAATGTTAATAAAAGTTTGAAGTATACAGAGCTTCTAATATGACATTGTTACTTTGTTTGCTGGTTTGTCTGTTACATTGACTAAAATGACCTGGTCAGGTGGTGAGATTGTATAACCTATTTGTATTATGCACTGATGGTCTTTGGTTGTGTTTGATTACCAATGTTCAATAAAGACTTCTATAAATTAAAAAAAAATTATACTATGTAAAAAAAATTCTGTCCCGATTGCTTGGGTACTCCCACACAAAAAGGCGTTCTGCTGCTCTTGGAACAGCATTATACTTGCCTCTGCAATTTACCTGGCTTCTATAAATGCAGAACGTAGATGCTATGAAAGCATGAAGTCTGCTGTTATGTGATGTATTTGTTGGCGTTCCTGAGAGCAGAGAATGGACAGTGTGGGGGTGGGATCACCACTTGCGCGTGTACTTTACAAGAACGTTGAGAAACAAACAGACCAACAGTTCTGAGATGCTGTAATCTTCATTAAAACAGTAACCCGACGTGACCACGTTTCACTCTCAGGCTACGTCAGGGGTGAAAACTATAGGGGATTAGAACGGCATATTCCCCATACAATTAAATATGTTCCAACCAGCAAACAGAACTCCTCAGCTCAGAATGACAGCATTCCCACCACTCAGAAGTGAATCTGGAAAGGTGATGGTCTGCTTGTTTGTTGACGTTCACCTTTCATTGCAGATCTTTGCCTCTCTTTCTGTGCCTGAAGTAGGAGGGACACTGCGCTCCCGTGTGGAGCAAGCAGGCATTTTAGTTACGTTTGATATCAGCTCATCTTTCGGTTGTTCTCTTCATCTTAATTACAAGCAAACGACCCCTGATGCAGGCGCTTCGCGCCAAGGTCTTGAAAAAAGACCTTTGGCGTACGCGTAAGACGACATCAGCGGCATCTAATTTTACAGTTCGTCTTACACTCCTTTTTTTGATCTTGAAATTATCCGTGGGACCTTTGTTCTCTATCCACTTTCTCCTACATAATCTGTGTTTTCATCTTAACTCTAAGGAGAAGTCCAAAACTCCACAGAACAACCCAAGGAAAAACAGAGGATGGAGTAAAAACACATAAAAGGATGAGCGAATAACATCAGCCTTTACTGAAAGGACCCGACACAGTCACCATGTTTTGGCTGAAAAACCTGCATCAGGAGTCAATATAAGCTCTGGCTGTAAGGAGGCAATTAAGACAACACCAAATATCACTACAGAAAACCGCCTTCAGTAGTGCCAGTGGTATTGAACAGACAATATAACAAGTCAAAAGACTGTCCTCTCGCCGAAAGAATAACTGATTTTATTCACACACCCTTTTATGTGTTTTTACTCCACCCTCTGTTTTTCCTTCATCTTAATTCTAACATTTGCAATAGCTATAATTCAGAAATGTATCCTCACATATCTGGGACTGCCTCGGTAAATAGCAGTCTCTGAAGTTAGCTGAAAGAAGCTTTTCTTTTAATTCTTTCCAACCCAAGGGTCTCCTGTTTTATACAACCTCTTTGGGAAAGCAGCTCTACTCACAGAGACTATAGGTAGACAGTGGGGGTGGAGCACTGGAAGGCAGCTCTAGTTACAGGAAGGGAGGGGTGAACTGAGAGAAGTTTCTGTGCTGGAGAAGTGATTCCTGCATATGGTGGGGCGAGGAAGAAACCATTCCAACAGCTGTAATATACATCAGTAGCACAGGACTGGGAGGTCTAGGCTCCCCCCAAATTGCAGCACCATCTGCTGCTACGGCTAACAGGAATCTCCAAGTACTGCCCGCAGAAGAGGTCCTCCACTGGCAGCCTGACAGTACTTTCCATGGGTTGCTGCCACTGTGTCACATCCCCCCCCTCTGCGCATACTTAGTTTCTGTGTATCTGCAAAAACTGACACGCCAACCATGGAAACAGTCACCATCAGCCAGGCTGTCAGTGGAAGACCTCTTCTTCTGATGGGGCTTGGGATCCCTGCCAACTCAGGTACTTGGGGGTTGGGGAAGTAATAGAGAGCAAAGCAGGGGTGGAGAGCAGGGGGGGGCAAGGAAAAGTTTTGTGCCCCCCCCCTCCCGCCTTGGGCTCAGGTACCCCCAGATTTTAAGGTCTGGCTATGTGACTGGTATACATAAACTGATTCACTCTGATATAGTGATTAAGGAATTGCACTTTTCAATCTACCTTCTCCTCTCAACTCTTCTCCTAATTACAGATGTACAGAAAGTACACACACATGCCAACACACATACACAAATATGTACATTCTCACCACTAACACCGTGCATTTACATGATCCACGCTCTGCATGTTTTCTCCATTTGTTATTTTTTCTCTCAGACTATCTGGATGTTATTTTTTCATGAATGACCCCAGTCCTGGCTTTTTAACTCTTTTGAAAGTACATTCTTGGAAAGTAGATAGACTTAGTTTTAAAACAGACAAGAAGAAGGGGCAGTAGAGGGTATGGAATGGCAGACCGGGTGAGCTATATGGTCTTTATCTGGCTTCATTTTCCTCTGTTTGTAAGTCTCAGAATACATTAGGTGGGGAGTAAAAAAACCAACATGGGGCCATCACTTGACACTTAGCACTGGGGAAATGGGGGATACAATTGATTTCTAGCATTCAGGATTGGCTCACTCAATACTATTTTTATCCCACAGCATATAGCAAATTGTAGTCCTTAAAGAGGAATCAGCTACAAGTCTATATGTGCAAAGGGGTAAGACCTGAAAAAAAAAGCTGGCTGGTGACCCCATGACAAAGCTGAGAGCTTTCTTCAATATGTAGGCTCTAGAGGCATAGCTAAGTGGGGCACCAGGGCAGCAACTGTTCCCCCAAACAGACTTCCGCTGGTGCCTATTTTTCAGGCAGTCCGTTGTGCCTACACAGTCCGTTCTCCGCTTCCCCTGGCGTCACAATCCGAGTATTCTTCTGGTAGGCTCACTACTATCTCAAATACCCAATTTTGGGGCGGTGGGACGAAGACCTCAGTAGGATCATATGGTACTCCACACTCCACCAACCTGATACTAGCCAAAGTGAAGGAAGATTATCCCACTATGGTCACCACCAAAGCAATGGAAGGAAATATCACAACAGACACCATCCAACGAACGACAACTTACAAGAATCCACACAACACCTAACCTAGCAACCCAATACCAAAATATCCAAGTGGGTTACATTAATGCTAGGTCCGTAGTTAACAAAACAACAACAATATCAGACTGGATTAAATCAGAAAACCTCGACCTTATCTTCATCAGCGAAACATGGATCCACAATCAAAAGGACCCTATAATCCTCGAACTATGCCCCCCAGGTTACAAAATCACTCACTGGACCAGACTGGAAAAGAGAGGTGGAGGCATCGCGTTAATCTACCGAGAACAATTAATTACCGAAACCATTGCCGAGTCCCTAACACCCGAACTAGAAATTGCTTCATTCAGAATCCAAAACAAATCCCCGATTGATCAACTGACCTGCGTCCTGTTTTATAGACCGCCCGGTAACTGGCACGAAAGCCAGCCTGTCTTCACAGATTTTATCTCAAACACTTGCGTAAACAACTCCAATACACATACTAGGCGACATAAACCTTCACCTAGAAGATCCCAACTCAGCCAATGCAAGCGTATGCAAAGACTTCCTACAGTCTTGGGATCTCACATGGCCTCACATGCAAGCTACCCACACCAAAGGTCACACACTGGACCTTTTCACACAAACTGTCCACAGATCAAAACCTATCATTAACAGATATCAAATGGTCAGAAGCACCTTGGACTGATCATTACAAACTGAACCCATCCTTAAATTGGCGAAAGGACTCAAATCGTACATTAGAACAGACAACTTATACTACGAGAGGGCAAATAGATCCACAAATATTCTGGCAACAGGTATATGACAATGAATGGACAACACAAACTGACTCCATACACTACCTCAACCACTGGGAGGCTAGATGCAGAAGTGTACTAAACGAAATAGCACCCTTAAAAACAAGAATATCAAAAAGACAAAACTCGGTACCATGGTTCAATGATGAACTAAAAAAACTCAAAACACAATCCAGAAAACTTGAACAAGCATGGAAAAAAAGAAAAAACGAAAATACACTCAATGCATGGAAACAAATACACAGAAAATACAAATATGCAATTATACAACCAAAAGGTCCTACTATAAGACTAAACTTGGACCGGATAACACAGATCTTAAGCAACTATTTCAACTTGTAAATAAGTTACTGGACACCACCCTGGTCACTACATCCAACACAGACATCCCATCCGCAGATGAAGTGGCTGCCTACTTCAAGGACAAAATAACAAAACTACGCAGCACTCTTCCTCATCACAACACTGACATCGAAAACTTCTTTGACGATCTAGACCTAATCCTGGGTGGATACCCAGCCAACCGTATCTGGTCTACATTCAATCTACTCACCATTGAATCAGTTACACAAGCGACTCACAGATTCGCCAACACCCACTGCAAACTCGACATATGTCCCAGTCATCTACTCAAATTCACCCCAAGCTGATTCATAGACGACCTCACACTCCACCTAAATTTCATGCTACAACAAGGTCTCTTCCCCAAGGAATATGGTAACATATTACTTACCCCAATACCAAAAGACACTAAAAAAAACCAAACAACCTCACCAACTACCACCCAGTTGTGTCCATCCCTCTGGTCACCAAACTCTCCAGCAATTTTACTACTAAACAGCTTACGGAATACCTGGACAAGCACTCAATACTACATGACTCACAATCAGGATTCCGCTCCCACCAGAGTACCGAAACTGTCCTAGTCACTCTCCTGGCCAAATTCAAACAGGAAATAGCCATAGGTAAAAGCATACTCCTCCTTCAATTCGACATGTCGAGCGCATTCAACATGGTTAACCATAATATACTACTAAGACTCCTCGGCCACTTCAGGATTATTGGAAACGTACATAAATGGATCAAGGGCTTTCTAACTACCAGAACATATCAAGTAAAATCAAATTCAAACATATCACCACCATGGAAAGCAGCCTGTGGAGTACCCCAAGGATCACCATTATCACCAATACTCTTCAACATGATGATGATCCCACTGGCAAAGTCCTTATCCAAATGAGGCCTTAATCCATTCATCTATGCAGATGATGTCACAATCTACGTTCCCTTCAGACATGACCTGACTGAAATAACCAATGAAATAAACGATGGCCTGAACATCATGAACTCCCGGCCAAACTCATTCCAATTGAAACTGAACACTGAAAAAACTCACTGCCTTATCCTCTCATCTCAACATAACAACTTAAAACCCACAGCCTTACACACCCCAGGACACACACTCCCTATTTCAGATAGCCTAAAAATACTCGGAGTAACTATCGACCACAACCTCACTCTCAAGAGCCAAGTAAAAACCATAATAAAGAAAATGTTTTACTCAATGTGGAAACTCAAACAAATAAAACCTTTCTTCCCGAGGGATACCTTTCGTAAACTAATACAGTCAATGGTCCTAAGCCATTCAGATTACTGCAACGGAATCTATGCGGGATGCAAAGAACAACTCACAAAAAAACTCCAGACCGCCCAAAATACAGCAGCCAGACTGATATATGGTAAAACGTGATTCGACAGCGCCAAACCCCTTCGAGAAAAGCTGCACTTGCTCCCAATCAAAGAACGGATCATCTTCAAAATCTGCACTTTAGTCCACAAAATCATTCACGGCATAGTCCCAGGATACATGACGGACCTCATTGATCTACCAACTAGAAACAGACTCAGATCAGCACAATCATACCTAAACCTACATTACCCAAACTGTAAAGGGCTAAAATTCAAAACAACTCGCGCATCTAGCTTCTCCTATATAAGCGCACAACTATGGAACGGACACCAGTTTGTAATGAAAACAATACATGGCCACCTAAACTTCAGGAAATCATTGAAAACCCACCTCTTCAAAAAAGCTTATCCCACCGATCCAACATAAATCCCCACACCCAGCAGCACAACATAATCAAAGATTGTACTGGACAATTTACTTCCTCTTCCCCCTCAACCCCATGACGCCTAATATACTTCTACCTCATGTGACCACAACACAATCTTGTATTTGTTATCAACCGTAATGGCAAACGCCTTTACGATACTTTGTAAGCCACACTGAGCCTGGAAATAGGTGGGGAAATGTGGGGTATAAATGTAACAAATAAATAAATAAATGTGGGAGAAGATACACAGGGCATTATAGGATTATGCGGTACCTTGTTGTCGGGGGAGAAGGCATAAAGTGCTAGCGGCCGGTCACGCTGGTTTATGAACTCAATGGCCTTCTCCACATTCTCAACTGTAAAGATTGGGAGGATGGGTCCAAATATCTCTTCTTGCATCACAGGATCTGTCTCCTTAACATCCACAAGAACTGTGGGGGCTACAGTGGGAAAAATAGAAAATGGCAACTTAAATGTGGCTTAGATTCAACTACAAAATTATATAGCAGGGTATAGGTGAAATAACTAACTAAACAAACAATTTTACTATCTATGCAATAAAATGGAAGTAAGCATCTAAAGGATGCAAAATTCAGTCTGTACAAATACGAAGGAAAAGTAGGGAAAAAAAAACAATAAAGAGCTCCTACAGAGCTATTGGCTCACAGTGACCTCAATTTCTAGAACTATACTCTTCTTCATCATAGGCGAAAAACCTCCCCACCTTTACCCTTCAAAATCCAAAACACAGTGTCCATCAAAAATCAGTGCAAAAAACAAACTGTGCTAAACAAAACTACTAAATTTGCAACCCAGCCACTGCCAAGCTCAACACATCAGTACCGGAGTCGCTCCTGACCGAGTCCATCAGGAGCAACTCAGTACTGATGTGTTGAGTTTGGCAGTGGCTGGGTCGCCTTCATCAGCTGAGCCTGACTTAAGCTCTGGGATCTCTGTAAAGTGGCCGGGACGCCCTCTGGACCCTGAGGAAGCAAAGCGAAACGCTGGCCACTGTTGGTTCAATTTGGGGATCTGTGTTATGAAGGTCTGAGCTCGTACACACCGCAACCATCATTGAGATAAGTGCACTTTTAGTAGCTTTGGATTTTGAAGGGTAAAGATGGGGAGGTTTTTCACCTATGATGAAGAGTAACAAGTTGAGATCACTGTGAGCCAATAGCTCTATAGGGTTATGTCTCTGGAGCTCTTTGAGGCATTTTCTTTCAGTTTCCTTCATATTTGTACAGACTGAATTTTGCATCCTTTAGATGCTCACTTACATTTTATTGTATAGATAGTAAAACTGTTTGTTCACACAAATGTGATCCAGAAAAAGATGTACAGCAAAAGTAGAGGCTGATAAATGGACACACACCAGCTTGGGAGATGATATGAACAAGCGTTTATTGAGCTAATTTACGTGTCGGGTCCCTTATGTAAATTGGCTCAATAAACGCTTTTTCATATCATCTCCCAAGCTGGTTTGTCCATTTGTCAGCCTCTACTTTTGCTGTTGGTCTTCATTTCCTGTGGAGGCTACTCCTGTTCTCTTGGATTTGCCCAGAAAGATATACCATAACCTATTGCTCCCCTGCCCACAAACAATGCCCACCACAAGCAGTACAATATATTATAAAGCACTGGGGATTGAGCAGTGGCCTAGTGGTTAAGGTGGTGGACTCTGATCCTGGAGAACTGGGGAACTGAGTTCAATTCCCACCTCAGGCACAGGCAGCTCCTTGTGACTCTGGGCAAGTCACTTAACGAAAACCCACCTCTTTGACATTGCTTTTGACTCGTAACCACTTGTAACCACTCACCTCCACCTACCCCCTCCTCTCTTCCTTCCCGTTCACATTAATTGATTTGATTTGCTTACTTTATTTATTTTTTGTCTATTAGATTGTAAGCTCTTTGAGCAGGGACTGTCTTTCTTCTATGTTTGTACAGCGCTGCGTATGCCTTGTAGCGCTATAGAAATGCTAAATAGTAGTAGTAGTAGTAGTAGGTACAAATAAGTACCTGTATATTGTAAGCCGCATTGAGCCTGCCATGAGTGGGAAAGCGCGGGGTACAAATGTAACAAAAAAAATAATAATAATAAATCTCTCAAGTCAGAACATAAGCTGTGCAGTGCTCTCTTAGACAGTGGCTAGTTGAGGTCACTAGAAAGTACCTGGCATATCTCAAACAGTGCATCCATTTCTTGTGGCTTTCCCCATATTTAACTATTTATGGATGTTTCTTCCAGGAAGTTTTCTAGATCCCTTTAAAACCCATGTTCCCATCTGTATTTCTCGTACAGAATGAGCACATGTAGGTGAATGGCAGTTGGAGCATTATACTATGGGAGGGACACTAACCAATTCTCTTTTTTCAGGACAAGCCGATCCAGTCCTGGCTTTACTCCAGTTCCAAGTGCAGAAAGCATGCAGAACATAGCTCATGGAAGTCTTCCCAACCCCTCTGCTGCTGGGGGGTTGGGGGTAGTTATTGAGGCTGGTTTCTAATTAAATAAATGCAATTGGTGGTATCATCACTGTAATTTAATGGTGCTTCAAATTTAGTATTAAAAAAAATATATATATATATATATATAAATAAATAAAAGGATTACAGATAAGACCATATGATGCAGGATGGGCAAACACAGGTCAGATCCAGCCTACTGGATCATGGTTTCCAGCCCTCTCCTCATGTCCCAAACTTGTCTCCAGGGCAGCCGAGAAACCAGTGTTAACAGGTCAGATTTTAGATATACTACTACTACTTATCATTTCTATAGCGCTACCGGACGTACACAGCGCTTCACACTTGAAAATGGAGAGACAGTCCCTGCTCAACAGAGCTTACAATCTAATTATGACAGACAGACAGGACAAGTAAGGGATAAGGGTTAGGACAGACAGGTCATATCAGGGATAGGGGACAGTTAAAGGTTTAGGAGTTAAAAGCAGCATCGAAGAGGTGGGATTTTAGTCTAGATTTGAAGATGGCCAGAGATAAGGCTTGGCGTACCAGCTCAGGAAGTTTATTCCAGGCATACGGAATAAACCAAGGCCTAAAATGCCCACTTTTGATGATGCACCAAGACATGAGCACCAAAGGTAAACATTTGGGTTCTTCAGGGATGGCATTGTCAGAACAGATGAGGTAAAGAGCCACCCCCCTGTGAGGCCGAAGAACAAATCGTGTCATTCAGGGGAAGACTGGGAAGCTACCTGCTGCTAGAAGTTTGTGATAATAAGACAGGTAGGAGGGGGATGCTGCTACTGACTAGGTCAGGCTGGGGATGAGAACAGAAGAGAGGATGCTAGGATCTCCTGATTTCAGTGTGAGACTCTCACTTTTGAGGGTCTTCTCCCTCACTCCCACTGGATAGCCAAGAACTCAGTGGGAGTTTCCATCAGCATTAATAAAACAAGGCAGCAAGACATAAGGTCTTACAGAAAGTGGGGGACTCCTGCTTTAGAAGATCATCTCCTGCACTCCCACCGACAAGCCAGGATCTCCCGCTGAGTGGCCTCCCCATCTAGCAGCAGCAGGAAATGCCTTCATAAAGCACCATCTCATGCTGCTGTTAATCCCACAGCAGCAGGAGATGTTTTATGAAGGTGTTTCCTGTTGCTGCTGGACAAGACCACTCCTTTTGCTGCTGGCTGTGAATCAGCTGTGCTGGGGCGGAACAATGGGTTGGGATGGGCAGAGCAATGGGTGGGGTGGGCCCTAGATTTCTCACTGAGTAGGTCGGCCCCCTAGGCAGCTCTGGTCTTATGTTGATCAAATGTACAGTGGTGGAAATAAGTATTTGATCCCTTGCTGATTTTGTAAGTTTGCCCACTGACAAAGACATGAGCAGCCCATAATTGAAGGGTAGGTTATTGGTAACAGTGAGAGATAGCACATCACAAATTAAATCCGGAAAATCACATTGTGGAAAGTATATGAATTTATTTGCATTCTGCAGAGGGAAATAAGTATTTGATCCCCCACCAACCAGTAAGAGATCTGGCCCCTACAGACCAGGTAGATGCTCCAAATCAACTCGTTACCTGCATGACAGACAGCTGTCGGCAATGGTCACCTGTATGAAAGACACCTGTCCACAGACTCAGTGAATCAGTCAGACTCTAACCTCTACAAAATCGCCAAGAGCAAGGAGCTGTCTAAGGATGTCAGGGACAAGATCATACACCTGCACAAGGCTGGAATGGGCTACAAAACCATCAGTAAGACGCTGGGCGAGAAGGAGACAACTGTTGGTGCCATAGTAAGAAAATGGAAGAAGTACAAAATGACTGTCAATCGACAAAGATCTGGGGCTCCACGCAAAATCTCACCTCGTGGGGTATCCTTGATCATGAGGAAGGTTAGAAATCAGCCTACAACTACAAGGGGGGAACTTGTCAATGATCTCAAGGCAGCTGGGACCACTGTCACCACGAAAACCATTGGTAACACATTACGACATAACGGATTGCAATCCTGCAGTGCCCGCAAGGTCCCCCTGCTCCGGAAGGCACATGTGACGGCCCGTCTGAAGTTTGCCAGTGAACACCTGGATGATGCCGAGAGTGATTGGGAGAAGGTGCTGTGGTCAGATGAGACAAAATTGAGCTCTTTGGCATGAACTCAACTCGCCGTGTTTGGAGGAAGAGAAATGCTGCCTATGACCCAAAGAACACCGTCCCCACTGTCAAGCATGGAGGTGGAAATGTTATGTTTTGGGGGTGTTTCTCTGCTAAGGGCACAGGACTACTTCACCGCATCAATGGGAGAATGGATGGGGCCATGTACCGTACAATTCTGAGTGACAACCTCCTTCCCTCCGCCAGGGCCTTAAAAATGGGTCGTGGCTGGGTCTTCCAGCACGACAATGACCCAAAACATACAGCCAAGGCAACAAAGGAGTGGCTCAGGAAGAAGCACATTAGGGTCATGGAGTGACCTAGCCAGTCACCAGACCTTAATCCCATTGAAAACTTATGGAGGGAGCTGAAGCTGCGAGTTGCCAAGCGACAGCCCAGAACTCTTAATGATTTAGAGATGATCTGCAAAGAGGAGTGGACCAAAATTCCTCCTGACATGTGTGCAAACCTCATCATCAACTACAGAAGACGTCTGACCGCTGTGCTTGCCAACAAGGGTTTTGCCACCAAGTATTAGGTCTTGTTTGCCAGAGGGATTAAATACTTATTTCCCTCTGCAGAATGCAAATAAATTCATATACTTTCCACAATGTGATTTTCCGGATTTAATTTGTGATGTGCTATCTCTCACTGTTACCAATAACCTACCCTTCAATTATGGGCTGCTCATGTCTTTGTCAGTGGGCAAACTTACAAAATCAGCAAGGGATCAAATACTTATTTCCCCCACTGTATGTTTAGGACAGAGCTTTTTTTTTCAGGGGGTACTGAGTACCGGCACCTTTTCCATTGTCTGCTAAAATTGACTCATGGTCCCCAAGTTTTAATGAAAGAGCTCAGGCTCTACACACCAATTCTGCCTTGTCATAGATTCTGTGACTGGTTGCAGGGGGCCTGACTATTGTGGGGTGGGTCCCTCAATGATCACCCGACCCCTGAAGGGTGGCCTGGCATTTGATTACCGGCACCTCTTTCATTAGAAAAAAACGTACTGGTTTAGGATAATATTATTTCCTAGGGCTGGCCTAGCTTCTTTTATACAACATTGTAATCTGCTCTGATCCAGAATTTGGTTTGTAGCTGAATATAAGTTTTATTGTAATTGTAATTAAGGTGTCTCCTACTGCTGGAGAGGGAGGTGACTGGGCTAAGGTCTGTCAAGGGGTGGGGCTAGGAGATGAAGTAGGTGGGTCTGGAGGCATGTCTTGGTGAAGTGGGGCAGTCTGGGAGTGTGGCTGGGTGGAGTGGGCAGAGCTGAGGGCATGGCTTAAAATCTCCCTCTCAAAGATCGGGCATCTTTGGCATCTCTGGATCTGGCTTGGAGAATACTAAGGATCTCTTCACTCCTCACACTGCAGTATCCCACTGGCCCACACCTCATAGTAACATAGTAGATGACGGCAGAAAAATACCTTCACAGTCCATCCAGTCTGCCCAACAAGATAAACTCACATGTGCTACTTTTTGTGTATACTCTACCTTGATTTGTACCTGTCCTCTTCAGGGCACAGACCGTATAAGTCTGCCCAGCACTATCCCCGCCTCCCAACCACCAGCCCCACCTCCCACCACCGGCTCTGGCACAGACCGTATAAGTCTGCCCAGCATTATCCCCATCTCCCAACACCAGCCCCAGCACAGACCGTATAAGTCTGCCCAGCACTATCCCCGCCTCAATCAATCATACTCTACCTAGCCTTGAGCTAAAACATTTGCCCACTCTAATATGGTTCTTTCAGCTTGATATCATCTAAGATTACACAAGCGGCATACAATTTTCCAGGCTCACTCAGGGCCGCTGATAGGGGGTTGCGAGGGCAAGATTCTCAGGCCCGACCTCCAAAGGAAGCCCAGCGCCGGGGTCTGTCTCTCTCCTGCTCCTGTGTGTCGGGACTCGGGTGATTGTGTTAACGCAATAACCTAGGGTCCAGCACACACGAGCAGGACAGTGACAGACCGAGGAAGAAGGACGCACAGTAAGAGGGTGGGGGGTGGGGGCGGCTGCACTGGCCCTGCCTCGGGCCCAGCTCTGTCTCTCGGCAGTCCTTGTCTTACCAACAGATGGAGGTGGCATAGGACCTGTGACAGATGTGAACCTCTTTGCTGTATAAGCTGACATACCCCTGTGCTGAATGATGCAACCTGAAGTCTGGGCAATGCAGCCTCCACCCTGCCAGAGCAATAAACGAGTGACATTTTGAGGCTCATTTTCAAAGCACATAGACTTACAAAGTTACATAGGTTCACATATGTGCTTTGAAAATGAGCACTTTGTCTTTAGCAGGTACAAAATTAATATTTAATAATCATGCTATTTGATGTATGTAATTGAGCTTAGATTAGGCCATATGTACCCGTGGAACTATGGATTTAGCCCTTACCAATGTACTTGTCATTTTCATCTGTTTGTCCCCCAATAACGACTGTCCCATTTCCGAGTAGTTCCTTCAACCTCTGAAAGTTTTTCTCATTGATAATGCGGCCAAAGTCAGGTGATTTCTGTGGCTCCTTTCCATAGAACCTCTCCAAGCTGTCCCGCATTGCCGGCACAAGCTGATCCCGTGTCTCGGTGTCACAGAGTACGTAATCAGGCGCTACACATGTCTGGCCAGCATTGAAAAAGCGTGACCAGACAATGCGGTTGGCAGTGTTGTAGAGGTCCACACCTTTGTCCACATAGCAGGGGTTCTTGCCGCCCAGCTCCAGTGTCACTGGTGTCAGATGCTTCGCCGCAGCTGCCATAACGATTTTTCCCACGTTTGGGCTCCCTGAACAGGAAACAGATGAAAGTCACAAACACAAGATAGACACTGGACTAGGATCACATTTATGATCATAGGTGATGGTTAGCTTGCACAGGACCATCACAGAATGTAATGGTGAATAAGAGCCATTAAACCATCAGTCTCTGCCTGATTTACTCCCTGGTGCAATGCCACAGTCCTCAGTTGATCTCTGGCTCTCCACTTACTTTATCACAACTAGTCTGTACGTATCTCAAGTTACCCTGTTTTGGATTTTGCCTCTACCACCTCTGCTGGGAAACAGCGGTTAGCGTAGCTGGGTTTTAAAAAAAAAGGTTTGGACAAGTTCCTGGAGGAAAAGTCCATAGTGTATTACTGAGATGGACATGGGGGAAGCCACTGCTTGCCCTGGGATTGGTAGCATGGAATCTTGCTACTCTTTGAAATTCTGGAATGTTGTTACTCTAGATTCTGCCAGGTACTTGTGCCCTTAATTGGCCACTGCTAGAAGCAGAATACTTGGCTAGACGGACCATTGGTCTGACCCAGTATGGCTGTTCTTATGTTCTTAAACCATGAAGAAGTATTTTCTGATGTTGCTCCTAAGCCTGCCTCCATGAAGAATTTGCTCTTGAGCGCCCTTTCCTCTGAAAAAGGTTTGCTCCTTGTGCATTATTTTTACCAACAGCTCCCCTCTCTCCCCCTGTCATTTGTCTTGGTCTGTCCATCTGGCGGGCTGTGCAGGGAGCCTAGGAAGCAGAGCTGCCAAGTTACCCATTCCAGGAGGGAGACTTTTCGGCTGGTGCTGGTTTTAAACATACATCCCAAAGCAGTGTAGTATTTGTAGTCCATGATTCTATCCATTTAAATCAGTGCTGCAGGTCCCATAATGCACCAGAATGAGGTTGGCAGAAATCTTGGGCCGGCCAAAAAGTCTCCCTCCTAGAATGGGTAACTTGGCAGCTCTGAGGAAGTCTGCTGTTTGGGCAGCATTTTTGTGATTAGGCACAGAAAGGAAGAGGTTCTGGGTGAAAACTAAGTAGGGATTCTTTATGCTCCACTAATCTAGATGACATACAAAGGATGAAGGCAAAGTGTGCTAGAGAGATAATCTCTACAAGCCATCACACTCTATGGCTGATATCTGGGATGTATCCTTAGCAAAGGGGACGGATATAACTGGGCAATTTGAATGAGCCAGTTGAGTTTTTATGCTCATATCTGTTATTATATTACAGAGCAGCCAAGTTTTTACCCATTCCAGGAGGGAGACTTTGTGGCCCATCCAGGTCACAATCACCTGACAAGATCCACGGAGCAAAGCATTTTGTACTGCTTGTCCCAGGAATAGTGGATATTTCCCTACGTCCATTTAATAACATTCTATATGGCCTTTTCCTTCAGGAAGCTGTCCAAACCTTTCTTAAACTCTGCTAAGCTAACCGCCTTAACCACATTCTCCGGCAACGAATTCCAGAGTCGAATTACGCACTGAGTAAAGAAAATTTTTCTCTTATTTGTTTTAAACTTACTGCACTGCAGCTTCATCGCATGCCCACTTGTCCTAGTATTTTTGGAAAATGTAAACAGAGGCTCCACATCAATCTGTTCCACTCCACTCATTTTATATACCTCTATCATATCACCCCTCAGCCGCCTTTTCTCCAAGCTGAAGAGCCCCAGCCGCTTTAGCCTTTCCTCATAGGAAAGTCATCCCATCCCCTTAATCATCTTCGTCGCCCTTCTCTGCACCTTTTTTTAATTCCACTATATCTTTTTTGAGGTGCGGCGACCAGAATTGAACACAATACTCTAGGTGCGGTCGCACCATGGACCAATACAGTGGCATTATAATATCCTCATTTTTATTTTCCATCCCTTTCCTAATAATACCTAACATTCTATTTGCTTTCTTAGCCGCAGCAGCACACTGAGCAGAAGATTTCTGAAGCAGCAGTGGCGAAACAGGGGCCAACGTTGACCACAGTCAAGATAACAGGAATAGACAGGAGAGTGGCTTGCTTCTTTAAGCTAAGTACCCTTTGAAATAGTTGCTGTTAAAATTTGGCAAGAATAAGGCAAACGAATTTAACCAGTGGAGTGGAGGAATGGCCTAGTGGTTAGAGCACCGGTCTTGCAATCCAGAGATGGCAAGTTCAAATCCCTCTGCTGCTCCTTGTGATCTTGGGCAAGTCACTTAACCCTCCATTGCCTCAGGTACAAACTTAGATTGTGAGCCCTCCTGGGACAGAGAAATATCCAGTGTACCTGAATGTAACTCACCTTGAGCTACTACTGAAAAAGGTGTGAGCAAAACCTAAATAAATAAATAACCAGGTGGGTTTTTGCCCATGATGAAGAAGTCCTAGCCCTCTTATTGCTATCGTAAGCAGAACAGGAGCTTCTTGAGGCTTTTTCCTCCTGCAGATTTTTATGCTTATGCTATTAAGAGTTTTCAGAGTTTATATTAAGTGGATTTCGCTGGGGAGGAGACTCGTTCCCTTACAGAAGTTTAGTTCATCTCTACATTTTTAAAGGAGAATCAACAGACATCAACTGACAAATGCAGATCTCAAAAATGCATATGGACAGCACCATAAGAAAGGGGCCATATTTGGTTTTAGGTTCCAGACAACTCCACCCTTCCACATACATTATTCATCATGGAGAAGACGACCAGCAGGCTCTGTGTTTTCTAGGAATGTGGGTCCAGTCCTTTTTTTTTTGTTTGTTTTAAATCTCCATTAGATGCCTGGATTTGAAATTCCAATTTCTCTATATAAAGCAGGATCACTAGTCCAGGCCTTGGGTAAAACAAGGACTGAAACTACTTCTGCAAAAATAAAGCCAGCTAGTATTCCTAAGAAGCTTCCATGTGTTCTCCCATGAGCTCCTTCACCAATGAGGAGTGGCCTACTAGTTAGGGTGGTGGACTTTGGTCCTGGGGAACTGAGGAACTGAGTTCGATTCCCGGCACAGGCAGCTTCTTGTGACTCTGGGCAAGTCACTTAACCCTCCATTGCCTGCCATGAGTGGGAAAGCGCGGGGTACAAATGTAACTAAAATAAATAAATGAAGTGAATCAATATTTCCAGTTCCTTTGCTTGTCAGTATCTGTACACTGTAATTTTGAATGAACCACAAAGTATCCTCTTCAGAACCTACCAGTGAAGAAAATATAGTCAAACTTCAGCTCCAGAAGCTGAGTGGTCTCTGGGACACCTCCACGCACAACAGCAAAGCAGTCCTAAGGACAAAAGAGACATTCCCCTCAGTAACACCTATTCGTAAGGGGCACACACAGGATCTGTCCCAGCGCTGTGCCCAAGCAAAAATCCAGCTACATCCATTCCAGATGGGACAAACACATTTATTTACTCGGATTTATTAACCACCTTTATGAAGAGATTCACCCAAGATGGTGTACTGTAGGTACAGTTTAACATAAAACATATAAAACTTTGTTAACAGCATAATAATAGTAAAATAACCAAGAATCAACATAAATACAATAAATAAGGTAAACTTGAAAACAGTAAATTCAAACCTAATAATAGAACTACCATGAAACAGTTTAAAATATACACATATTTAACAACAGTGGAATTCACATAGCAGAAATACAATGTTGGCATAATACTAATAACACACCTAGAGGGGCATAATCAAAAGGGGCGCCCAAGTTTTCCTCAGGACGTCCTCGTATGACGTCCTGGCAAAGCGGCGGGGAAACCCGTATTATCGAAACAAGATGGGTGTCCATCTTTTGTTTTGATAATACGGTCGGGGACGCCCAGATCGCAAAATTTAGGTTGACCTTAGAGATGGTCGTCCTTAGAGATGGTTGTCCCCGATTTTCGGCAATAATAGAAACCAAGGACGCCCATCTCAGAAACGACCAAATGCAAGCCATTTGATCGTGGGAGGAGCCAGCATTCATAGTGCACTGGTCCCCCTGACATGCCAGGACACCAACCGGGCACCCTAGGGGGGCACTGCAGTGGACTTTACATATTGTTCCCAGGTGCATAGCTCCCTTACCTTGTGTGCTGAGCCCCCCAACCCCCCCCCCAAACCCACTCCCCACAACTGTACACCACTACCATAGCCCTTAGGGATGAAGGGGGGCACTTAGATGTGGGTACAGTAGGTTTCTGGTGGGTTTTGAAGGGCTCACACTTACCACCACAAGAGTAGCAGGTGGGGGGGGGGGTGGGCCTGGGTCTGCCTGCCTGAAGTGTACTGCACCCACTAAAACTGCTCCAGGGACCTGCATACTGCTGTCATGGAGCTGGGTATGACATTTGAGGCTGGCATATAGGCTGGCAAAAAAATATTTGAAAGTTTTTTTTAGGGTTGGAGGGGGTTGGTGACCACTGGGGGAGTAAGGGGAGGTGATCCCTGATTCCCTCTGGTGGTCATCTGGTCAGTTCGGGTATCTTTTTGAGGCTTGGTCCTAAAAAAAAGTGGACCAAGTAAAGTCGCCCAAATGCTCGTCAGGGACGCCCTTCTTTTTTCTATTATCGGTAGAGGACGTCCATGTGTTAGGCACGCCCCTGTCCCGCCTTCACTACGCTTGACACGCCCCCGTGAACTTTGGTTGTCTCCGCGACGGAAAGCAGTTGAGGACGCCCAAAATCGGCTTTCGATTATGCCGATTTGGGTGACCCTGGGAGAAGGATGCCCATCTCCCGATTTGTGTCGAAAGATGGACGCCCTTCTGTTTTGAAAATAAGCCTGCTAGTAAGAATGCATTAGAACATTCAACTAACATAGATATGATGCCAAAGATTTTCTACAATACGGCTTACCATATAGCTTACACATGTTCCCCGCCTCATTTTCACAGCACAGAGCCCAGCAGCTGGTCTGCAGATTGTACAGATCACTACAGCTATGATGTTATACTGTCAAACTGTTGAGCTCTATATAACACCTTTGTTACAGAGTCTTCATAGGTTACTTTTTAAGTATAAACATTTTATTGAATATTCAAGAGAGCAACTGTTCAACAGATCTTTCCCATAACAAATATACATACTGTTTACATAATTTTACACCATTCCCCCACCAAAAAACAATGCCCCATCCCAACTCCCCCTTCAAGGGTCTATCAGCATTCATTCCAAGTCAATGAGAGGTCTTGTTTCTCATCCCTAATACTCTATGACCATCCCTGCTTCAATCTCCCTTCCATCTTACCCTTCCCCCCCACAACCCAAAACCCACCCTGTCGCCTTGTGGGATTCATCCAGCAGGTTTAATATGATTCAGAAAATCAAGCTTCTAGTTCTTGGAGGGAGAGACTGTATATCATCAAAAACCTTTTCTTACATTTGGGGGTAAAGGCTGCCTCTTGATTCCCATACCATTAATGTATGAAGGTTATTTCTCCAACCCTGACATGATGGGGGAACTGTCCGTGTCCAAGACTGAAGAATATGCTTCCCCTCCCCTCCAAGCCCAGTTTCCGAACAAAGAGTCTCTGTCTCAGCCCTTTAATTTCGAACTTATCTACCATGTCAAGTAGGAAGGCGACCAAGACTGCAAAAATCTGTTGTTGGATTAACCTACTCATAACTTATGATCTCAGTCCAATAAGCCCTGATAACTGGTCAGTTCATTGGCTACTTTTTAAAGCACATGAAGATTTTAAATTACTTACTTTGACTCATAAGATACTGCAAATGCATGCACTGATATATATGGTCTCATTAGTTAATTTTTTGTTTGTTGGCAGAACCTCAGTCTCACAATGATTTAACTTTGGCTTTTCCACCTCCAAAAGGGATTAGGATTTAAGAATTATTTTTTACCTTTTTCATACTTAGCAGCAAAAGAATGTAGTAATCTATTATTATATATTAAATCAGAGCAAAACCATCAGCGTTTTTGTAAACAGATAACAATTTATCTTTTTAGATGATATATTGGTCAGCTTGAGATGTGGATTTTGTTTTAATTGGTTTTGCAGTTTTTATGAATTATGCAAGTTTGTTTTTGTTTATCTTTTTTTTAATGATTCCTAGTAGTATTTAGTTTCTTAATGTTTTATGTCCCACAGGATCAATTGTAATGGAATTGTGATGAGTCATAAGAAATTATATTGAACTGGATTGCAATGCCCAGGGTGAGATAATAGATGCCCCCCTCCCAGCTCCCCAGGATCTTGTCATAACTCCTACATCCTCTCACATTCAGGGACCCGTGAGAGGTTTGAGAGCAGCCCAATCACTGGTGGCAGCGGCACCTCCCCACACACCTCTGTATGCACATAGAATGAGGACTCTGATCTCCGTCCGAAACCTCACAACACATATGCAGAGGAAGCCTAGCACTGACCAATCGCCACAGCTCTCAGCCAGTTTCATGCATTAGGACCAGGGCAACATGGTCCTCCAGGGACACAAACTAGTTAGGTTTTTAAGATTTCTACAATGAATATGCATGGAGCTATTTGCATAAAATGGAAGCAGTACATGCAAATCAATCTCCTGAATATTCATTGTGGAAATCTTTGAAAGCCCGACTGGGTTGTGGCCTCGAGAACCATAGTTGCCCACCCCCCGGGCTATCCTCTATGTAGGTAGCTCATGACCCCCCTTATAGTGTGACACATCACACTGAGGTAGAAGAGTGCTACTAAAGGTCCATCAGCAAACCAGGGCCGTCATTGTGAGGGCTTTTGATCTGCTGGAAAACTTAATCTGTTGCTTGGACCACTCAGGGGCAGGGGCAGCCCAACCATTAGACTAGGCAGTCCAGCAACTTATTGGGGCAACAAAGAGCAGCTGCAGTCAAAACAAAACAGAGCCCGACAGCCACAACTCAAAGAACCATTAGCATATATCTTAACCTGCATTTGTATATAGGATGTTTGTATGATGACCATGATTATTGAGCTTAATAATCAGAATTTTTGCAGGGGAGGGGGGCTGGAGGTAGGGTGCCTGCTACCCTTGCACTGGCTCTGTTCGAGGGGGGAAAAGGTAGTATTACTTCACTGTAGGTTGGACAAAGTGTGTCAGATCTTCATGGCCTGCTGCATGCTTAGGGTTATCATATTTGCCGCAACAAAAAAAGAGAACACAAAATAAAATGAGGCCCCACCCCACGACCCATCTCCGCGGCTGCTGCCACTGCCATACCCCTGCTATAAGCAGTAAAAACACTGGTAAAGTAACAGAAATACATTTTCTTCCGTACTCTGCTAAATACAAAATGAAAAGATGTATATTTCCAAAAAAGCAAACATCCTTGAGCTTGTCCCTCTTTCTTTTCCCTCCCATCCATGAGCAACATATCCCCCTCTCCTCTCCATCCCTTTCTTTCCATATGCTGTATTTCCCCCTTTCCCCTCCAATCCATGTATGTCCCCTTCCACTATCTTTTTTTCCAGCCTCCCTCCACCCACATGACTCCATCTCCCTCCTCTCCCCTCACCTCACGTACCTTATCACACCCTGGTGGTCTAAATGCCTCTTCAGGGAAGGAAAGAGCCCCATTCTTTCCTGCCTGGCACTGCTGCTGACCCGCTCGCTGCCGGCGCCGCTTCCAAATGGCTGCTGAGACTTCAAGCAGCTAAACCTCTAGTAGCAGACTCACAGTACTTCAAGAACTGCAAATAAGAACTGCAAATACTTCAGGTACCGGGGTACTTGAAGTACCACAAGATTGCCACTAGAGGTCAAGGCAGCCATGTTTCCTCCTAGACCATCAAGGACCAGCAAAAATAGGCCTGGCAGGAAAGGCCTACGGGATGGAGGGGCTTGGGCTTCCTTATATTTTTTTCAGGAGGAGGGAATATCGGAATGGGAGGTCCGCAGGAACTCATGTGCGGCTACCCAGAGGTTAACCAGCCACCAACCAATATTCAGACTGGTGCCTAGTTAACTTCACCACATAGAGTCAGGACAACCTTTTTCCTGTCCTAACTTTTTGTGATCACCTAGCTGGTTAGCGGATTGAATATCGCCGCTATCTGGCTAGCTCACCGTTCCACCCTAAATCTGCTCCCAGACCACCCCCTAAGATTGCCAGTTAGTGAAAGGCAGATTAGAGGGCATACTCAGTGGCACTGTGCAGTTTAAGTGCTGCTAAATATTACAGGTTGACTGAAACTGCTTTTTCAGTTTTGGCCGACACCAAAACTGCTACCAAAACTGTCTAAACACTTTCGGCTGAAACTGAAGTCGAAACTTATCACCTGGATTCGGCCGAAACCTAAACCTAAAGTTTGGTTGTGTAAATACGAACCAATGAGGCCCACTGGGGATTGTCAGAGCTGGCAGTCGGCAGCTCTCTGCTAAACCCACAAGAGATAATCACTCTTTGCGTGAAAAAATATTTCTTCCTATTTGTTTTAAAAGTATTTCCATGTAATTTCATTGAGTGTCCCCTGGTCTTTGTACTTTTTTTAAAGAGTGAAAATTCGATTCTCTTTTACCCATTCTACACCACTCAGGATTTTACAGACCTCAATCACATCCCACCTCAGCCATCTCTTTTCCAAGCTGAAGAAGCCTAATCTCTTCAGCATTTCCTCATATGGGAGAAGTTCCATCTAACATTTTGGTCGCACTTCTTTGAACTTTTTCTAATTTCACTATATCTTTTTTGAGATACAGTGACCAGAATTGAACTCAATACTCAAGGTGAGATAGTAACATAGTAACATAGTAGATGACAGCAGAAAAAGACCTGCGCGGTCCATCCAGTCTGCCCAACAAGATAAACTCACATGTGCTACTTTTTGTGTATACCTTACCTTGATTTGTACCTGTCCTTTTCCGGGCACAGACCGTATAAGTCTGCCCAGCACAATCCCTGCCTCCAAACCACCAGTCCCGCCTCCCACCATCGGCTCTGGCACAGACTGTATAAGTCTGCCCAGCACCATCTCCGTCTCCCGCCACCGGCTTTGCCACCCAATCTCATCTAAGCTCCTTAGGATCCATTCCTTCTGAGCAGAATTCCTTTATGTTTATCCCACGCATGTTTGAATTCCGTTACCGTTTTCGTTTCCACCACCTCCTGCGGGAGGGCATTCTAAGCATCCACTACTCTCTCCGTGAAAAAATACTTCCTGACATTTTTCTTGAGTTTGCCCCCCTTCAATCTCATTTCATGTCCTCTCGTTCTACTGCCTTCGCATCTCCGGAAAAGGTTAGTTTGCAGATTAATACCTTTCAAATATTTGAACGTCTGTATCATATCACCCCTGTTTCTCCTTTCCTCCAGAGTGTACATGTTCAGGTCCGCAAGTCTCTCCTCATACGTCTTGTAACGCAAATCCCATACCATTCTCGTAGCTTTTCTTTGCACCGCTTCAATTCTTTTTACATCACACCATGGAGCAATACAGAGGCATTATAGTATTCTTGGTCTTATTTACCACCCCTCTCCTAATAAGTCCTAGCATCCTGTTGACTTTTTTGGCCGCCACCACACTAGGCAGTGCACTAAAACAGCTTAGCGCTAATATTGTACAATAGCTTAGGAATACCAGAAGCGGTTACAGAATTGGCCCCACTGGAGCACCAACATCAGAACTGCCACCATAGCACCTACATTGTGGGCACTGATAGTTATAGTTTAGAGCAGACTTGTTCAACCTATGGCCCACAGGCCAGAACCCAGCCCACCAAGTGTTTTTTTTCTGGCCCTCGGAAGCTTGGCAATTCTTATTGTGCTTATAGCAGAATTCCTGTTTCCCCACCACAGTTCGGCTCTCTGTGGCTCAAGCTTGCAGAGAGCCGTTGTGGTGGGAAGCAGGAATTCTGCTGTTTTCTTCTGCAGCTGAAGTCAGGTGAAGGAAAAGAAATTGGGTGAAGGCTGAGGGGAGGGTGGTAAATGAGTGAGAGAAACTATGTGAAGGTTGGGGAGGGTTACATGAGTGGATGAAGGCTAAGGGCAGTGGTGTGCTGGAGCGTGCTCCTCACAAGAGCTGATTGTTAAACTTTTTAACATTTTGCGAGCCGGTTGTTCAGGCATGGCAAGCCGGTTGTTGTTGTTCAGGCGGGGCTCTCCCTCCCGCTCCCTGTTGGGCTGTCTCTCCCCCGAGCCACAGTGTCCCGGCACATACCTGAAGGCAGCCACCCTGGTGGTCTAGTGGATTCTTCTGGGCAGTAAAGATCCCCAGTCTTTCCTGCCGGCGCTGACCCTCCTGCAGTCGCATCACTCTTTAAAAATGTCTGCAGAGACTTCCGCTGAAGTCTTGCGAGGCCGCCGCTGTAAGTCTTGGCAGCCATTTTAAAGGAGATGCGGCAGCGGGCAGGAAAGACTGGGGATCTTTCCTGCCCCAAAGAATCCACTAGACCACCAGGGTACTTCAGTTCAGGTATGTGCTGGGACCCTGTGGCTCAGGTGACCATGGAGCGGGGAGGAGGTCTGGAATAGTTAGGTGGGTGGGTGGGGTGGGGAGGATACTATAAAAAATTGTTGAATTTGTATTTAATCTCACTTATATTTTCAAACATGCTGGCTTGTGCATACAGATATACACAGAGGAAGTACAATAATGGAATAACTTTTCATAAATAGAGTAGTAATTTGTTACAAATCGTAATCAGTCTGTCATTTGGAGGGCTGGTTATAGGGACACCCCAGCATGTGTTATATTCGTGCAGAGATGTTTTTTTTTTCTCCTGGTAAAGGGCCACTAAAACAGACATCATGTTATGGGAATCAGGTGCTCAACATTCAGAGTTTCTATCTATCTATTTATTTATTTACTTGTTTATGGCATTTTATCCTACATTAAACATGAATTAGATTGGAACCTGGGAGCATTTAAAATCTTTGGGGGGGGGGGGGGTTCCTGGAGAGAGTAATGCATTGCCACCCCAAGGCTCTCTCCCCAGGTATAGCCAGCCCTGCAATTTGGAGGGGGGGGGGGGCGCAGAGGTGGACTGGGGCCCTCACTCCACCTTTGCGCCCCCTCCCAAAAAAAAATTTGCAGAGTTGGCTATACCCAGGGAGAGAGCCTGTTGTTAAAAATTTACCAACACACTGCTGGCTAGGGGGGGTTACATGAATGACAGAGACTGGGTGAAGACTGGGGGGGGGGTGGTTACATGAGTGAGAGAGACTGGGTGAAGACTGGGGGGGGTTACATGAGTGAGAGAGACTGGGTGAAAGCTGGGGGGGGGGTTACATGAGTGAGAGAGACTGGGTGAAAGCTGGGGGGGGGTTACATGAGTGAGAGAGACTGGGTGAAAGCTGGGGGGGGGGTTACATGAGTGAGAGAGACTGGGTGAAGACTGGGGGGGGTTACATGAGTGAGAGAGACTGGGTGAAAGCTGGGGGGGGGGGTTACATGAGTGAGAGAGACTGGGTGAAAGCTGGGGGGGGGGGGTTACATGAGTGAGAGAGACTGGGTGAAAGCTGGGGGGGGGTTACATGAGTGAGAGAGACTGGGTGAAGACTGGGGGGGGGTTACATGAGTGAGAGAGACTGGGTGAAAGCTGGGGGGGGGGGTTACATGAGTGAGAGAGACTGGGTGAAGACTGGGGGGGGTTACATGAGTGAGAGAGGCTGGGTGAAGGCTGGGGGGGGGTTACATGAGAGAGAAACTAGGTGAAGGCTGGGGGGGTTACGTGAGTGAGAGACACTGGGTGAAGGCTGGTTGTGGGGGGTTACATAAACAAGAGCGAGACTGGATGAAATCTGGGGAGGGGATGATGCATCATCATATTTTGCCAGTATTTGATGAAACATGCAGAAAAATACAACAGTGCGTGTTTTGGCCCTCCAAATATTACAAAATATAAAACGTGGCTCCTGATAGAAAAAGGTTGGACAAGCCTGGTTTATAGTTTATTATGGTTTTGATATACTGCCATTACAAAGCAATTTGATCACAGCAGTTCACAATAAAATAAGACAAACTAAAAACAGAAAGGAACGCTGGATCAAGAGCAGGCCTAAAAATTTTATCACATAACACACGCATGTATTTTTTATAAAATATACATGTAAATCACAACTCCATCCATTCTCCTCTCTTGTGCATGCCCACCCCTATAAATGGAGTGCACAGCTGTACGTGAAAATGTGTGCGCACTTTATAGAATACAGTACTGGCCACAAGTGGCCTAGGATTTTAAAAAGTACCCACCCTTAGTTTATGCACTCAGGCTGATAGCGGTAACAATAGTGTGCACCCTTCAGGTGAAGGGTGCACTCTGCTGCAGTGCTCTGGTTCTCACCTTGTCAAGGTAGGGCGGTAGGAGCTCAGCAAGGACTTTCTCACAGTTTGTACTGATCTCTGATGGTTTAAGAATCGCACAGTTTCCTGAAACAACATTAAGAGACAGAATTACAGAGGGAAGAAAAGATTGCAACTCCAGCAGACCAGTCTCTCGCAGCTTTAGGCACTGTTGGTAAGGGGAGCTCCCGGTTCCTGCAGTCCCAGCCTCTCCCAGCAGGAAGCACATTATGAGAACATGGCAGTGCCTCTCACCTGCACTGATGGCTCCAATCAGCGGGATCAGCATCAAATGGATGGGATAGTTCCAGGGTGCTATTATTAGTACCACTCCGAAAGGGTCCTTCCGGACAAAAGCAGAGTCCAGTTTGGTGGCCTGTCATGAATATACATTTTACATAAAATTAAGTGATGAGTGTTATCAGTGCTCAAGCACCCAATGTAATAAATATATGTGCCTCCTCACACACATATATAAAACACAAATACAGTATTCCCTCCCCCCTTTAGGTCTTAACCAACAGAACACTCCCAATGTCATAAAAAAAGGACATTTATTGGATACACACCAACAATACTTCCCCTAGTCCTCTCTCTCCCTCCTCCCTCCCCCCCTATCCAAGCGGCACACTTTAAAACAGTAACACACTAACATTCATATTCTCCCTACATTAGAAGCCCTGCAACACCTTATCCCAGTGACAGAGAAGTCCTACATCAGCATAAGTACATAAGTTTGCATACTGGGACAGACCGAAGGTCCATCAAGCCCAGCATCCTCTTTCCAACAGGTTTTTGATGTTTCCAATTGGCGACGTGTACTGCTAACCCTAGACAACGTTTTTTAAGCATTGGAGAATTGAGCACTTTGCTTGGTATCAGATTATATACTTCAACCTCACAGACCATTTCAAAAGAATATTAAGAATCCTGAGGCAGGCCGATTGGCCGAAACACTGCCATGTCGAGTAAATTTGAACAACGCTGGTTTTTGAACTCATTTAATAAAGAAGACCTTTATACATCGTCTAAAGACTATTTTTGTGTCATCTTCGCTGTGTCCGTGGCAGTTTTCAACTTGCGGAGATTGTGTTCTTCTGTGTTCACATCCAACAGTGGCCAATCCAGGTTACAAGTGCCTGGCAAGATCCCAAAACAGTACAATACATTTTATGCTGCTTATCCTAGAAATAAGCAGTATATTTTCCCCAAGTCCATTTTAATCATGGCTTATGGACTTTTCCTTTAGGAAACCATCCAAACCTTTTATAAACCTTGCTAAGCTAATTGCTTTTACTACATTCTCTGGCAACAAATTCCAGAGTTTAATTGCACGGTGAGTGAAGAAATCTTTTCTCAGATTCATTTTAAATTTACTACTTTGTAGCTTCATTGCGTGTCCCCTAGTCCTAGTATTTTTGCAAAGAGTGAACAAGCGATTCACGTCTACCCGTTCCATAGACCCGTTCTATCATATCTCCCCTCAGCAGTCTTTTCTCCAGACTGAAGAGCCCTAGCCGTTTTAGCCTTTCTTCATAGAGAAGTTGTCCTATCCCCTTTATCATTTTCATTGCCCTTCTTTGTACCTTTTCTAATTTCACTATATATTTTTTTGAGATGCAGTGACCAGAACTGCACACAATATTCGAGGTGCGGTCGCACCATGGAGCGATACAAAGGCATTATAATGACCTCATTTTTGTTTTCCATTCCTTTCCTAATAATACCTAACATTGTAAATGCTTTCTTAGCCGCCGCACACTGAGCAGAGGGTTTCAACGTTATCATCAACGATGACGCCTAGATCCCTTTCCCGGTCGGTGACTCCTAATGTGGAACCTTGCATTACGTAGCTACAGTTCAGGTTCCTCTTTTCCCACATGCATCACTTTGTATGCTGCCATCACCTTATACCTCATTACTTAAAATCATTTGCTCTGACTGCAGCTGCTCTTAGCAGCTCCATAGAAGCTGCTGCCCTAGGCAACTGCTTACACATATATATATATAAATGGTACATATAGCAGGAGGAAGGGCAGCCCAGGGATGGGTTGGTCTCTCCTTGCTTCACCCCTGTTGCTGTGCTGCCTTCCCTTGTGATCCACTGGTTAGTAGACGGGGAAAGCTAGTGGATACAAGCCTAGAATATTCCAGGGTGGCCTGGTGGGGGATGTGGCCCTGTAGTAATTTGAGCCTCCACAACAGTTGTTGTATGCAGGGGAGTAGCCAGACCTCGACAGGAGGGGGGGGCACAGCCCAAGGTGGGGGGGCACATTTTGGCCCAGTTCAGTCTCTCGGCAGCCCTGCCAATCACAGATAAGTGGCTCTCGCTATTATTGTTATGTTTAAATCTGTTTATTGGTAACACACTTGTTACAATGCTCCAACACGAACATAAACGAAATCATGTCATAACTTCATCTCTAACTGCGTCACCAAACATTTTATTTTTGTCCCCCTCCCCCTCCCATTGTTAACTCCCTATCCCTCCCTTCCTCCCTCCCCCCCCAGTAGAAGAACAGGCAAGTATTTAAACATTTAAACATTTAACAGTCTGCTTCGAGCTCCAGATGACAACGATCTCCAGAAGGGGTTCCAGCAGTCCTGGAATTCCACACCTCTCTCCGAATTCCAGTCCTGTATCTCCAGCCTTTCAAGCCTCATCAATTCAATCAACTTGATACGCCATTGTTGAATTCCTATGGACTGTCCGGACGTCCATCCCGTCAGGAGTAACTGAAGTATTGTTAGAGTCACCTTATTGGCAAAAGGTTCGCTATTATTGTTATAAAATTGCGGTGCTTTAAACAGACTGCACTTTTACTGCAGAAGTCCATTACTATGATTGATGAGAATGTTCTTGAAATAATTTTTTTAAAGAGACTTTAGTACTATTATAATTCACATTATAGCTGACACATTGTCTTATTGAAAAAAGTAAAAAAAAACAACCCTGGTTTGGTTCTTAGGGAGAAACACGAGCGGTCATGTGAGCCGTTTCACGGCGTGGTTCATTGCTAATTAAGCTCTACTGCAGGTGCAACCTATACTGAATTCTCCCTTACAAATAAATTTTTGTTTTACATTTATAACATTAGTAGCAATTTTTTAGTGCTAGAAGCTCTAATTACATTTTCTGAGCTTGGTTCTGTTTGATTGTTATCAGATATTAGCTTGACAATGTGTGTTCACAGTTCATCTTTATTTAATATACCGCAAGTAATAAAAGATATTTAAGTGGTTTACAAATTAAGGACCTGGTTTACTAAGGTGAACTAGTGTTTTTAGTGCATGTTAACCGTGTAGACATCCATAGGAATATTATGGGAGTCTACACAGTTAGCACGTGCTAATAATGCTAACGCACCTCTAGCGCAGATTAGTAAACAGGGCCCTAAAAGTTAATAAGGTTAGAGCAATGGGTAAAGACAAGATTAGATTACTTGGGGGATTTAAAGAAATATAAAGGAGGAATACAGTTCAATTAAAATTAAAATCTTATCAGGTAACATAGAGAAGAACACGAGGTGGGGGAGGGAGAAGAAAAGAAGAGACAATAGACAGAGATGTGCCGGGGGTGATCCTGGTACGAGGGGTGGTGAAAAAGGAGTTGCAATCATCGTGGAGCCGAGGTAAATGATTTTGTGAAAAGGTGTGCTATGTCCGATAACCTCAATTATGTACCTCTGCTGTGGTATGACTCCATGGTCCCATTACTGGAGCCTATGAATGTTTCTCTCATGCAATGCCCACCTGTCAGCTCCCCCAGCTGCCCCAATAACTTACTAAGTTCTTTTCCACATATTCATCTTTCATCCAGGATCTCAGGTTGTTGATGGCAAAGTTGATTTCTGTTCTCACCATGCTGGTCTCGGAGACTTCAGACTCGAACATGCCCTACAACACAAGTGTAACAGATTAGAATAGACAAGGAGAGAGATAGAGAGAGGGACAAACCAGGACACTAGCAGTACTAGCTTGCCTCGCTACCTGTGTCCGCTTCTTCAAGCCAAGACACAGGTTACACGCTTTGGGGTTATGCTCAGGCCTGAGGCACTGAAGGCACCAAGCGTGGGTGTCGGAAAGCGAGATCTGATGGCCGCACCGACCACACTTTTTGAAGCCGCTGGGTATCCTCGATGTCATCGACGGAAAAATCGCGGCGGCGAGGTCAAAATCGTCGATGGTGGCGGGAAAAAAGGGCCACCAAGAGGAAAAACACAAACGCGCGGCCACGAGGGCGGCGAAAAGAAGAAAAGATGCTAAAACTATGAAAATTAGGAGCCTTTTTTTTTTTAGATGAGAAGAAGAAAGAAGGCGCAGACGGCGCCACAAAACAAAGAAAAAGCGGACAAGGCCGCTAAACCGGTTTCCGAGGCTGACAACGGAGAGGGACGCAAAGCAGTCTCTCTCCAAGCACGGAAAATGAGAAACTGAGCGGGAGCGGTCGCGCACGGGCGGGAAGACGGCCGCGCATGCGTGGTGGGCGTTCCTCGCGCGCAGGACCTCCCGCGAGACTTTTTCCGGTTGGAGGGGGCTGCTGTGGACGTCACCCAGTCGTGAGAACAAGCAGCCTGCTTGTCCTTGGAGAAATACTTTTATACTCTTGAAATCTTAATAGCGTCACAGTAGCTTGAAGGAAGTCATACAGCAAAGTAGGGACTGACCTTCTCTGTTAAACTGTACAGTGCTGCGTAACCCTAGTAGTGCTTTAGAAATGTTAAGTAGTAGTAGTAAAGTACAGCATAGGCAGATTCAGTTCACAGAGCAGAATGCTGCAGACTAACTCATACAGACCGGATGGATAGACAAAGGGGCAGGGGCAACTAGTCCAGCATGCACAGAAGAACAAGGCAAGCCAATAGAAAGAGACTCATAAGACACAGGGATCTGGGACATGTACTCAGGAACAGCCTAATACAGAGAACTACAAGATTACAAGGATCTGTATTTCAAGGTCACAACCTTAAATTAAAGGTGCAGGCAATGAATCTGTTACAGACAGTGCTTAACATATAGTCATAAACAACAAACAGCCCTCCTCCATGCAAATAGGGGTAGAAGAATCCTTATTTCCTTTCCACTCTCTAACAACCCTCCCAATGTGGCCAGAATAGCCCCTTCCCCTCTCTGCCCCCCACCCCACCCAGGTGGCCAGCATTTCATCTCCCTACCCCTATCTCATCTCCATCTTCTCCCTATTCTTCCCATCTGGGCCTCTTGCCATTGCCGCAACCCTATCTCCTCCAAAGCCCAATGCTGTAAGAGGAGCGAGTGCTTTGCAGGACCTATAGGCACAGGCCAGAACCCAATGCTGTGTCCTGCCCCCTCAAAACAGGAAGTCTGCATCAGAAGGGGTGGGATATGGAAGTCCTTGAACATGGGCCTATGCTTACAGTGAATGCTATGCAAGGCTTTTTCTTACAGCTTCAGGCCCAGAAGAAGGTAGGGTGGCTATGGAAGGGGAAAGAAGAGGAAGAAGGCTTTCTCCTGCAGTGGAGCTGTGCCACTGCCCCTAGAGTGCCCTGTCACTCTAAGCAGAATGTGTCTTCTCATCACAACATGCGCTTTTACACATGTAACCCATGGGGACTTTTATAAGAGGCCTTGACATGCACAACACAGGGTTCACAGAAACAAAACCTTTGCACAGTTAGTTTCTTAGCAATTATCAACAGCAAGCTAAGTGCAATTATAATGCATTTTCTAAAATCACAAAAACACATGGTTGAAATGGGATCTATCATTACTTCTTTAAGGGGTTTAAATGTTTACCACAGTGTTTGGTCCATTACTCCTTTGTACAAATGTCCTGAACAACTTCTACTTTTACAAGTCAATTACCTAGAAGATGACGTTTCTTATTATCCTGGGAGAGATGGTTTGTGTTGATATTTTGAATGGATATATAGAGAGAACACAGGAGTGTTACATAGCATCTGAAGTAAACATTTGCTACATGACCTCCCAAAAATGTCTGTGCTCCTATAGCCTGGCCTCTGACCCCTCTCTTTACCTTGTGCAGGTCCTTGTCCAGTGCTTCAAGAATAGCTTTCTTGTTCTCCTCCAAAAAGCGTCCAAGTGCCTCCAGCTGTGAGATCCGGAATTGCTCTGACCGGGTCTTCCCCGAGAGGAAGCTGGTCCGGAGACTGTCCAAAGTCTCTTTGTAAGATGACATCCTGTGGGGATAAGGAAAGACAAGGGAGTTTAGCCAGTGGTGTGCTGGTAAATGTTTAACAACAGGCTCTCTCCCCGATCCACCTCTGCGCCCCTCGTCCACCTCTGCGCCCCCCCCTCCAAATTGCAGAGCTGGCTATAGCCAGGGAGAGAGCCTGGGGGGGGGGGGGGGGGCAATGCATTACTTCAGGAAAAAAAATTAATGATCCCAGGTTCCAATCTAATTCATGTTTAAAGTGGGATAAAATGCCATAAACAAGTAAATAAATATAAACTTTTAATGTTGAGAACCTGATTCTCAAAGTGGACATATTCCAAACACTATAATGAAAATAAAATTATTTTTTTCTAACTTTGTTGTCTGGTGACTTTGTTTTTCTGATCATGCTGGTCCAGTATCCAATTCTGCTGCTATCTTTCCTCTTAACTCTGTTTCCAGGGCCTCCTTTCCATTTATTTCTTTACTTTCTGCCTTTCTTCTTCATTTCTTGCCCTACATCCGTAAGTAAAAGCTGGGTCCTCCGCAGACTTGACTGTCCAGTGGATCCAGCTTCTGCCTATTTTCTGCATCCATGTGCAGTGTTTCTATTCTCTTCCTTTTCCCTCATCTCATCTCCTTCCTCACTCTTCCCTCCCCTCCATCCATGCCCAGCATTTCTTCTCTCCCTTCCCTCCCCTCCATCCACCCACCCATGTCCAGCGACCCTCTTCAATCTTTCTGTGGTGCAAGTCTATGTCTAAGGTGTTGCAAACTATAATGTTTTGGTCATTATAATGAAATATTAGTTTAGGTGAGTTTCTGCTATCCAAGAATTATTTTGTTGTATTTGTAGTTCTTATTCCCCACTACTCTAACAAATAGATCTCTCTCCTTTCCCCCTTCTAAGTGAATGGATTGTGTGAGTAAATGTATATATAAAATAATAATTATAATAACAATAACAATAATAATAAAAATCCTCTTAGATCTCAAGGAGAAGACTTTGAAGGAATGAAGTGTTTATCTGATTCTAATACATCTTTCTTCTTTCACTAGGCAGAAAAAGTGGAGCAATCTATTATCCATAAGTAAAAAAGGAAGAGTAGAATCACCTCAATATTCTCTTTAAATGGGCTAAAAACTATTCTCTGTGGCTTAATATTCAGCAGCACAGCAGTGCCCTACCCCCAGTGCTACAATCCTCTGACCTGATCTGGCATGCAGATCCAGGCACCTCACCTCCTGCCAGCCCCAGAAGTTTTCCCTCTGCATCATCCCATCTATATAGGGACAGAAAGTTGTGCAGAGCAAACACTTCAGGTGCTGGCAGGAGGCAGGTTACCTTGATATGCAACACTGGTTTTATCTGTCCTGACTGAACCCACACCCTCCCACTAAGCACTCTAGGGCTAGGTTCTTAAGATGACTCTGTGAGGGACTGTGTTTAAGGTGGACCAGCAATTTCCTTTACACTCCATTACAGATGGGCTAAAATGTCTGTCACAGACTGAATGTTCCCTGTACTTATTTTTTTCTATGAAAATTATTAAGATCCCTCCCTAATGAGAATTGTGAGTTTGTACCAGTGCCTGGTTAAGAGTGCTGCTGAGCTCTAATGGGCTCAGGTGCTACTGAAAAGAAGAAGGGAGATGCCACACTTCATGGCCAGCTATGCCGTAAACTTGGAGAGTTGTTGCCCCTTCAGCCCAGCCTAACTGAGGGAAATAAGTGTCTTTGAAATTTATTTTATTTTGTTGCATTTGTATCCCACATTTTCCCACCTATTTGCGGGCTCAGTGTGGCTTACAATAAGACTTGAATAATAGAAATACATTTGTTACAACTAAGTTATGGATTACATTGAACAGAGTTGTGCGAGGCATTCGAATATCATTGGTAGTATAACAATGGGACTACAACATAGAAACATTAGAAAGAGACTATGGGAAAAAAGGGCATTATTAGGCGCCTAGACATATAGTGTACATAGTTCCGTGGACGAAAGTATGGTTGACTGGATAAAGGGATGATGGATCAGATGTGGATGTGTATTGCATTGTGGACAGTGAGTGGTCTCTATGTGTTTTGGCTCTTTCCATAAGTTTGTTCGAATAGGTGTGTCTTCAGTAGTTTACGGAAGGAGGCTTGTTCGTTGATCATTCTTAGGTTGCGTGGTAATGTATTCCAAGATTTCGTGCTCTTGTAGGAAAAGGTTGACGCGTGTATCGTCTTGTACTTCAAGCCCCTGCAGGTTGGGTAATGAAGGTTGAGGTGAGTTCGGGATGATCTTTTGGCGTTTCTAGGTGGTAGGTTTATTAAATCAGACATGTATGCTGGGGCTTCACCGTAAATGATCTTATGGACTAGTGTGCAAGTTTTGAAAGTAACGCGGTCCTTCAGTGGAAGCCAATGTAGTTTCTCTCGTAGTGGTTTTGCCCTTTCATATTTAGGTTTTCCGAAGATGAGCCTGGCTGCTGTGTTCTGGGCTGTTTGAAGTTTCCTTAGTATTTGCTCTTTGCAGCCAGCGTATAATGAGTTGCAGTAATCCAGGTGGCTAAGGACGAGGGATTGCACTAGGCTGCGGAAGACGAATCTTGGGAAGAATGGTCTAATTCTTTTCAATTTCCACATGCTGAAGAACATCTTCTTGGTTATGTTGTTTGCGTGAGTTTCGAGTGTTAGGTGGCGGTCGATAGTCACTCCAAGGATTTTTAGCGTTTCTGAGATTGGAAGTTTTAGGTTTGGTGTGTTTATTTCGTTGAATTCTGTTGTGTTGTATTGGGAGGTGAGTATCAGGCATTGGGTTTTTTCTGCGTTCAGTTTCAGGCGGAATGCATCTGCCCATGTGTTCATGATGTGTAGACTTTTATTGATTTCGCTGGAGATTTCTTTGATGTCTTGTTTGAATGGGATGTATATAGTCACATCATCGGCGTATATGTACGGGTTGAGGTTATGGTTTGATAAGAGTTTTGCTAAAGGGATCATCATTAGGTTGAATATAGTTGGAGAGAGAGGTGATCCCTGTGGGACTCCACATTCAGGTATCCATGCCTTGGACGTGGTTGAATTTGATGTGACTTGATACGAGCGCAGGGTTAGGAACCCCTTGAACCAATTCAAGACATTTCCTCCGATGCCAAAGTATTCAAGTATGTGTATTAGGATTTCATGATCAACCATGTCGAAGGCGCTGGACATGTCGAATTGTAAAAGGAGTATATTGTTGCCGGTTGCAATTCTTTGTTTGAATCTGGTCATTAGGGTGACTAATACTGTTTCTGTGCTGTGATTCGAACGGAATCCTGATTGGGCATCATGCAGTATTGAATGTTTGTCTAGATAGTTTGTGAGCTGTTTGGTTACCATACCTTCGGTTAGCTTGGTTATTAGTGGTATGGATGCAATTGGCCTGTAGTTGGTTATATCGCTCGTGTTTTTCTTTGTGTCTTTAGGAATTGGTGTGAGTAGGATTTTTCCTTTTTCTTTTGGGAAGAGTCCATTTTGTAGCATGTAGTTTATGTGATTTGTTAGGTTTGTTATGAATTGTTGAGGAGCAGTTTGCATGAGGCTATTTGGACATACGTCTAGTTTGCAGTTGGATTTGGCATATTTTTTGAGAGTTTTAGAGATGAGTTCTTCTGGTAATAGTTCAAATTCGGTCCAGGTTCTGTCTGCTGGGTGTGTTCCTTCTTCTGGATCTAGACATCAGGGAAGATCTCGAGTTTTTTTTTCTGTCCCAATTGGCAAAGCAGGTGTATTTATAGCTACAAGTCTCGAAAGCATCTATTTTCGTAGGCATGCATTCTATTAAAGTACCTCGGATGTCCAGCCTGATCTGTGAAGGTTTGAACCCAGATACATCCCAGACAGACAGGAAGACTTGAGGATTTTTGTGATAGTTTGGCTTGGGGCAGAAGGAAGCTCAGAGGACTGCAGCGTTGGTGCACGGGGAGAAAAGGGAAATAGATGTCAGACCATGAAGGAATGAAGGGAAGAGACGAAACAGAGTTACTGGAGTTCCTTGCCTCTTGCAGCCTCTTGCCCACCCCGTTGCCTTCTCTGTTTAATTTGTTTTTAAGCAGTTAACACGTCAGTAGGAACAGGCTGCTTCAGCCAATCCCAGGGGCCTTCCTTCAGCCCTCGGAGGCGGAACACGCTGAAGGAAGGCCCCTGGGATTGGCTGAAGCAGCCTGTTCCTGCTGTGTTTTGTTTTTTTTTAAGCAGTGTTAAGCTCGGGTTCGCGCGACGCTAAGAAGAGAGGTTGGGGCCGGGTGGGGGAGGAGGAGAAACGAGAAGAAGTGCCGCGTGTGACAAGATGCTAAAAAAAAAACCACAGGGGACGCGCCCGTCGACACTGCCAGGTGGGGACCAGAGCCCAAATTTTGAGAGCCGGTTGTTAAAGTAGCTACTTTAACAACTGGCTCCCAAAATTCAGAAAAAAATAACAACCAGTGAGAGCCGGCTCCAGCACACCACTGAGTTTAGCCATCTACATCATCATAATCCATGCCCATGTCTCCTGAAAGGAAGCAATACATGTTAGAAACACAGCCTGCTTCTTCCTGTTTGGGCCTTTACGTTTGAGAAGCGATTTGTTTTACATAGAGGGGCATTTTCGATGTGACGTCTAAGTCCAATTTTGGACATTTTGCAAAAAACGTCCAAAATCTGAGAAGGAAAGAATGTAATTTTCCAAAAAGAAAAAAGTCTTTTTTTTTTTTTTTTTTTCGAAAATACTGTTTTCAACAATGTTTTGTGATTTGGACGTTTTGTTTTTTGGTCAATTTTCGAAAAAAAAAAAAAAAAAGTTCAAGTCCAAAACGCACAAAATAAAGCCATCGGGATGTAGGAGGAGCCAGCATTTTTAGTAGATTGGTCCCCCAGCCATCCCAGGAAAGCAATAAGGCACCCTAGGGGCATTGCAGTGGACTTTATAAAATGCTCCCAGGTACACATCTCACCACTGCTCCCTTATCTTGTCTGCTGAGCCCACCAACCCACTATCCCCAACTGTATACCACTTCCATTGCCCTTATAGAAAACTAGTTACTTGTTTTTTTTGTTATTTTTTAGGAAACTTCATGAACAGTTTTATAGAGAGTTCAATTTACAATCTTGCTGCTGACTTTTAAAGCCTGAAAAATGAACGTCCAAGATATTTGTATGATAGGTTGAAAAGATATATTCCAGGCAGGAATCTGAAATTTTAATTGCATATGTATTTGGAATGTTATTTTACTGTATCTTTATTGTACAATGAATGCATTCTTCTGAAAACTGCTTTGAAGAAATACAGTGGAATCCCAATATAAACGCGCTCTGCAATAACACAAATTCACATATAACGTGATCATCCCTTGGCTCCCCTTTTTTCTTTTTTTACATGTGATCACCTGTTAGGTTGGGGATTACTCGCTGGGGGGAATGACTGGGAGGTCCATGAATGGGTGGAGGCCCTGCCCAAGGGGAGTAGGTTTGAAATAACATGCAGAGGAATAGTGCCCTGAGATTGAAGAATGACAGGGGGGAGGAGATTTTAAAGAGATAAAGAGGAGTGTTTGCCCTTTAGGGGGATCTTTAGCTGCCTGATGGTTCCCTGCCACTGACAAGGTTGCCAGATGGGAAAAATTTTCCCAGCCCAAAATCAGCCCTAAACCCGCCCAAAAAACGCCCAAAGTCAAACCCCGCCTCCCACGTCACCAACCCCGCCTCCCACGTCATTAACCCCGCAGCCTGACGTCACCCCTGACGTTGTTAACCCCACCCCTGACGTCAACCACGCCCCTGAAAAGCTTCTATTGGACCACATCGGACCAATAGAAGCCTCGAGAAAGCTTCTATTGGACCAAATTGGACCAATAGAAGCCCCGTAAAAAAGCGCACAGCGGCCACAGGAATAAAGCCCAAACCCGCACCCCGCAGCCGCCAAAAATTTTCCGCAGCTGCTCGCAGAAAACCCGCCCAGTGTTGCGGGAAGACCGCAACCCTGACAACAATGGCCACTGACCTGACAAAGCAATGGGAATCCCAAATAGGAGAAGTGTGACCATTGGTTGTAAAGAAGAGTTGTGGTTCAGCAAAGTGGCAACTGTGAAGGAGGAGAGCTACGGGTGGGCAGAGGAGAGACCCAGCCAGGAGCGTGGGATCGGAACCAGGGAGTGCCCAGCCCAAGACCATGGTGGATCCAATGCAAAGTTCACCTTGGAGGGAGGTCAGGCCACAGGGGGGGGGGGGGGTCTGGACTAGAAAGTATGAGGGGAACATAGCCTTTGGGACACTATTCTCTGGGATAGGCATGGACAGGAGTCTGTAAAAAGTGTTAACAGCCCTGCTGAAAAGTACCGGTAAATATATCCAATGGAGGAGAATACATATGTTTCCCTGAGGAACACCAGAAGTATTGGCGTTTTAAAAACTTTGCATTCAGTGTTGGAGAGTTGAAATGGATTGATATTCCTGCTGTTGCAGAGTTGAAGAATAAACTGTGTTGAGTTTGCGTGAGCTGCTGACTTCAGTGTGTTCATTGGACTTGAGAGAATATAAAAATTCTCCCAAGCCTGCCTAATCTAACAGCCAGCCTTGTTTTCCACAGTTTGCATTTGGACTTGTTTTTTGGGTTCTTGGGGGAAAGAGGGTAATCCTACCCATTAATGCTTCTTTCCCCAGGTGGAGGTACCGAACGCAAAGAAAGTAAGGGACCGACGAAGACTGCCCTCAGGAGGCTCTAACCAGGTCAGACGGACCCCGAATCTAGGAGCACCCAGGTCAAAGATATTACAACATGTTCTATCGACCCCGCATGTAATCAAATTATATTTTATGTATCCCAATCATAGTGTTATAGCGAGGTTGCATTGTATTTGGTACTGGTATAAGCAGTATAGACATTTTTAATAAAGATAAAGTTAATGTCAACAGAGAGAAAAATGGGACTGGCAGTCTAATGTCAGAATATACAGGATTCCCCAAGGAGAGGATAAAGGGTAAAAGGTCATGGATTTCTCACGACTGACACCTTATATCCCCTCAATAGCACTTAGGTCCTCCATACATCGTTTAATACTCCCTGTTTTCAGAGAACACAGCCATTGTGGGGTGTGTCTGCATTGCTGCACAGCAGCTGCTAGCGCGGCTTAATAAACAAGGGGGTCAGTTTTTGTACCGGGAGTTACTAAATGGGAAAATCTTTGTTAAATCTCTATTTAAAACGTTTCCCACTGAAGTCAGAACTTCCTAAATTGAACCGCGAGCACCCAGGGAAATGTTATCTCAGGCACTAATAGTCCATTATCTGTAGTAGCAAAATAGAGAATGCATAATTTAACAAGCTTGAAAAATAGGCCTCTTAGAAATGGGAAGGTGCTGACTTCTCCCTACCTTGGCACAGACACCATATACAAATGGAAAAAATCTTGATAGACCGATTGAGCACATGGATATCAAATCTAGATTAACTTTGGTTGAAAATGGGAGACAGAAATTTTTAAGGCTAGAAAATGTATTAAAGTACTATAAATTGGTTTCCACAAAGTGATAGGAAAACATGTAGGTGGCAGCCTGTGCAGGTAGAAATTTTAAAAATGAGGGCTGAACATACCAGTCCATGGACCTGAGCGATGATGTAGGATGGCCAATAGGCAGTGAGCAAAAAGGAATCATGGTGAGCATGCAATATTGTAATATCCATCATCAGGGTGGTAAGGAGCGCTGTGTGAGGTTGCTAGCTCGGTTCTATCAGCAGATTGGAGTGGAGGAGTGGCCTAGTGGTTAGGGTGGTGGACTTTGGTCCTGGGGAACTGAGTTCAATTCCCACTTCAGTCACAGGCAGCTCCTTGTGACTCTGGGCAAAGTCACTTAACCCTCCATTGCCCCATGTAAGCCGCATTGAGCCTGCCATGAGTGGGAAAGCGCAGGGTACAAATGTAACAAAAATAAAATAGATACTATTGGAGATTCTACATGGAATGTTGCTACTATTGGAGATTCTACATGGAATGTTGCTATTCCACTAGCAACATTCCATGTAGAAGGCTGCGCAGGCTTCTGTTTCTGTGAGTCTGACGTCCTGCACGTACGTGCAGGACGTCAGACTCACAGAAGCAGAAGCCTGCGCGGCCACATTGGTGATCTGCAAGGGCCGACTTCTACATGGAATGTTGCAACATTCCATGTAGAATCTCAAATAGTAGCAACAGTGGAGGAGTGGCCTAGTGGTTAGGGTGGTGGACTTTGGTCCTGGGGAACTGAGGAACTGAGTTCGATTCCCACTTCAGTCACAGGCAGCTCCTTGTGACTCTGGGCAAGTCACTTAACCCTCCATTGCCCCATGTAAGCCGCATTGAGCCTGCCATGAGTGGGAAAGCGCAGGGTACAAATGTAACAAAAATAAAATAGATACTATTGGAGATTCTACATGGAATGTTGCTACTATTGGAGATTCTACATGGAATGTTGCTATTCCACTAGCAACATTCCATGTAGAAGGCTGCGCAGGCTTCTGTTTCTGTGAGTCTGACGTCCTGCACGTACGTGCAGGACGTCAGACTCACAGAAGCAGAAGCCTGCGCGGCCACATTGGTGATCTGCAAGGGCCGACTTCTACATGGAATGTTGCAACATTCCATGTAGAATCTCAAATAGTAGCAACAGTGGAGGAGTGGCCTAGTGGTTAGGGTGGTGGACTTTGGTCCTGGGGAACTGAGGAACTGAGTTCGATTCCCACTTCAGTCACAGGCAGCTCCTTGTGACTCTGGGCAAGTCACTTAACCCTCCATTGCCCCCATGTAAGCCGCATTGAGCCTGCCATGAGTGGGAAAACGCGGGGTACAAATGTCACAAAAAAAAAAAAAATACAGTGTGACTGTAGTAGAGAAATTTTATTAACATAACACAACATAGGGTATTTTTACTCTGCATAAGCCCTCAGTCAACGTTCTTCCACTAGCAGTTAGTAAGAATGTACTTATTAAAAAGAAAGTTTTAAGTGCTTTTCTAAACTGTAAATAATTTCTCATTTTTCTTTTTTGAGTGGGTAATGAATTCCAAATTAGAGGGGCTTGGTATAGAAAGGAGAAAGTGAATTGTTTATATGTTTAACATTACTACCACTTGGAAAATGGAGTAAGAGACAATTATGAAACATATAGGAATTCTTACTGCTGGTAACTGTATAAATATTAATGCAATCACCTGTTAGGATGGGGATTACTAGAAGAGTAAATTCCCTGGAGGGAGTGACTGGGAGGTCTCTGGGTAGAAGGAAGCCCAGCCCAAGGGGAGTAGTTTTGAAATAAAATGCAGAGAAAAAGTGCCCTGGTACTGAAGAGTGACTGTGGAGAAGAGTTCAGAAGGAGATAAAGCTAAGGTTATGCCCTTCAGGGTGGGAGGGTTAGGGTTACCATATGTCCGGTTTTACCTGGACATGTCCTCTTTTTGAGGACATGGCCAGGCAACCGGGTGGGTTTTGCCAGCCTGCCTGTTTGTCCAGATTTCCAGACAAATGGGCAGGCGGACCTAATGGTGTCCTATCTCCTCCCCTTACTCTACTGCCCTGGTGGTCTAGTGACTTCTTCAGGGCAGGAAAAAGCCCCCTCTTTCCTGCCCGAAACATTGCCCTGCATTCTCTCTCTTCCCCTTGCAATGCTGACTGTCCCGGTGCCGATTCAAAATGGCCGCCGAGAGTTGAAGCGGCGGCATTTTGAATCGGCGCCAAGACAGTCAGCATTGCAAGGGGAAGAGAGAGAATGCAGGGCAGTGCTCTGGGCAGGAAAAAGGGGGCTGTTTCCTGTTCCAAAGAGATCACTAGACCACCAAGGCAGTAGAGTAAGGTAAGGGGAGGAGACTAGGGGATAGGATACCCTTAGGGAGGTGTGGGGGCGGGGTGAAAAGGGTGTGGTGGGGCGGGGCATGTGTCCTCTTTTGGGGGGACCTAATATGGTAACCCTGGGGGGGGGGGGTCTTTAGTTGCCTATAGGTTTAAGCTGCCTGCACTATCCCCTGCCATTGACCTGGATGAGGGCAAGGGGAATCCTGGAAGTCAAAGATCCTTTTGCAGCTCCATAAAGTGGCAACCAGGAGTGGAGTGTGCAATGGGTGGGTAGAGAAAGGCCCAGCCGGAGCAGGGGATTGGAGTCATGGAGAGCTTAGTCCCGAGATTAGAGTGGATCCAGAAAGGGGTCACTGCTGGCAGAGGGTTAGACCAGAGCAGGGTCTGAACCCGCAGAAATTTTAAATCTGAACAGAAAGGAGGAGAAGCAACCAGGGGGAATAACACTGCTCTGCAGGATAGGCACACACAGGAGACTTGTAAATACCTATGCATACCTTATATTTAAAGAGAGGCCTGTAAATATACCTGAGGGGAGAAGTGGTACAGGAGTTTCCCCGAGGAACCAGAAGGATTAAAAGTAAAGTGGAGTTTACCTGCTTTTGGATTATGGAACTGTTTCCTTGAAGAGTTGCCTGTTGAAGTTAAATAAAAATGTAGGTTTGTTGTTAAACCTTTGGAGTGCTATGTGGTTCCTGGACTGAAGAGCTGAGTGGAACCCCGAAATGGTGAGAGAAAGGTTTCTCAAACCCCTGGATCGCTATTCCGGACCACTGACCCACTCCCAGCTCGACTGCAAGTGGACTGGAACTGGTATGTGTGGTAAGAGTGGCCTGCGTGTGAGCAGAGACTGTGAAGTTTGTTTTGTGTGGCCCGGGGCCGGAGCTAGTGTACAGGCGAGACCGGAGCATCACCATATAGAATTTTAAAGACTGAAGTACAGACTTTGAATTGTACTCAAGCCCCATTGACAACCAATAAAGTTTTTTTTTTTTAATGGCATAATTTTGTCAAATTTATGAATTGAAAATATCAGTCTAACAGCGGTGTTTTGAATTGTCTGTAATCTTTTTAAAAGAAAATTTGAACAGCCAGAATAAACTACACTGTCCAGTTGTGACAATAAGAGGGACTGGACTACCAGTCAAAAAATAGATAGCTCAAAAGAAATCCCTTTTCCTTTTGAGAAAGTTATGTTTATTAACTGGTTGACCTGAGATTCCATAGTAAACTGACTGTCAACCTGAATCCAAAGACCTTATGCTGAAGTGTAAAGAATATTGTTATCTTCAGTGGAAAATAATGAGCCGTTACAAATCTGATTGAAAAGACCTAACCACAAAAATTGTTTTATCCTTATTAAGTTTTAATTTGTGAGGTAGGACCCAATTTTAAAGAAGTTCTAATACCTTCCAAATTATTATTTTGAGTGCAAGAAACAACTAAGTAGCTCGCACTTCCAGCTAGACCTCAATATGAATACTTTGAAAGACAGACGAGAGATTGGAGATATAATTCAGACATTTAAATATCTCCATGGCATAAATGCACAGGACTGAGAGGGCATAAGATGAAGTTGAAGGGGGACAGACTCAAAAGTTATCTAAAGAAATACTTTTTTATGGAAAGGGTGGTAGATATGTGGGACAACCTACCCAGTGGAGGTGTTGGAGAAGAAGACTGTATCTGAATTTAAGAAAACATGGGACAGACATGTGGGATCTCTTAGGGGCAGGAAGAGAGGCATTATAATGCCTATAAAGGGATGATTAGACAAGTTAAAGATCCTTTCGCCAAATCATTCAAAAATGGGAAAAAGCCTTCAAAATAGAAGACTTGGAAGAGGACTTTCAGGATAGTGTTGTAAAAACCCACAAGCTTGTGAAATGTGCTGTCACACAGGGCCAGATGCACTAAACTTTACGAGCCAATAACGAGCCATTAATGAGCAAGCAGTAAATGGGTAGCAGCTAACGAAAACGGAATGCAGATGAGCAAATCGTGTAGAAACCCTATTGTAATGAGATGCACTAACCTTTTCCGATTGCCTTAATGCTGGAAAACGCTGGAAAATCTAACAAGAGGTCTGTACCTCTTGTTGGGGCTGCGCGGGATTGGAAAAATTATTAAAATGTAAAAAAAAACAAACAAACCTGGAAGTCTCTGAGCCAATCACAGCGCATTTAGCTGAGCTAAACACGCTGTGATTGGCTCAGAGACTTCTCAGCTGAGTGAAGCACGGGCAAAAAGGATGTTTTTATTATTCCGGGGTTGAATGATGTCCAAAAAAGAGCATGCAGCATCGGAGCCTGTATGATTTTTTTAATAAAGTTTCGCTTTAAAAAAAAAAAAAAAAGTCCATTTTGTGCGACTTCCCCCGCAATAATAAAAACGTACTTTTTGCCTGTGCTTCACTCAGCTGAGAGACCTGGAAGTAAGGGAGGGACATCCCAAGCAAATAGAGCTGTGGCGAGTGGTTAGAGCACCGGTCTTGTAATCCAGACGGGTTCAAATCCCACTAATAGTTTTGTTAAAATTGGAGTTATTTATTATTTTCTCCCTGTTTTTATTTATTTATTTGAACATTTGTTATTCTGCCATTCATGAACCAACAACTTCCAAACTGCACTTGCTTGCTATGAGTGAAATTCATTAGCAGAAGCAGCATCGGAGCCTGTGATTTTTTAAATAAAGCTTCGCTTAAAAAAAACCCGTCCATTTTGTGCGTCCTCCCCCGCAATAATAAAAATGTATTATAAAGGTGAATTTGGCATGTGCAGAGCAGCCAGCATAACACTTTGATGCTCTGCGCATGCTTGACCAGCCGATTCTCCGACAGTTTTAAGAAGGAATAGAGAATGCAAGTGAACTACAACGAGTAGCTCATTTGCATTCTCTTTCCTTGATGCATAGCCGTTCCCTACCGATTTGCTATGGAATTCGGTACGGAACGGCTCTAACGACGACTTTAGTGCATCTTGGCCACAGAGTTGACATTTCTATTGGGGGGGGGGAGGGGGCGTTTACTAACAACACATACTAATGCTATTAGTGTATGCTATTTGCCACAGGCCCATTGTATAAAGTGAGCCCTACAGGGTTATGCAAAAGATTCCTGTTCCTTGTCACACCAGGATCTATCCGGAAGGGATCTGATCAATTTCCAGTGCCCAAGATAATGCCTCACAGCCAGAGTGAAGAGCAGAGTCTGGATTTAAGCTCAGTATGGCTCCATCACACTATCCAACAGGGAAGAAAAGATTTTCCCTTTCTCAGACACTGGACTCTTCCACCCTGCAGGCTCCTAAAGAGGACCCTGATTAGCACTGAAAGAAGGCACTGGCAGAAGACATTCAACTCCTAGTAAAGGGACTGAACAGCTGGGACTAAGCAGATTAATCTATCCACAGAACACCAAAGGTGGGAAAACCTCAGAGGAGGTATGAGTTAAATCCAAATAGGTAGGCTGAGGATGAAACCTATGGTGTCCAGGAGGGTGGATAAGTTTTCTGTCTAAAGGGATTCTTTCGTGCCAATACAGATGAGGAGCGAAAGGCCACCCAGTAAATCCCCACTCTGGCAGCAGCTCAACTGTGAAGGACTTTGTTCCTAGTGCTTGGAACCTAGTGCTTGGAAACCGAGACTGTTGATTAGTGACCAGAGCATCAGGACAGAGATAACCGCCTGTCACAATAACTAGGGTGGAGGAGTAGCCTAATAGAGCAGCAGCTGGTTACTGCCTGAGTCTTTACCGCTAGGTCAGTGGTGGCGGTAAGGTCTCAGACCCAAAATGGACGTGTGGCAATTTTCATTTTGCTGCACGTCCATTTTCAGTAAAAATTTTTAAAAGGCTTTTACAGGTGCGCTACAAAATGGATCAGCGCGCGCCCAAAACCTGCGTCTACACTACCGCCAGCCATTTTTCAGCGCGCCTTTGTAAAAGGACCCCTTAAATCCTCTACTGCTCCAGGTACAAAATAAGTACCTGTATATAATAGGTAAACCACTTCGATTGTAACCACAGAAAGGTGGTATATCAAATTCCATCCCCTTTCCTTTCCAGTCTAATTATGTGATTCTACAAATTATTAAGACGATGGGGTTACTATATATTACAAAAATTCTCCCTTAGATAATACTCACTACTCAATAATGGAGAAATTGTACTTAATGCATATATGTCAAAAGCAATAAAACATTCAAAAGGAGTGTTTGTACGTTTGGGAAGCTTGCCAGGTGCCCTTGGCCTGGATTGGCCGCTGTCGTGGACAGGATGCTGGGCTCGATGGACCCTTGGTCTTTTCCCAGTATGGCATTACTTATGTACTTATGAAGTGAAGATGCTCAGAATATAAAACATTAGCTTCAGCGACTTGCCGATTGCTATATGCCAATCATCGCACACCAGTATTCAGTTTGTTACCATGGTTCTTAAAAATAAAAGAATAGCAAAAAATTATATGTTTGGCGACAATAACATAGCCATTAAACTTACACTTATACAAGCAATAAACTGGTGTCAGATGCCCATTACGATGCTCTTAAATCCATAATCATCGCTGAAGCTAATGTTACATTCTGAGCACCTTCACTTCACTCTTTTTGAATGTTTTATTGCTTTAACATATACATATTAAATACAATTTTCTTCATTCTTGAGTAGTCAATCTAGTTGTGTGCCATGTCCATGAAGAGGATGACACCTACCCTTCTAGTCATACCTGCTGACTTCCTTTACAATGCAAATGCCAAAATATTGGCTCTAATCCAGAGCTATACAGAGATTAAAATTCATGTCTGGAAGACACTCAGAGAGAGTCTAATCCACTTCCCCAGACCAGCAGAACTGGAGATGCTGTGAAGACAGTGTTCAAAGTCCCCAGGGGAAGGAGCAAAGTAAGCCTCCATCATTGCTCAGTTGAAACACCTAGTGGCCAGACTTTTACTGTCTATAAAAGCCAGGATCTACAGGGAGCTGACTGCAGTTTATGGGGCTGACTAAGAATGTTCACTCAGCTGATTTGGGAAGGGGATATTAAAAAAAACTGCAAATAAAGACTCATAGCACTGTAACCCAGGCAATTGCATAGCCAGACCTTTAATTTCAAGGGGGGGGGGGGGGCTGAGACCAAAGTTGAGGTACACAAAAGTTTACTGTGTCCCCCTCCCAATACCCAAGATGGCAGGGATTCCCAAGCTCTGCCAGCAAAAAAAAAAAAGAGGCCTCCACCAGGGCCGTCAGTGACACTTTCCATAGGCTGCTGCCATGCTGACCCCCCCCCCTCCCCAGCATGCTCAATTTATGCATGTTTGAAAACCAAATATGTGAGGTGGGGGGTGTCGCGGTGGCAGCAGCCCATGGAAAGTGCTGCCGACTGCCAGGCCACTGGTGGAGGACCTTTCTTGCTGGCAGGTGGAGTTTGGGGATCCCTGCCAGCCACAGATGATGCCACAAATTGGGTGGGGGGGGGCAGTGGCGTAGCCATGGGTGGGCCAGGCCCACCCAATAGCAGCACACCTATGATGTGCCTGGCAGGGGATCCCCAAGCCCCACCAGCCGATAATTCCCAACATAATAACTCATGCATACCTTTTAAATAGCAGATCTTCGCAAGCAACGACTGATATACGCACTGCTCATGCCGGCCCTACAGCCTTCCCTCTAACACAACTTCTTGTTTCTGTATAGGAAGGAGTATGTCAGAGGGAAGGCTGTGGGGCCATCACGAGCAGTGCGTATCAGTTGCTGCTCACTGCCAGCAAATATCTTCTATTTAAAAAGGTACACAGGAAGCTGGGAGAGACCATATGGCATGTGGGTGGGTGGGAGAGAGCAAATTGCCTGGGGCGCAGGGTGGGGTTCTTCAGCCCTTATTTTAATCGGGCTAGTGGCGGGAACCTCCAGGGCATATTTCATGGAAGCCCAGACCGTCTTCCGGCACCTTTGCAACTCGGAGTTCCAGCCTTGCTCGGTCCTGAGTTCCAGCCTCGCAAGTTCCTGAGTGCCAGCCTCGCCATGTCCTGAGTTCCAGTCTCACCTAGCTTTTGAGTCCCTACTTTTTCTCTGTTGCCTTGGAATTAGAAGTGACCTGTCTGCTGCAGTTGGGCCTACCACTGTGGTTCAAGGGCTCACTACCCCTGAACACAACAGGTGCACCTACATGAGGCTAGTATTCAAGTTTCAAGTCTATTAAATGTTTGATATACCGCTTTTTTTTTCAACTTTAAAGTTTTTATTGACGGAGGTCACGTGACGCGATGAGCTGAGCAGACGCTTTCTGTTTCAGCTCGAGAGCCCTCGCTCCTAAACTTATATAAATTACTGCAAAATACAGTTCCGGAGTGGGAAACCGGGTGACGCATACCTGTATGGACAAATATCTCAAGCAGTCTCCCCCTGGAATGGCGCTGCGAACGGGGAAAAAAGAAAAAGATAAGACTAAAGCGTCCACCCTGGAATCCAAGATGGTGGAGGAACCGCTCTCAGTGGGCCAAACCTTTTCGGCAACGCAACTCGAACAGCTAACCTTGGCAGTTGCAAAGGCTTGGCAGCCCAAATGGGACGCATTAGATCAGAAGCTGGACGTTTTCCACACAAAGCTGGAAGGTTTAGAGACTCGAACGGAAGACCTCGAGACCAGAGCATCTGCCCTGGAGGATGATTCCTGCAGCTTCAGTGCAGATCTACGCGATGTTAAACAACAGCTTCAAGAGCATGCGGACAAATTAGAAGATCTTCAGAACCGTTCCCGCAGAAACAATGTGCGGATTGTGGGACTCTCAGAAAACATACCCGATAGAAATTTGGTGGAGTGGCTTACCGGATGGCTATCTAAACAGCTGGCGTTGTCGGACTCCTTCGGGCCCCTGATCATTGAAAGAGCGCACAGGGTGGGCCGCAACAGGGAGAACCAAGGAAGACCACGAGTGATCATAGCGAAGTTGTTAAATTACAGGCATAAAATGGAAGTACTGCAGGGATTTAAGATCCGCAGGGGAGAGTTAAAGCACGAAGGACGGCAAGTCCTGATGTTCCAGGACTATTCAATTGGAGTCCAGGAGCGGAGACACAAATTTCATTCTTTGTGTTCTACGTTAGCTCAAAAACAAATCCGCTTTGTTCTTCAATACCCAGCAACTTTGAAAGTGCAAGTCCAAGAACAATGGCGGACATTCAATACGCCAGATGAAGCAAAAGTTGGTCTCCGTGAACAGGGCATCCTGGAAGGAGACTAAAGACCCTGGTAACCTCACTGAAATTAAGGTTATAAATGTATACTTGTAGTAGTGAGCAAGTAATGTTAAGGGTTACTGTTTTATTGGAGTTGAGGGCTCTTGGCACTTCAGGTGATCTCTTGCCAATTCTGGGCTTGGGGCTGGGAGTATGGCTATAGAGCTGGATATGAGGAGGGGGATAAAGGGAGGTTGGGGTAAAGGGGTTAAACACACTAATGGAATAGGAGGACACCAGTGGTATAGGAATATATCTAGGCAGGGTCAAGTGGGGGTTTTGTTTGAATTAACGGGACTACTAGTGGTATGTTCTGGGAGCGAGATCTTGGAGCTGGGGGACATCCATAGTAATTTTGGAATAGGGGGAGCTTGGTCACTGAAAGCAGAGGCTCTGGGAGATGTCCACTAGGATAATATCTTGGAACGTTGGGGGTATTAGCTCCCCAATTAAGAGATCTAAGATACTCTCAGCACTAAAGAGACATAAAGCTGATATCGCTTGCTTACAAGAAACACGCCTTACTGACCTAGAACATTCTAAACTGCAAAAATATTGGGTTAGCAAGGTGTTTGCGATGTCATCCCAGAGCCGCAAAGGAATGGTGGCGGTGTTGTTTAGGAGGGGACTTCCATATAAAGCAACTGTGCTAGACAAAGGAGCCAAAGGAGACTACGTATTGTTAAATATATGGCTGCCAGGCAGGGAACTGTTACTTTTGGTTCTTTATGGACCTAATAACCATGACACATCCTTCCTTACAAACTTAGCAGGGAAGTGCTTGCAGAATAGAAATGGAAACTTGATTGTAGTGGGAGATTTCAATGCAGTAATTGACCCCCCGGCAGGACTGTTCAAAGGTAAAAGAATCTCAATATAGGGGAACACGGGCTAGAGAGTTTCAGGCATTTAATAAGACACTTGACTTGGTAGATCCGTGGAGAATACATCACCCAGGAGAGAAAGATTACACGCACAGGTCGTGAGCTCATGGTACATTTGCCCGGATCGATTATATCCTGCTGGTCCGCTCCTTGTTTCACCTTGTAGAAAAAACATCTATAGGTCCAGAGGAAGTGGCGGACCACGCGTTGGTGTGGATGGATCTTAACATCACCACAGAGGCTAGGGGAAGCAGAGGGTGGAGATACCCGGCACACCTATACCAAGATCCGCACTTGCGGACGCACGTGCGAAAGAGCTAGGAACAGTATATGACACATAATAGCTGGCACGCTACCCATCAGCCTGAGCTGTTTTGGACCGCCTCTAAGGCAGTTATAAGGGGGGGCCATTATAGCCTATTGTAGCGTTAAAAACAAAAAGAGAACAGCAGCCATCCTGAGATTAGAACGCCAATTACAAAAAGCAAAAAGAATTCATCTTCACCACCCCACAACAGTAACTTTAGAAAACCTAAAATTCGCTCAGGTGGCGTTGAATAGCCTCCTACATGAAAAAGAAATGAAGTCTGCTCTCTTTTATAAATATAAGCTGCAGAGGTATGGTAACCGGGCAGGTAGAATGTTGGGGCGCCTAATTAAAACTTCGGGAACCCCAAGGACGGTGACCACACTGATAGATACCAAGGGGAATTTAATAACTGACAGTCAAAAGATTGGGCAGATATTCACAAAATATTTTACAACCTTATATCAAACAAACCCATATCCCCCCGAATCGGCAATACGAGAGTATCTGTCCCAGATAGGGCTCCCGAGAGTAACAGAGGCACAGCTAGAGAATTTGAACAAACCCTTAACAATGACTGAGCTACAGCACGTGATTAAAACGTTGAAGTTGTGGTCTGCACCGGGACCGGATGGATTTTCCAGGGAATACTATAAAATGTTGACAGGGGAGGCCCTAGCTTCTTTGCTGGAATATTATCGGGAGGTGCTAGAAAAAAGGGAGTTCCCGAGATACGCCAATTCAGCGCTCATAACTTTATTACCAAAGCCAGGAAAACCTCTAGATCAGGTAGAATCTTACCGGCCGATATCATTATTAAACGTTGACACGAAGATCCTGGCAAAGATGATGGCTGAGCGGCTGGCGGAATGCTTTCCATCACTGATAGGCTCGGAGCAGGTTTGGTTCGTGAGAGGCCGCCAGTTGGGCCACAATATTAGAAAGACCTTGATGGCCATGGCTGCTAGTCAACAGGCTGGGGCACCCACCCTAATACTGAGCTTGGATGCTGAAAAAGCTTTTGATCAGGTTGGGTGGGTGTTTATGTTTCAGAGTTTGGCGGCCATGGGCATAGAGGGGTGGTTCGGGCATGCGACTCAGGCACTTTATAGTCAACCCAGGCGGCTGTGCTAGTAAACGGTTCCCGAGAACCGGCGTTTCAGATACATCGCGGTACAAGGCAGGGATGTCCCCTATCTCCCCTATTATTTTTGTTGTCCCTGGAACCCTTGTTGCGGAAGGTCTCCTCAGCTCCAGATCTCCAGGGGGTCAACTTGGCAGGACAGGATGTTAGAATCTTAGCTTACGCAGATGATTTATTAGTAATTTTGAGAGAGCCTTCTAAAACCTTAAAGAAACTGTTAAAGATAATTGTGTATGGGAAGTACTCTGGTTTTCGGTTAAACTTACATAGATCCATGGCCCTTCCAGTGATCCCGGAGGTGCGGGCAACATGGTCAGGAAATTTTCCTTTTCAATGGACACAAACTTCCTTAAAATACTTGGGAGTAAATATTACTATGGACTTGTCAAAGCTCTATGAGCATAATGTGTAGCAAACAGCTGGAGGCCTGGGGGCCCCTTCCACTTTCTCTTATGGGAAGAATTGCCCTATACAACATGATCACAGCCCCCAGGTGGTTATTCACCTTTCAATCACTCCCATTGTTTCTAAAGAAGAACGATGAGCGGAAGTTGATAAAAATGGTGCAAACTTTCTTGTGGAAGAAGAAACATAACAGTGGCCAGCGGAATGCGCCATATCAATGATTGGTTCCGAGGAACCCAGGATTACACAGATACATCAATAGAATTGTGTTTATACCCGGGAATACATTTTAGCAGCTACCTACACACAGCCGGGCCCCTATACCATACATAATAAAAAGAACAGGAATAATGGGGTCGGCGAAAGCTGTATGGAAATGGATTTGCAAATTGCACAATTTTTCTGCAAAAAATACTCCGTTCCTGTCAATTTGTGGGAGTCCAGCTTTTCCCCCCGGGACCTTATACCCAGCATTTCAACGTTGGAAGCGAAAGGGAATGGTGTACCTATTACAAGCTGTTACTCTCGAGGGACGGATAAAGCCCTTCCAGGAGCTTCAAGTAGAGTATGGACTGCCCCCCTCAGACGAATTCCATTACTGCCAGCTAAGGCATTACATACAATCCTTGGCTTGGGAAGATTTGGCTGAGGATGTTCAGGAAGAATTGGCCTTGGCGTTTTCCCTAGCGGCACAACAATGGGTGCCACTCAAATTTCATCACAGACATATTAGAGACACTGCTCAGGAGTTGGACTATGTTATTTACTGTCCCAATGACATATCGATAGACCTTACATTGCCTCAGTTTACAGCACACGTTCTAACCCTGAGGAAGCATTCAGTTATGATTTCACATTGGGAGATGCAGTATAAAGTGGCGCTTCGGCTATATATCTCCCCCAGAAGAGCCTTTCACATGGGACTCTCGCCGTGGGGGGAATGCCCCAAGTGTAGAGAACCTGGGGCTACCCTGGGACACATGCTTTGGAAGTGCAGAGGTATAGCACGATACTGGAAACAGATAATACAATACGTCTCTGACATTTGGCAGACCAGGTGGAAATATAATTCGGGATTGCTGTTGGGCCATCCAATATTTGTTCACCCCATACCATCTGGATTTACAGCTTTTGTGCAAAAGGCAATCATAGTTACTAAGCAAGTGATCTTATCGGAGTGGATATCACACCAGTATCCATCTTACGCCCAGTGGCGGGCTCGTATGATAACACTTATGCGAACTGAGCGGATGGGAGTGATAGACTTTAAATCCAAGACTGGACGGAACTTCCAGAATACTTGGAGTCCACTTTTAAACACCCTGACCTCGGCTGCCAGGAGCAGATTGTTGAACTTTTAGTGGTGTCTTGATATATGAATGATAACAGAGGGTGGGGGGCGGGGAGGGGAAGGTTTTGGGAGGGGGGAATTATGGAGGAGGGAAGGGAGTGTCACGTCTGTGACCCCTCAGACTCACCTTATTTCCTGTGGTCAGCTTCTGAGCTGGCTTCTGTCTGTTCTTTGTGAGTTAGTTCTGTCTCTCTGTGCTGGCTGTATTAGGTTGTCGGTGTGCTGTCACCCGTTCCAGATTTCAGCTCAGTCCAGTCCGGATCTTCCAGGCTGCCCGACCCTTAGTTGCCTGGTGATTGTTGCACCTGAGTCTCAGCTGCCTGCTGGGCTTATTAGCCATTTGGAACCTCTCTGCCTTTGCCTTGCATTGCGTCTAAGGCCCTGGTATGTTGGTGCTTGTTGCACTTCTGCTAGTCCAGTGTTTGCCTGAGATTCTTGCCTGTTTCTAGTTAGTCTGTGTTTAGTTTAGGTTTTGCTTGCTTTCCTTGCCTGGTTTCTTGTTTGTAATTCTGTGTTTACTTTCTGTTTGTCTGTGTTCTGGCTTTGGGGCTGCTTGCAGCTCTTAGTTCTGTGTCTTGTTAGTCAGTGTTTGTTCACGGTTTAGTGGCTGTTCTGCAGCTTTCTGTTCTGCCCTTTAGCTTTCCCTTCCTTGCTGCCCATGTTCCTCCCTCTCCCCTCTGACCCTCAGTCCCTATGCTGCCTTGCTGTTATCCAGTCCTGCCCTGTCCAGCAAGTCCTGCTGGCCACATGAAGCTAACTGTTCATTAAGCTCTGCCTTGTCTCCGGTGTGTGGGGTGGTTTTGCCTGCCACTGCTGCTCCTGGGCAGTGGCCCAAGGGCTCACAAACCAGTTTCCAGCTTTGAGATCGTGACAGGGAGGGAGGGAGGGGGTGTTAGCAGTGGCGTAGCAGGGGGGGCTGCCACCCGGGGCGGGGCAGTTCGCCGTTGCACCCCCCCCCCCGGGTGCAGCACGATGACACCCCCCAACGACCAGCTCCTGCACCCTACCTTTAAAAAGAATACCGGGAGTCGCGCCTGCCCTGCACGTACAAGAAATGTGGACCGTCGGCTCTTCTCTCGCTCTGTCCCGCCCTTGCGGAAATAGGAAGTTGCGTCAGCGGAGGGCGGGACAGAGCGAGGGAAGAGCCGACGGTCCACATTTCTTGTACGTGCAGGGCAGGCACGACTCCCGGTATTCTTTTTAAAGGTGGGGGGGGGGGGGGTGTCGATTCGCCAAGGGGGGGGGAGCTGGCAGGGAGCACCCCCTCCCAAGCTGACACCCAGGGCGGACCGCCCCTCCCTTGCTACGCCACTGGGTGTTAGCAAGGGAGAAAATTATGTTAAAGTCTGTTGACTAAAGTTGGTGATCTCTGTACCTGTAGAGAATGGTAATCGACACGGTGTCATGTAACAAATTCTTTAGTGGTATATGTACAGGTTATTGATTTCTAATAAAAATGATATACCATAAAGTTTTTATTGACAAAATAACATTGTACAGCAAAATAACCAGATAACCATCCATTAATATATATTATCATCCACAGCCCCCAAAAGGGGAAGTCATCTTTTACAGCATCCTCTGGCAAAACTCAGTTCTCCATTACCAATATCTGTAACAACACTCTTATCCCAGATTCTCTCCCCTCAGTCCCCCCTGATTATACTAACATTCATATCACCAAATGCCAAACAATCTCATAACCCCAACTTGAAATCCCTCCCTCCCCAGACCCCTCCCCCCTTCCGAGCCCCCCTCTATCCCTCCCCCCTCAAACCAAAGTAATTATAGTTTTTGAACTCCTGCCCTTAAACGATCCCACCCCCTTCTACATCGCAAGGATCCCACCCTTCTATATGTTGTCAAATACTCCATATGGATTAAATGTCCTAATTCATCCTTCCACTCCTCCATCGTGGGAGCGCTCAGAGATTTCCACTTCAAAGCTATAAGACATTTGGCCGCCGCAAAACCCCATCTAAGCCATTTACTAACTTCCCAAGAATCCCTTTCATTATACAAACCCAAAAGACACTCACTGGGCCCACACACCAATGAGGTATTTGTCAACTTAACCAACCCTTTCACCACCCCATGCCAAAACCCCACCACCCTATTGCAGGTCCACCAAATATGAAGAAAGGTTCCCTTATGTATCCCACATCGCCAACACCTATCCGATGCTTTTGAGAAACCTTTCAGAGCAGTTAACAAAAATTTGAGACGGGATAAAAATAAATTAGAGTGATAGAAAGGAACTACAGTAATAAATAGGAATGAGAGAGGAACAGACTTTCTGTATAGCATGTTCACTGATTGTATCCCCAATAGTCCTCCCAGCATAAGGAACAGGGATTAATGGACAAATGCATGTGCTAGCAAAAATGTCTTCAGGGTGACTTCACATCTTTCCATAGTGAGAGGCCCACATCACTGAAGATCTTTACCTCGTAGCACATATATCAAAAGGAAGGAACTGCTAAGCAGTTAGAGGACCTCAGGGTTCTAGATGGAGAGTAGGGGATTATTAGGCAAGAGAGAGGACCTCAGGGTTCTAGATGGAGAGTAGGGGATTATTAGGCAAGAGAGAGGACCTCAGGGTTCTAGATGGACAGCAGGGGATTATTAGGCAAGAGAGAGGACCTCAGGGTTCTAGATGGAGGGTAAGGGATTATTTGGCAACATAGAGGACCTCAGGGCTCTAGATGGAGGGTAAGGGATTATTAGGCAAGATAGAGGATCTCGGGGTTCTAGATGAAGAGTAAGGGATTATTAGGCAAGAGAAGTACAGGAGGAGCCAGAGTTAGTCAACTTTGTGGATGATGAATAGGATTTTGGATGCCCAGGTGCAGTTATAGAATTTGCGCTCAATGCACTGCATCTTGGTGCCTAATGTTTGGCCCTCTATATGCAGGCAGATTCAATGTAGAAGAAGTATTATAGCATAGTTTCTCAGTAGTTTCCTTATGGAGCGTCTCTCTTAACAGGAGCTCCAGGCACAAGTCTCTCTCTGGACATCTCCTTCACAGGGAAATCTCTTTCAGACAGTAGGGGTTCTGAGCCTTTAGGTACAAAAGTACTTGGTTCCCCAAGGGAACTCAGCTGCTGGGGTTCTCTGACCTGGTCCCATCCTGCTTCCTAAGGCTTGCTCTTTTTATTCTTGATAGGAATGTGGTACAGGGCTGGTTCCCTGTTCCAGCTCCCACTTGTGCAAATGCAGCAGCTCTGTGGGCTCTGTTATATGCACTCCTCTCTCTCTAGGTACAATGGCTTGTTTAGCCAGACAACCTTTTCTCTTCTGGTTAGATGTTCATAAGATAGGAACATTAAGGCCAAGCCTCTTAGAAACACAGAAACATGACAGCAGATAAGAGCCAAATGGCCCAACTAGTCTGCCCATCCAAAGTAACCACTATCGCCTCCATTCCCTAAGAGATCCCATGTGCCTATCCCATTCTTTCTTAAATTCAGACACAGTCCTCATCTCCACCACCTCCACTGGGAGGCGATTCCACATGTCTACCACCCTATCTGTAAAAAAGTATTTCCTTAGATTACTCCTGAGCCTATATAACCTCTTAACTTCAACCTATGCCCTCTCATTCCAGAGTTTTCTTTCATTTGAAAGAGGCTTACCTCCTATATATTAATGCCACAGAGGTATTTAAACATCTCCATCATATCCCCTCTCTCCCGCCTTTCTTCCGCTGTATACATATTGAGGTATATAAGTCTATCCCCATATGCTTTATGAAAGAGACCACTGACCAATTTTGTAGCCACCCTCTGGACCGACTCCATCCTGTTTATATCTTTTCGTAGGTGCAGTCTCCAGAATTGCACACAATATTCTATACGGGGCCTCACCAGAGACTTATACAAGACAACTATCATCTCTTTTTTCCTGCTGGCCATTCCTCTCCCTATGCACCCAGGCATCCTTCTGGCTTTGACAGTTGCCTTTTCTACCTGTTTGGTCACCTTGAGATCATTTGACACAATCACCTCCAAGTCTCACTGTTCTTTCGTACACAGAAGTACTTCACTCCCCCTATACTATACCATTCACTTGGATTTTTGTTACCCAAGTGCATGACCCCGCATTTTTTAGCATTAAATCTGAGTTGGCAATTTCTGGACCATTCTTCAAGTTTCACCAGATCCCTCCACATGCTATCCACACCCTCCAGGGTGTCCAACCTATTACAGAGTTTGGTATCATCTGCAAAGACAGAAACCTTACCGGACAGTCCTTCTGCAATATCACTCACAAAGATGTTAAAAAGAGCCAGCCCAAGGACCGATCACTGCAGTACACCACTGATAACACGCTCTTCCTCGGAGAAAGCTCTATTTACCACCACCCTCTGACTCCTACCACTTAACCAGTTTTTAATTGTCAGTCACTTTAGGGCCCATACCGAGGGCATTGAGTTTATTTATCAGTCGCCTATGTGAAACCGTGTCAAAGGCTTTGCTAAAATCCAAGTACACCACATCTAGCGCCCCTCCTATATCCAACTGTTTGGTCACCCAGTCAAAGAAATCAATCAGATTTGTCAGGCAAGACCTGCCTACTACTACTACTACTACTTATCACTTCTATAGCGCTACTAGACGTATGCAGCGTTGTACACTTGAACATGAAGAGAGAGTCCCTGCTCGACAGAGCTTACAATCTAATTAGGACAAACAGGACAAACAAGAGATAAGGGAATATTAAAATGAGGATGATAAAATAAGGGTTCTGAACAAGTGAATAAGGGTTAGGAGTTAAAAGCAGCATCAAAAAGGTGGGCTTTTAGCTTAGATTTGAAGACGGCCAGAGATGGAGCTTGATGTACCGGCGCAGGAAGTGATATGGTGCAGCAAGATAAAAGGAACGGAGTCTGGAGTTAGCGGTGGAGGAGAAGGGTACAGATAAGAGAGATTTACCCAGTGAATGGAGCTCCCGGGGAGGAGTGTAGGGAGAGACGAGAGTGGAGAGGTACTGAGGATCTGCAGAGTGAATGCACTTATAAGTTAATAAGAGGAGTTTGAACTGTATGCGGAAACGGATAGGGAGCCAGTGAAGTGACTTGAGGAGAGGGCTAATATGAGCATAGCGACATTGGAGGAATATTAGTTGTGCAGCAGAATTCTGAACAGATTGAAGAGGAGAGAGATGGCTAAGTGGGCTACCTGTGAGAAGCAAGTTGCAATAGTCTGAGTGAAAGGTGATAAGATTGTGGATGAGGGTTCTGGTAGTGTGCTCAACAAGGAAAGGGTGAATTCAGTGGCGTTCCTAGGGGGGGCAGTGGGTGTGGTCTGCCCCAGGTGCACGCCGCTGGGGGGAGGTGCCGCGCGCGCCTGTCCTCCGTTCGTACCATGCTTCTTCTCTGCCCCGGAACAGGAACAGGTTACTTCCTGTTCCGGGGCAGAGAGGAAGCATGGAACGAACGGAGGACAGGCGCGCGTGGCAACCCCTCCCAGCGGCGTGCACCGGGGGGGGGGGGTTCTTTCACAGGGGGTGTCCTTTTGCCAGGGGGGGGGGTGCTGCACCCGGGGGCGGGGCGCATCGGCGATCCGGGTGTCAGCCCCCCTAGGAACGCCACTGGATGAATTTTGGTGATATTATAGAGAAAATTGTCTTTATACCAAAAAGCATGGTGTATCTTTAAAAAGTCTTAAACCCCATAGGTGCAGGATTGCTGTGTTCATATTTATCAAATAAAAGCAAAGGGTGTGTGGAAATTGGGTGAGCCCACCATTTAGACAAGATCTCAAATAATTTCTGCCAAAACCCTTTGTGCGGGAAGTGCCAGAGCATGTGGCCCAAGTGTGCCCCCCCCCAACTCTACACTTAGGACATTTCCCCACTTCTGACAGACTAGCTCTCCGAGCATAATGTGGAGAGATATGTAACCATATCACAAGCTTGTAAAGTGTCTCTTTATGTTGCTCAGAGAGCACATGCCTATAGATATAGGTAATGTACTCACGGAGCAAGCAAAAGGATACCTCCATAGTCAGTTCACGTGCCCGTGCTGCTGCCAGCTCCCTATTGTGTATATCAACTGTGGTATCCTGCAAATATCTGTGATGATAGGCTAGAGGCACTTCTTGTGGAGCGCCAAGTGTCAGAAATCCTTTAACAGTACTTCTTGGATATCTTCCATGAGATCTGTCCACTGTAAGGTCAGATAATGGCAGAGCGTCATATTTCCTCTGCAGTTCCTGAAAAGACATCAACTTCCTTTCCTCTGTTATGACATGAAATAGATAGTTTATTCTTTTATTTGCCAAACAGGAAAATGCTCTCCCTGCCTCTAGTGAAACCATGCTGGCCTCAGGTCCTGCAGTTCATTTGATTCTAGGGACCTCACAATCCTCTAGTTTAGAAGCGTCTCCATTAGTTTACTCACCACCAAGGTCAGACTAACAGGTCTGTAATTCCCAACCTCCTCCTTACTTCTGCTCTTGTGCAGAGGGACCACATCCGCCCTTCTCCAGTCCTCCAGGACCACTCCAGGCTCTAAGGAACAGGGGCATAGCCAAACCTTGAGGTGGGGGGGGGGGGCACAATTTGGTCGCTGCCCCGCCGCCACCACCCCTCTACCGCCGCCGCTGTAACATCCCCAAGGCCCACTAGCTGAAGCACCACCGCCGCAAATACCTTGGCTGGTGGGGGTCTTCAACCCCCGCCAGCTGAAGATTTCATTCAGCGCTTGTCTCCAGCAGCGGCGCCACTGCAGACCAGCGCTGGATGAAGGCTTCAGCTGGTGGGGTTTGGGGACCCCTGCTGGTCAACCAGTGGCCCTGAGTAAATTTGGGGGGGGGGGGGGGGTCCAGGCCCCAGTGGCCTCACCTAGCTAAGCCACTGCAAAGGAAGCACTGAAGAGGTCAGACAATGGAACCGCCAAAACTTCCCTGAGTTCTTTGAGCATCTTCAGATGTATCCCATCAGGCCCCATCACTTTGTCTATTTTTAATTTAGCTAGTTACTCCGGAACAGTCTCTTCTGAAAATTGGTCCTGGTCTACCAAACATCCATGTCCATTAGCAATTGTTTTCTGTGGCCCTGCCCTTGGCCTTTCATCCGTGAACACATAACAGAAATAATTAAGTAGTTCAGCTTTATCTTCCTCATGCAGTGAAAGCTAGAGCCAAAGATATGAAAACGCAAAGAAAGCCCTTAACTATGATCATTTTTAATGCACATCTTTGCCTGGTAGCAGCCAAGTTTGTCTCTGTAGATTAAAAGTAACTCCAAGTGTTTAGCAGACTGCGTAAGTGATTTTAAATTCAACGCTGAAAGAGACCATCCCTGCTCCATGGAGCTTGTAGTCTTGCGAAAACACACAAACAGGACTAACCAGAAGCTAGAAGTAATTTATTTACAAGAATATTTGCTGTTTCTCTGCAGCCCTCCCCCCCCCCCCCCCCCCCCCCCACTCTCTCTCACTGTTTCACTCAAGGGCCCACACGCCACACCCTCTTGCTGTCACTGGGTGTGCTAACTGCCCTGTGGAGCCTTCCAAACCCCTTGACACTCCAAACTTGTCCCATACCTCGCCCAGCTCTGTGGGTGCTGAGCAAACCAAGTATTGAATAAGTTCCTTCATGCAATTTCTACTATGTTTGGCACTCCAAATCATTGCACCTATGCCTCCCCCGCCCGCAAGATTTGATCGGTTTTTACTACTACTACTATAAATCATTTCTATGACAATAATTTTGTACCTTTTCCTTGTTCTTGATACCTGAGCAACTTCTCCCTGTGTCTGAACTCTGAAGCTTTCTCGGTGCCTCCTTGATCCGTGTCTCTCTCTCAACCGCCCCTTCCTGCTTGCTCAATTCATATCCTTCCCTTCTGCAGCTCTAGGTCTGGAATCCGACTCCGACAGTCACAGATCATGATAAATTGCACAACAAAACGAAGCAGTTTTTTTTCTGTAGCAATGGATGGGAGGAGCGGAGCGGTCAGCTGACACACACACAAACTGTCTTCAATGGACACACACAGTTCCTGCTTCTTGGCTAAACTGCACTTTTCCTTTCAGTGCCTCCAAGACAAATGCAGCAAAACTCAAACAGGCAAGAGGTGGAGAGATCCTCCTCAGCCCACACGAGCCTCCCAGTGATCATGTTTGCTTCCTCCACCACGTGGGCTCCTGTCAAAATCTGTCCACAGCACCTCACTCTCACGTGACCCCGCTGCCCTGCCTCCGCCCCCTCTTCCCTCTCTCCTGCCTTTCACCTGAGGGCAGAGGAAAGTATGTACAAAATTCATTTTAAGGTGGAGTGGAGGCGCTTAGAGCACCAATTTTGATGTCCAGAAGTGGTCTGTTGAAATCCCACTGCTGCTCCTTGTGAGCCTCCACCCCCAACTCCCCCCTCACTATCTCCCCAGAAGACCCTAGCTGAGTTCTTCCAGGACAAGGTTCAGAAGATAAACCTTGAATTCTCTACCAAACCACACCCACCTCTCCCTCCCCTTGTCCGTTCCCCTATTTCCTCAACTTCTCCGTCCATTTCCTCCTTTCCTGAAGTCACCGATGAAGGAACATCACATCTTCTCTCCTCCTCAAAACGAACTACCTGTTCCTCTGATCCCATTCCTACCCACCTTCTTAACTCCATCTCTCCTACTCTCACCCCTTTTAATTGTCATATCCTCAATCTCTCTTTCCACTGCGACCGTTCCTGATGCCTTCAAACATGCTGTGGTCACACCGCTCCTGAAGAAGCCTTCACTTGACCCTACCTGTCCTTCCAATTATCAACCCATCTCCTTCCTCCCCTTCCTTTCCAAGTTACTTGAACGCGCTGTTCACCGCTGCTGTCTTGACTTTCTCTCATCTCAAGCTGTTCTTGACCCACTCCAATCTGGCTTTCGCCCTCTTCATTCAACTGAAACTGCACTTACAAAAGTTTCCAATGACCTGTTCCTGGCCAAATCCAAAGGTCTCTATTCTATCCTCATCCTTCTCGATCTATCCGCCGCTTTTGACACTGTTGATCACAGCCTACTCCTTGATACGCTGTCTTCATTTGGATTCCAGGGCTCTGTTCTTTCCTGGTTCTCCTCCTACCTCTCACTTCGCACCTTTAGTGTACACTCTGGTGAATCCTCTTCCACTTCTATCCCTCTACCAATCGGTGCACCTCAGGGTTCTGTTCTCGGTCCTCTCCTGTTCTCCATCTACACTTCTTCCCTTGGCTCTCTGATATCATCCCATGGCTTTCAATACCATCTCTATGCTGATGACTCCCAAATCTACCTCTCTACCCCCGAAATCTCAACCAGCATCCAGACCAATGTTTCAGCCTGCCTATCTGATATTGCTGCCTGGATATGTCCCTGATATGTCCTGTCTGTCCTAACCCTTATCCCTTACTTGTCCTGTCTGTCTGTCATAATTAGATTGTAAGCTCTATCGAGCAGGGACTGTCTCTCCATGTTCAAGTGTGAAGCGCTGCGTACGTCCGGTAGCGCTATAGAAATGATAAGTAGTAGTAGTAGTGGATGTCTCAACGTCATCTGAAACTTAACATGGCCAAAACCGAGCTTCTCATCTTTCCCCCTAAACCTACCTCTCCTCTCCCCTCTTTCTCTATTTCTGTGGATGGCACTCTCATTCTCCCTGTCTCATCAGCTCGTAACCTTGGGGTCATCTTTGACTCCTCTCTCTCCTTCTCTGCTCACATTCAGCAGATTGCCAAAACCTGTCGTTTCTTTCTCTATAACATCAGCAAAATCCGTCCCTTCATCTCTGAGCACTCTACCAGAACCCTTATCCACACTCTTATCACCTCTCGTCTTGATTATTGTAACCTGCTTCTCACCGGCCTCCCTCTTAGCCATCTCTCTCCTCTTCAATCAGTCCAAAACTCTGCTGCGTGATACATTTTCTGCCAAAGTCGCTATGCTCACATTAGCCCTGTCCTTAAGTCACTTTACTGGCTCCCTATCCGTTTCTGCATTCAATTCAAACTTCTCTTATTGACCTATAAGTGCATTCACTCTGCCGCTCCCCAGTACCTCTCCACTCTTGTCTCTCCCTAAGCCCCCCCTCAGGTACTCTGTTCTGTAGATAAATCTCTTTTATCTGTCCCCTTCTCCTCTACTGCTAATTCCACACTCCATTCCTTTTATCTTGCTGCACCTCACGCCTGGAATAGACTTCCCGAGCCCAAACATCTAGCCCCGTCTTTTGCCGTTTTCAAGTCCAAACTTAAAGCCCACCTCTTTACCACTGCTTTTGACTCCTAACCACTACTCACTTGCCCTGTCCTTTTATCCTCACCTCTTTATTCTCTTACCCTTAATTGTTCTGTCTGTTCACCTGTCTTATCTAGATTATAAGCTCTTTGAGCAGGGACTGTCTTTTTTGTGTATGGTGTACAGCGCTGTGTATGCCTTGTAGCGCTATAGAAATGATAAGTAGTAGTAGTAGTAGCTTGGGCAAATCACTTAACCCTCCATTGCCTTAGATTGTGAGCCCTCCTAGGACAAATAAATACACAGAAAATAAATTTTAAGCTGGAAGAAAAAAAGAGGGAAGGAAAAACAGCTTCTGCTATTTAACTATTGCACCCTCAATATGGCTGTGACATTACCTGCAGCATACTCCATCCTGTTCTAGTACTGGCTCAGGCTCCCACACAGCTGTGCTCCTATCCCAGTACTGAGCTGTGTGCAGCTGTGCTAATGCAACACAATCCTGACTTGCTGCACTTCCTTTCCTTTCCCACTACTGACCCCTGTGTGCAGCTGTGCCAATGCACCACAGTCCTGACCTCCCAGACATCCCTCATATCCCAGTAGTGAGCCCTGTCTGCAGCTGTGCCAATAATGCACCTCAGTTCTGCCCTGCCACAGGTGTTGGTGGCAGGGCATTGGGCTGCCAGCCTGTACAGTGGGGGCCATTGAAAGAGGGCACGGGCACTTACCATCCCAATAATGGCCCTATCACCTCCTAGTCTCACAGCACCTGTGATGACTTTCAGAAGCTGGCACTGGAAATGGAGGAGTTGGGCAAAGCTACTGTGTCAGAGGTGTGAGCATACTGTTAACCCTGCATTCTGCTGCTCACACCTGAAGAAGGAAGATTGCCCAGGGCACTCAAGAGAGGACACTAGAAGCCTGGGGTCAGAAACTGGCATAAAGCTTTCAAGAGGTGTACAGAACAGCTATGGATGTGATCCTAATGTCTACATGAGTGGGGTGGCCAAATGATTCCTACAGCACCCTTACTGATTTTTATGGCTCTGTGGTTAAGAACATGAGAGGTGCCAAACTGGTCAAAAGCTGGATGCAAGAAAACCAGATAGAGTGGTAAAAGAGAAACACACCAGAACAGCGTTGATTATAGAGGTGTCAGTCTCAAGTGATTACTCGGTGAGTTGCGTGGAGAAAGAGAAGATCCTCAAATACCAAGAAATGCAGTCTGAAACCAAGAAAATGTGGCAGAAAGATATATATTTCCCATCATTTTTGGGTGCCAGAGGCTTGATCAAAAAAAGTCTATAGACCATTGTTAAAATGGACTTGGGAAAAATCCACTGCTTATTTTATTTTTTGACAGTATTTCTAGGATAAACAGCATAAAATGTATTGTACTTTTTTGGGATCTTGCCAGGTACTTGTGATCTGGATTGGCCACTGTTGGAAACAGGATGCTGGGCTTGATGGACCTTCGGTCTGTCCCAGTATGGCAATACTTATGTAACTTCCAAACACACCTGGATAAGTTGCCTATCCACGTTACATCTCATGAACTCCAGAGAGAAGCTCTCTTTGGCACAATGCAAATATTATGGCGAACATTATGTTTATGTTTATTTAAAAGTTGATATACCACCTTTTCTATAAAAAAAAAAAAAAAAAAAGACCAATGGTCTTAACAGCATTTATAAAATACAAGATAAAATGAAAGGAAATCCATTAAAAATAAGAAAGAATGCATTCATTCAAATATAACAACAACATACAATTAAGACACAGTGGCTCTGGAGACTATACAGGCCGTGCACAGCACATCTAAGTAAATGAGAGATTACAATCAAGTTGAAAATAATATGTTTTTACTAAAGTCTTGAATTTGGGCAGGGAAAGCTCTGTCCTAATGTTAGGGGGAGGACTATTCCAGAGGCAAGTTCATAGCAGTAAATTTGTGAGACTGAGATCATATGCCCTGGCTTAGGAGTGAGGTTCATTCCTGTCATGGTATGCGCAAAATTGCCCCCAGGTCAAACCGCTGGTCCACTACACTCAGTATCCTGTTCCCAACAGTGGCCATTTTGAACCCAAGCACAATTTCACCCCTGCCCACTGGAATCTAACCTACCCCACCCGTCTACACTGGAATCTCCTCCATCCCCGCCAGTAATCTCCTCCATCCTTGGCCATCCCGTGTACTAAAATAACCCGACTTGTGGTAAAATAACCCAACTTAACAGTAGCCCATGTTGATAACTTCTCCTCTCAGTGCTTATGGGGATTTCAGTGCTATCAACCATATCTATTAATGTTTTTAGTGCTATTATAATTGCTAAACTATCTTAGAAACACAAGGAAAGGATAGGTAGGCTGGCTTGGCTTGGCACTACACTTTCATGGGAACCCCGCAGGACCTGTGTCCATTCCCGTAGGATCCCCGCGGACCTGGAGGGATCCCCACAGGATTCCCATGGACCTGGAGGGGATCTCCGCGGAATTCCCACAGGAACCACGGAATTCCCACTAACCTCGTTCTCGTGAAGCTCTCTACTCTAAAAAGGAGATCCAGAATTTGTAGTACAGAACTGCAAATGATTACATGTCTTGTTGCTGGGTGTGGTGTGCTGTGCTGAAATCAGGAAGCCTCCACATAGAAAGACACAATAAGGTAGCACCTCTCATCATAGGCAGCAGAATGAGAAGGGCCAAATTTTTGCCCACACAGCACTGGCAAATTGAATGCTCCAAGGTGGAGGTTGATGTTTGTTTGGCCTCCCCCACAGAAACAGTTTTTCCACAGCTCCTGCATCTCATTCACTGCAAACTGTGTAAACAGTACAACATTGCTGAGAATGAAGAAGCTGTGATCACCTGGGGCAATTCAGTGCCAACCCATAATAATTAAAAAAAAAATAATGCAAACAAAAAAAGCCAGGCGCTGTTATAAAGGACTGCAACAAGAACGGCATTACTAACAGAAGTTTAAATAATAAGCCTGGAGGAGGAAAAGACCAAGCAATGCAGTCAGAGGTAAACACGAGTAGCAGACAATTTGCTTACAACAGTCCTTATCAAGACCCATCTTACGGTTTTATTTCAAGATTTGTTTATCCATTGAAGTTTTAGATATTTTATAACATCATTTCATGAGTATTATTCTTACTACATTCATAAGACTCCTGATGTAGGCCACCAGGCCGAACCACAACGTTGTGTCGAGTCATTAGTCTTTTTAAAGTATATTTAAATAAATACAGTTTGTTGGTTTTTAATTCTAATTTTTGTCTGGTTCCTGTTCTTTGGATAAGCCTGGTTTACATTCCCACTTGTTTGTATTTTTTCCACACAATATCTCCATGAGGGCATGGAGATGTATAAGGAGCAGCCTAGAAAGGTGAGTGTGAAGCACTACGTCCCCCCCCCCCCCCCCCCAGAATCACAGCATGTAATCATGTGCAAGTACCATACATAGACAGGGTCACATGCACTGAGGTCCCTTTGTTGTTGCAATACATGTTATTCCTTTTTCATAAGAAAGAAAAAAAAAACATTGCTGAAATCAGAATGTACAGATTATCCAATGACAAGTAATTTTGGGGCCCTCCTCCACTTACCAAGCAATGCTAAAATGAGGGGCTGCACATATCTGGACCCCCCCCCCCCCCCCCCCACCGTATCCTGGTCCACGCCTACATACTGATAGGAACATTGGCAGCAGCTCACTAAAGTATATTGAGCCACCCAAAGGCACATCTGCTTTACCCCACTGCCCATCCCCACCTCCCTGCAACAGGGCACATGCTCCACAGAAAGGCCACCATGCCACCCTCTGTCCTCACAGCCATCTCAGCTCGCACAGCACCTGTGCAATGCATGCCCACCCCTTCTGCCCCTCCACCCAATCCACATGTTGCCACCTGTCACAGGCTATGTGAGGAGCATTGCACAACATGTTCTAAAAAATAATAATGTATGTGACACCAAGAAGGCCCATCACCTGAACCCTGTCTCCACCAACTTGTGTTTTGCAGACGCTTTGGAATTCACTGGGATCTTGAGTTGCTCCGGTGCCGGTATAGGTGCATCCGGTGTGATGATCTCACCCTAACCCATCCATTGGAGCCGAGTCTGTGGGTGCTCTGGGGGCTTGATCACCCCCAATATTAAGAAAGTTCCTTGTATGTGTCCAGGGAGGGATTATTTTCATTGGGTTTAGCACCCCCAATAATTTTGAAAAGTTGGCTCCTATGAACCCAACGCATGCAGGAATACCTCAGGGCCTGAGGTAAGTATCACAGACATAGCACCCTTATAATATCTCTGTCCCAGATCAAAACCTGAGTAGCTACCCTCTTTACAGTATGCCCACAACCCCCAAATCTACTAGAATGTGTTGCAGCCAACCTCCAACACGGAGATGACACGGAAGTGAAGGGGGAGTGTGGAAGACAAAAGTGCCCAGCATGTCACACACACCTACCTGGCACATTGTAGCCGCCATGGCAGGGGAAATAAAACAGCAACCCCAAACATCCACACTGAGAATCAAATCCACATCCCATGCAGTTAGAGAACACAACCCTAACCCCTACACCAAACACACATCTGACAAAGAAGTGTTCAAGGAGGACAGTACATTGACCACAGAGGGCCATCAGAGCATCAGTTGCCCCCCAAATGGATGCTCTCTCATGCCCCCTAACCCACACTCATTGGATATACAATTGTCTGCTCCAAAGGTCAATATGTTGCCCTGTGAGACATCCTGCAAAGGCCCAAACTTGGGGTCCCTGAAATCTCCATTATAGTGGGCCCACAACCCCCACTATGGAAACTTCCACCTATGTGTACACACTCCCCCCCCCCCCCCCGGGGCAACACCAAAATATCAGCATGAGTCATGGGGTGATGTGCAGCCACCGCCATCAGTGAAGGCCGTAAAACAGCTAACATCAGTACCCCATAGATAGATGCCCCCAAACCTAAGTTTCCCACCTTGATGACTGGAAAATGCCTTTCTCCTGGGGGTCCCAGCAGAAGCGGCCAGAAGGATGGACAACTCCAACAGGGATCACTGTCATCTCCAAGCCTGCTATAGGACATGTGGAGGGGCAAAATCGAAAGGGGCGCCCAAGTTTTCCTGAGGACGTCCTAGCAGGATGTTCTGGAGAAGGAGCAGGGAAATCCATATTATCGAAACAAGATGGGCGTCCACTTTCGTTTCGATAATACGGTCGGGGACGCCCAAATCTTGACATTTAGGTCGTCCCTAGACGTGGTCGTTTCTGATTTTCGGCAATAATGGAAACTAAGGACGCCCATCTCAGAAATGACCAAATGCAAGCTCTTTGGTCGTGGGAAGAGCCAGCATTCGTACTGCACTGGTCTCCCTGACATGCCAGGACACCAACCAGACACCTAGGGGGCACTGCAGTGGACTTCAGAAAAAGCTCCCAGGTACATAGCTCCCTTACCTTATGTGCTGAGCCCCCCAAAACCCACTACCCACAACTGTACACCACTACCATAGCCTTTACGGGTGAAGGGGGCACCTAGATGTGGGTACAGTGGGTTTCTGGTGGGTTTTGGAGGGCTCACATTTACCACCACAAGTGTAACAGGTGGGGGGGGGATGGGCCTGGGTCTCTGCCTGCCTGAAGTGCACTACACCCACTAAAACTGCTCCAGGGACCTGCATACTGCTGCGATGGACCTGAGTATGACATTTGAGGCTGGCACAAAATATTTTTAAAGTTCTTTTTTGAGGGTGGGAGGGGGTTAGTGACCACTGGGGGAGTAAGGGGAGGTCATCCCCGATTCCCTCCGGTGGTCATCTGGTCAGTTCGGGCACCTTTTTGTGCCATGGTCATAAGAAAAACTGTACCAGGTAAAGTCACCCAAATGCTCATCAGGTATGCCCTTTTTTTTTCATTATGGGTCGAGGACGCCCATGTGTTAGGCACGCACAAGTCCCACCTTCGCTACGCCTCCGACACGCCCCGTGAACTTTGGTCGTCCCTGTGACGGAAAGCAGTTGGGGACGCCCAAAATCGGCTTTCGATTATGCTGATTTGGGTGACCCTGTGAGGACGCCCATCTTCCGATTTGTGTCAAAAGATGGGCGTCCTTCTCTTTCGAAAATAAGCCTGATAGGCATGGGGATGCACACACACTCACATCCCTGACAAAAATGGAAACAATGGCCCAAACCATGCAACATTGCAGTGCCATACTAGATCCCCAGTTAGTGCCTGCTCACCCAGGGACCTCCAGCAGGCCCAGAACCCATCCTGCATGCCCATAGACAGACCACCCACTCAAGGGACAAACACCTCTGATATCATTGCCTCTGTGGTTCCCTGCTATGTCATCTCATTGGTGCTACACGTCCGACATGTCTCCCAGGTAACAACTGCCCCCAGTTGTCCCTGTCTGCTGAAAGCCAGCTGCACCACTATGCAAGCCATGCAGGATGTGTTGATCTCAATTGCAAACCTTTTACACACGTGGAGGGGCATTTTCGAAAGGGACGTCCAAGTTTTGATGAGGACGCCCTCGCAAAATATCCCCATCCAGGGGTGGGGAAACTTGTATTTTTAAAAAAAGATGGACATCCAGCATTCATTTCGATAATACGGTCAGGGATGCCCAAATCCTGAAATATGGTCATCCTTAGAGATGGTCGTCCCTAGACTTGGTTGTTTCTGATTTTCGCCGATAATGGAAACCAAGGACATCCATCTCAGAAACAAGGAATGTAAGGGTCGAATCTGTTCATGCCTACAATGTTTGTATTGTGATGTTTCTTAATAAAATATTTAAACAGTAAAAAAAAAAAAAAAGTTATTCAAAGTCGTTAAATCGCGGGAGGATTGTGAAAAATTACAACAGGACCTTAAGAGACTGGGAGACTGGGCATCTAAATGGCAGATGACGTTTAATGTGAGCAAGTGCAAAGTGATGCATGTGGGAAAGAGGAACCTAAATTATAGCTACGTCATGCACGGTTCCACGTTAGGAGTCACGGACCAAGAAAGGGATCTAGGTGTCGTTGTTGATGACATGTTGAAACCTTCTGCTCAGTGTGCTGCTGCGGCTAAGAAAGCAAATAGAATGTTAGGTATTATTAGGAAAGGAATGGAAAACAAAAATGAGGATGTTATAATGCCTTTGTATCGCTCCATGGTGCAACCGCACCTCGAATATTGTGTTCAATTCTGATCGCCGCATCTCAAAAAAGATATAGTGGAATTAGAAATGGTGCAGAGAAGGGCGACGAAAATGATAAAGGGGATGGGATGACTTCCCTATGAGGAAAGGCTAAAGCAGCTAGGGCTCTTCAGCTTGGAGAAAAGGCGGCTGAGGGGAGATATGATAGAGGTCTATAAAATAATGAGTGGAGTTGAACGGGTAGATGTGAAGCGTCTGTTCACGCTTTCCAAAAATACTAGGACTAGGGAGCATGCGATGAAGCTACAATGTAGTAAATTTAAAACGAATCGGAGAAAAAGTTTTTTCTTCACTCAATGTGTAATTAAACTCTGGAATTCGTTGCCAGAGAATGTGGTAAAGGCGGTTAGCTTAGCGGAGTTTAAAAAAGGTTTGGACTGCTTCCTAAAGGAAACGTCCATAGACCGTTATTAAATGGACTTAGGAAAATCCACTATTTCTGGGATAAGCAGTATAAAATGTTTTGTACGTTTTTGGGATCTTGCCGCGTATTTGTGACCTGGATTGGCCACTGTTGGAAACAGGATGCTGGGCTCGATGGACCGTTGGTCTTTCCCAGTAAGGCAATACTTATTAACTGTACACTACTACCATAGCCCTTACAGGTGATGGGGGGCACCTAGATGTGGGTACAGTGGGTTTATGGTGGGTTTTGGAGGGCTCGCTGTTTCCTTCAAAAACATACCAGGTGTGGGTGGGATGGGTCTGGGTCCGCCTGCCTGAAGTGCACTGTACCCACTAAAACTGCTCCAGGGACCTGCATACTGCTGTCATGGAGCCGAGTATGACATCTGAGGCTGGCAATCAATATTTTAATCCAGCATAGACGATGGGGAATATTTCTGTATCTTGGTCTCTGGTTGCATTTCTTGGTACTTCAGGGTCTTGTGTCTCTCCAGATGATGTACAGAACACTGCTATATCAGTGTTATAGTTTTTATGCAGTTTCCAAAGGTTAAGATGTGCCACCTTACTGCGTCTTTCTCCCATCAGAAGTTCACAGTTCGCAGCTTATAGAACCTGTACTTGTATGATTTACCAGTTTTCTCTGTACTCATGGTAAACCATTCGATCTGTAATCCAGTGTCTTGGACTGCAGTTCCATGTGCACCTTGATACATATTATTACACCCTATGAACTACAGAAGTAAGCCTGACATAGAACGGTAAGCCTGACTTCAGTGCTGGGCAAAATAATGGAAACTATTATAAAGAATAAAAATACGGAGCACACAGACAAACGTGTTGATGGGACAGAGTCAGCATGGGTTCAGCTAAGGGAAGTCTTGCCTCACCAATTTGCTTCATTTCTTTGAATGTGTGAATAAACATGTGGATAAAGGTAAGCCAGTAGATAAGCTTTTGACAAAGTTCCTCATGAGAGACTCCTGAGAAAATTAAAAAGTCATGGGATAGGAGGCAATGTCCTTTTGTGGATAAGAAATTGGTTATTGGACAGAAAACAGAGGGTAGAGTTAAATGGCCATTTTTCTCAGTGGAGGAGGGTGAATAGTGGAGTGCCACAGGGATCTGTACTGGGATCGGTGCTATTTAACATATTTATAAATGATCTGGAAATGAAAATGACAAGTGAGATGATTACATTTGCAGATGACACAAAATTATTCAGAATTGTCAAAACATATGCGGACTGTGAAAAATTGCAGGTAGACCTTAAGAAACTGGAAGACCAAGTAGTCAAATGGCAGATTAAATTTAGGACCAAATTCTATATATGGCTCTGGAAAATTCTGTGTGGAGAGAAAAGCTGCCTAGGCGTATTCTAAAAAACATGCTTAAAGTTACATGCAGTTTATAGAATATGCCTAAGCATATAAAAAAAGACACTTAAGTACATTGTATGAACCACGCCTAAGGTTACGCTTGATTTACAGAATACACCTAGATTTTGAACAATGCACACGTATTCTATAAATGCCGTCTAAAGGTAGGCACAGTGTATAAAATACATCGCAAGGCCACGTCAACTCTCAGGGGCCATTTTGAATCAGCGCTGGGACCGTCAGCATTGCAAGGGGAAGATAGAGAATGCAGGGCAGCGCTCTGGGCAGGAAAGAGGGGGCTCTTTCCTGCCCTGAAGAGGTCACGACCACCAGGGCAGTACAGTAAGGTAAGGGGAGGGGATAGGACACCATTAGGCTCACTCACCAGCCTGCCCATTTGTCTGGAAATCCACTCAGTCTGTTGCCCCTCACTATCTTTCTACCCTCACCTCCCCTTACGTTCCCGCCCGTAACCTCCGTTCACAGGATAAATCCCTCCTCTCAGTACCCTTCTCCACCACCGCCAACTCCAGGCTCCGCTCATTCTGCCTCGCCTCACCCTATGCTTGGAACAACCTTCCTGAACCCTTACGCCAAGCCCCCTCCCTGCCCGTCTTCAAGTCTTTGCTTAAAGCCCACCTCTTCAATGCTGCGTTCGGCACCTAACCCTTACCGTTCAGTGAATCCAGACTGCCCCAATTTGACTGCCCCTATCGGACCAACCGTTCACATGTCTATTAGATTGTAAGCTCTTTGAGCAGGGACTGTCTCTCTTTGTTAAATTGTACAGCGCTGCATAACCCTAGTAGCGTTCTAGAAATGTTAAGTAGTAGTAGGCTGGCAAAACCCGCCTGGTTGCCCAGCCATGTCCTCAAAAAAAGGACATGGTCGGGTAAAAACGGACATATGGTAACCCTAAGCATGAGGGATATCTTAGGAAAAGGAAGAGTTAAGGGTTACAGAGGATGGGCAAACTGGACAGGCCAATTGGCTTTTATCTGCTGTCATGTTTCTATGTAACCTACTGTCTCTGTCATCTGAGGGTGGTTTGGCATCAACATGTTCAGGTCAGAGGGTTAGACTGCCGAAATCTCATGGTCTGGAAAAACAATTCTTTTTTTCAGTCTTAGTTTCTTTATATTCCAAACAAATCTGTTAGACATCTGTCACATGCCACCAACACAGGAACTCCCTCTCCCATTGACCTCCTGGTAACCATTAAAAAACATGACTTCAGTAAAGCACACCCCACCACAGACAGCTCTCTTAGTGACCTCTCACAGCCAGGAGACACAGCAAACAGTCTGGGATTTCTAAACCATACTTATACCATGGGAACACTTACCATTGAGACAATAGGGCAGTGCCAGAGGCTTCACTGCAGTAGGGGGACCCACTTTCCCCCAGCTTCAGTCAAGTGTCTTCCTTTTGTGGTAGGTGGTGAGAGGCCCAGCTCACTTGGTTAAATGTGTTTGCTGCCCAGCCACTATAGTGGGACTTGAACCCCAGTCTGTAGCATCAGAGGGCAGTGGACTACACTGCAGAGACAGCTGTTAAGCATGTTAGTGAGGAGACAGCTCTCATTAAAATAAGGATTGTTTGACAAGCTGTAACAGCCCCCCCCAAAAAAAAAATTTTTTTTGAGTGGAACACCAACTCTTGCCATCAAGTGAGACAAATGTGTATGTGGGCTAGTTCTGAGGCAGTAAAAAGCAGGTTGGGCCCAAAGGTTAATATGGTAGAAGTCCAAGCTACTGAAACAGATTAGTCCATAGGCGAGGTAGTCTATTAAAAAAAAAAAAAAATGTCTAAATCCAAGGTACTATGATTAGAATATGCTTACAGGCTGGATAAGAGATGCGGCCATTTATGCCAAGGAGAACTTGGTGTAAATGTCTGCGTCCAAATTTCTGCATGGAGCAGCAAATTCTATAACCACGTGCATAGAATGCAGGAACGCCCATGTCACGCTCATCTCAAATTGTTCAGAACGCCCCCTTTCAGATATGCGCAGTCCAATTTATACGGACTATGCTATAGAATATGCTTGGAGGTTACTGCGCATAACTTCGAATTAATGTCAATTAATGTTGCTAATTGCTTGTTAATGTCCAATTAGTGGTGCTGATTGGCTTGTTAATCATTATATAGAATACGTCTGGATTTCTGCACAGAATTTGTTGGCGCACTGTATAGAATCTTGGAGTTAATGTGGACAAATGCAAAGTGTTTTGTACTTTTTTGGGATCTTGCCAGGTATTTGGGACCTGGATTGGCCACTGTTGGAAACAGGATGCTGAGCTTGATGGACCTTTGGTCTGTCCCAGTATGGCAATACTTATGTACTTACTAGTAAAAAAGGCCCGTTTCTGACACAAATGAAACGGGCGCTAGCAAGGTTTTCCTCGGAGTGTGTATGTTTGGGAGAGTGTATGTGAGAGTGAGTGTTTGAGAGTCAAAGTGAAAGTGTGAGTCCAATCCATGCTCCTCTGTCACCTGGCCCCTCCATTCATCCCTATCCAGCAATTCCGCTGTCTCCCTGAGGCCTGCCCTGCAATCCATATGCATCCATGGCCATCTGTCCCCTCCATTCATCCCTATCCAGCAATTCCCCTCGCCCTGAGTCCTGCCCTTCCAATCCATGCCCATCCATGCTCCTTTGTCACCTGGCCCCTCCATTTTTCCCTATCCAGCATTTCCCCTCTCTGCCTGAGGCCTGCCCTGCAATCCATATCCATCCATGGCCATCTGTTCCCTCCATTCATCCCTATCCAGCAATTCCCCTCTCCCTGAGTCCTGCCCTTCCAATCCATGGCCATCCATGCTCCTCTGTCACCTGGCCCCTCCATTCATCCCTATCCAGCAATTCCCCTCTCTGCCTGAGGCCTGCCCTGCAATCCATATGCATCCATGCCCATCTGTGCCCTCCATTCATCCCTATCCAGCAATTCCCCTCTCCCTGAGTCCTGCCCTTCCAATCCATGCCCATCCATGCTCATCTGTCACCTGGCCCCTCCATTTTTCCCTATCCAGCATTTCCCCTCTCTGCCTGAGGCCTGCCCTGCAATCCATATGCATCCATGGCCATCTGTCCCCTCCATTCATCCCTATCCAGCAATTCCCCTCTCCCTGAGTCCTGCCCTTCCAATCCATGCCCATCCATGCTCCTTTGTCACCTGGCCCCTCCATTTTTCCCTATCCAGCATTTCCCCTCTCTGCCTGAGGCCTGCCCTGCAATCCATATCCATCCATGGAAATCTGTCCCCTCCATTCATCCCTATCCAGCAATTCCCCTCTCCCTGAGTCCTGGCCTTCCAATCCATGCTCCTCTTTCACCTCTGCCCCTCCATTCATCCGTATCCAGCAATTCCCCTCTCTGCCTGAGGCCTGCCCTGCAATCCATATGCATCCATGCCCATCTGTGCCCTCCATTCATCCCTATCCAGCAATTCCCCTCTCCCTGAGTCCTGCCCTTCCAATCCATGCTCCTTTGTCACCTGGCCCCTCCATTTTTCCCTATCCAGCATTTCCCCTCTCTGCCTGAGGCCTGCCCTGCAATCCATATGCATCCATGCCCATCTGTGCCCTCCATTCATCCCTATCCAGCAATTCCCCTCTCCCTGAGTCCTGCCCTTCCAATCCATGCCCATCCATGCTCCTTTGTCACCTGGCCCCTCCATTTTTCCCTATCCAGCATTTCCCCTCTCTGCCTGAGGCCTGCCCTGCAATCCATATCCATCCATGGCCATCTGTCCCCTCCATTCATCCCTATCCAGCAATTCCCCTCTCCCTGAGTCCTGGCCTTCCAATCCATGCTCCTCTTTCACCTGGCCCCTCCATTCATCCGTATCCAGCAATTCCCCTCTCTGCCTGAGGCCTGCCCTGCAATCCATATGCATCCATGCCCATCTGTGCCCTCCATTCATCCCTATCCAGCAATTCCCCTCTCCCTGAGTCCTGCCCTTCCAATCCATGCTCCTTTGTCACCTGGCCCCTCCATTTTTCCATATCCAGCATTTCCCCTCTCTGCCTGAGGCCTGCCTTGCAATCCATATGCATCCATGCCCATCTGTGCCCTCCATTCATCCCTATCCAGCAATTCCCCTCTCCCTGAGTCCTGCCCTTCCATGCTCATCTGTCACCTGGCCCCTCCATTTTTCCCTATCCAGCATTTCCCCTCTCTGCCTGAGGCCTGCCCTGCAATCCATATCCATCCATGCCCATCTGTCCCCTCCATTCATCCCTATTCAGCAATTCCCGTCTCCCTGAGTCCTGCCCTTCCAATCCATGCCCATCCATGCTCATCTGTCACCTGGCCCCTCCATTTTTCCCTATCCAGCAATTGCCCTGTCTCCCTGAGGCCTGCCCTGCAATCCATATCCATCCATGGCCATCTGTCCCCTCTATTCATCCCTATCCAGCAATTTCCCTCTCTCCCTGAGTCCTGCCCTCCCAATCCATGCCCATCCATGCTCCTCTGTCCCCTGCCCCCTCCATTCATCCCTTTCCAGCAATTGCCCTCTCTCCCTGAGCCCTGCCCTCCCAATCCATGCCCATCCATGCTCCTCTGTCCCCTGCCGCCTCCATTCATCCTTTTCCAGCAAGTCCCCTGTCTCCCTTCCATGACCCCCCCTTGCATCCATGCTCCTCTCTCTCCCATGTCCCAGCCTGGGCCGCCCTCTTCTTTCCCCCCCCCTCGCATCCATGCTGTCGTTTCTCCCCTTGCCCTCCCGGTCCCATTGTTTTTCTTTTGTGGTCACCCTCTTCGCTCCCCCAAACATGTTTTTTTTTTTTTTCTTGTTTTTAAATTTACCTCCGTGGCGGTTCCGGCAGCGAAGCGTCAGGGAAGGAGGCGGTGCTCCCGACGTCTAGGTTTCCCTTCGCTGTGTTCCGCCTTCTTTTGACGTCATCCTTGACGTCAGAAGAAGGCGGAACACAGCGAAGGGAAGGCTAGACGTTGAGAGCGCCGCCTCCTTCCCTGACGCTTCGCTGCCGAGCGTTGCGATTGGATGAGTGTCATTGCTCCGCCCTCGACGTCATCACGTTTGACGCGTGGGCGGGGCAGACACAATGCGATCTCACTCCCTTCACTTTTGGCTAACAGAGGCTTCATTCGAACGTTGGAGGTGCGTTTTATATAGAGAGATGATTCACATTGGGAAAAATAATCAAAATCATAGTTACCTGATGCTAGGTTCCACCTTAGGAGTCAGCACCCATGGAAAAGATCTAGGTGTCATTGTAGACAATACACTGAAATTTCTGCCCAGTGTGCAGCGACGGCCAAAACAGCTAACAAGATGATAGGAATTATTAGGAAAGGGATGGTAAATAAGACCAAGAATATTATAATGCCTCTGTATCGCTCCATGGTGCAACCTCATCTTGAATATTGCGTTCAATTCCTGTACCCGTATCTAAAAGAAGACATAACGGAATTAGAAAAGGTTCAAAGATGAGTGACCAAAATGATAAAGGAGATGGAACTGCTCTCAAGTGAGGAAAGGCTAAAGAGTTTAGGGCTTTTCAGCTTGGAAAAGAGACAGCTGAGGGTGGGATATGATTGAGGTTTACAAAATCCTGAGTGGTGTAGAACTGGTAAAAGTGAATCAATTTTTCACTCTTTCAAAAAGTACGAAGACCAGGGGACACTCAATGAAAATTACATGGAAATACTTTTAAAAGAAATATGTTTTCACTCAACGAATAGATAAGCACTAGAACTCGTTGCTGGAGAATGTGGTAACAGCGGTTAAAATATCTGGGTTTAAAGAAGGTTTGGACAAGTTCCTGGAGGAAAAGTCCATAGTCTGCTATTGAGACAGACATGGGGAAAGCCACTGCTTGCCCTGGAATGTTGCTACACTTTGGGATTCTGCATAGAATGTTGCTACTATTTGGGGTTCTATCAGGGCAGGATCCTGGCCTAGATGGACCATTGGTTTGACCCAGTATGATTATTCTTATGTTCCTATTAATGTGAGCATGAGTATTAAATCTGAGAAGCCATCAGACCTAAATTATCTTGTCATATACTTGAGGTTCAGTGCTGTCAAAACTAACCCCAGTGAGACCCATTCCCTATTGCTCACTCTAAAAAGGAGGTGGTAAATCACAAATCTACATGGTTTAGCTGTGAATTGACTTGTCATCCAAACTTGTTCAAATCTTTTTTAAGCCAGCTATATAACTTGTGTTGACACACATTCTTCAGCATTAAATTCCACAGCTTAATTTTGTGCTGACTGGAAAATACTTTCTCAAATGTGTTTTAAATCTGCAATCTGTTAGTTTCATGGCATGTTTTGTATTCTTAGGACTCTTTGAAAGGGTTAATAATTGTTTCCTATTTATTTGCTCCACCCTGCCCATGATTTTAGAAACTCTTCTATCTTCTCAGTCATCTTTGCTCCGTGCCAAAGAGCCCTAACCTGTTCAGCTTTCTTCATAAAGGAGGTGTTCCAGCCCATTTATCATCTTTGTCACATTTCTCCATATGTTTTCTAGTTCCTTTATATCTCTTTAAGACAGGACGAACAGAACTGCATAAGAACATAACAGTAGCCATACTGGGTCAGACCAATGATCCATCTAGCCCTGTATCCTGTTTCCAACAGTGGCCAAGCCAGGTCATAAGTACCTGGCTGGCACAAACCCAAATTGTGGCAACATTCCATGTTACAAATCACAGGGCAATTGCTTCTCCATGTCTGTTTCAACAGCAGACTATGGACTTTTCCTCCAGGAACTTGTCAAAACCTTTTTTAAACCCAGATACACTAACTGCTGTTACACATCCTCCGGCAAAGAGTTCCAGAGCTTAACTATTCGTTGAGTGAAAAAATATATCTTCCTGTAACTTTCATGAATTTCCATGTAACTTTCTAAAGAGTCCCCTAGTCTTTGTACTTTTGGAATGAGTAAAAAATTGATTTATGAGAGGAGTTCCATCCTCTTTATCATTTTGGTTGCTCTTCTTTGAACCTTTTCTAATTCCGCCATATCTTTTTGGAGATACGGTGACCAGAACTGAATGCAATACTCAAGATGCGGTCGCACTATGGAGCGATACAGAGGCATTATAGTATTTTTGGTCTTATTCACCGTCCCTTTCCTAATAATTCCTAGCATCCTGCTTGCTTTTTTGGCCGCTGCCACACATTGAACAGAATATTTCAGCATATTATCTACAACGACACCTAGATCTTTTTCTTGAGTTCTGACCCCCAAAGTGAACCCTAGCATCAGGTAACTATGATTCAGATTATTCTTTCCAATGTGTATCACCTTGCATTTGTCCACATTAAATTTCATCTGCCATTTGGATGCCCGGTCTTCCAATTTCCTAAGGTCTTCCTGCAATATTTCACAGTCTGCATGTGTTTTAACAACTTTCAGTGGCGTAGCCATACCCAGTATTTTGGATGGGCCTAGAGCTAACTTAGATGGTACTCCACAGCCCCTCCCCCTGTTATAAAAAAAATATATAGATTTTTTAAAATACTTGACATCAACATCTCTCCTCCTCCGCGGCGTCCCAGCATCTGTCCACCCGTCGCTGAACCCTGTCCCTCCCTGGTTTAGTTTACACAAATGGTTTAGACAAACATTTAACATTTGATACTCAAGTTTCCTCAGTAATCACAAAATCTTTTAGTTCTCTTTGGAAACTAAAAAGGATCAGACCCTATTTCTCATCAGAAACATTCAGACTATTGGTACAATCATTAACATTATCCCAATTCGATTATTGTAATGCCATATATGCTGGCTATAAGGAGTACCTGTTGGAAAAAACTCCAGTTCAAAACACTGCAGCCAGGTTCATATATAAAATCTCTCGTTTTTAAAGTGCCTCCCCTTTATTAATCAAATTACTCTGGCTTCCCATCAAAATGAGAATCACCTTCAAATTATGTACCTTTATCTTTCAAATACTAAATAGCACAGCTCCAGACTAAATGGTACCATTAATAAACTTACCTCAAAGAAACACTAAATATGAGGCAAGAAATTATCTCCGACTACACCTCCCAAAATGCAAAACAGTGATCTACAAAACTGTCCACTCTGCAGACTTCACTTAACTAGGAACCAAATGGTGGAACTCCTTACCACCCAAAATAAGAAATATACAGGAATATACTAGATTACGCAAAATCCTCAAATTGTTCCTATTCAAACAAACCCTCACAAAGGACAACCATATCTCAAACGATTAATTATTACCTGAATTGGCTATTACTCTTTTACCATTAACTTTATTTTTTTGTTACATTTGTACCCTGTGCTTTCCCACTCATGGCAGGCTCAACGTGGCTTACAATGGGCAATGGAGGGTTAAGTGACTTGCCCGGAGTCACAAGAAGCTGCCTGTGCCTGAAGTGGGAATTGAACTCAGTTCCTCAGTTCCCCAGGACCAAAGTCCACCACCCTAACCACTAGGCCACTCCTCCACTCCTTTGCTTTGTTTCATGTACAATTTCTTATTCATAAGAGATTGTCTAAATGTTAAATATCCATAGCTATCCCAGTATGTTTATGATACTGAATTGTAAAATTGGATTCTTACAACAAATTATTTTCTTATGCATTATTCTTTGTTATGTATCCTATACTGTTTATTGTAAGCCACATTGAACTGAAATTTGTTTGGGATAATGTGGGACATAAATGTCACAAATAATAATAATACCTTGAAGGCATTCCCGGCACCTGCAGTGATTCAATTATTGCTGCTTGCACCAGCCCTACAGGCTTCCATTGGCTGGGTCTCGCCCATGCTTTTATCTTTCTCTGTTTGGTGGGACCTGGCCCATGGAAACCTGCAGGGCCAGCGCAGGCAGCAAAAAATGAATCACTGCAGGCACCGGGGACACCTGCATGGTACATCAAGGAGGGACGAGGTTAAGTGGCAGGTTGGCAGATGCTGAGATGCCGCAGAGAAGGAGAGATGTTGACGTAGGGTGCTGCCGCTGGGTGGGGCTCTGGGGCCCACCCCCACCCCTGAATAGTTTTGTGTCATCTGCAAATTTAATCACCTCACTTGTCGTGAGGTTTTCCATATCATTTATAAATATGTTAAATAGCATTGATCCCAGTACTGATCCCTGCGGCACTCCACCCTCCTCCATTGAGGAAATGACCCTTTAACCCTGTCCAATAGCCAATTCCTAATCCACACCAAAACCTTACCTCCTATCCCATGACTCATTTTCTCAGGTCTCTCTTATAAGGAATTTTATCAAAAGCTTTCTGAAAATCTAGATACATCATCAATGGGCTCACCTTTATCCATATGTTTATCCATGTCTTTAAAGAAATGAAGCAGATTGATGAGGCAAGACTTCCCTTGGCTGAACCCATGGTGACTCTGTCCCATTAAACCACATTTGTCTATGTGTTCCATAATATTATTCTTTATAATAGTTCCTACCATTTTGCCTGGCACCTACTGTAATTTCCCGTAGCACCCCTGGAACCCTTTTTAAAAATCGGCATCACATTGGCCACCCTCCAATCTTCAGGTACTATAGAATATTTTAATTACAGGTTACACATTACAAACAGCAGATCAGCAATTTCATGCTTGAGTTATTTGAGTATCCTTAGATGTATGCCATCTGGTCCAGATGATTTACTACTCTTTAATTAGTCAATTTGGCTCAATACATCTTCCAGCTTCACCGAGATTTCTTTCAGTTCCTCTGCATTATCACCCTTGAAACCATTTCAGGTACAGGCAGATCTCTTACATCTTCTTCCATAAAGACAGAAGCAAATAATTCATTCAGTTTCTCCACTATGGGCTTCTCCTCCCTGAGAGCCCCTTTTGCTCCTTTGTGATCTAAAGGTCCCACGGATTCCCTCGCAGGCTTTCTGCTTCTGATGTACCTGAAAAAGTTGTTACTATGAGTTTTAGCCTCTGCAGCAAGTTTCTCTTCATATTTTCTTTTAGCCTTCTTTATTAATGCTTTGCATCTGACTTCCAGGGCTTAAGTTGCTTCTTATTTTCTTAATTTGGGTCCTTTTTTAATTCTTTCAAGGACAGTCTTTTGGCTGTAATAGCCTCTTTTACTTCACCTTTTAACCATGCTGGTTGTCGTTTTCTCTTATTTCCACCTTGGCAAATATATGGAATGCATTTGATCTGGGCTTCCAAGATGGTATTTTTGAAGCCTGATTTAGTGTCCTAACCTTTGCAGCCCATCCTTTTAGCTTCTTTTTAACCATTTCCTCATTTTATTATAGTTGCCCTTTCGAAAATTAAATGCCGCTACAGTAGATTACCTTTGCAGATTCATCCCAGATAGTAGCTCAAACTTGATAATGTTATGATCACTGTTTCCCAGGGGACCCAACACCACCACCTCTCACACTATGCCTGCACGCCACCAAGGACCAGACCCAAAATGGCTCTCCCTCTTGTCAGTTCCTGGACCAGTTGCTTGAAGAAGCAGTCATTTATTATATCTAGAAATTTTATCTCCCTGGCACTGCCTGATGTAACATTTATCCAGTCAACATTTATCCAGTACTTGAAATCACCCATTATTATAGTGTTGCCCAATTTGTCAGCTTTCCTATCTCTGAAACCTTACTTCATCCATCTGTTCATTCTGTCCCGGCAGACAGTAGTACAGCCCTACAAGAATACTCCTTCCCTTCACGTGTAATTTCTGTCCATAATGATTCCATGCTGCTATCTGTTTTATGTGGAATGTTTATTTTATTTGACTCAATTCCCTCTTTAACATATAGCGCAACCCCCCCCCCCCAATTTGATCCTCTCTATCACTGCGATACAATTTGTACCCTGTTAATACAGAGTTCCATTGATTGTCCTCGTTCCACCAAGTTTCTGAGATGCCTATTATATCTACCTCATCATTTAGTGCTATATAGTCTAACTCTCCCTGTTATTTAGGCTTCCAGCATTTGTATACAGACACTTCAAATTGTGTTTTTTCCTTGGATCTACAAGCTGCTTAGAAGTTGAGGGGGATAATGTGCATCTTCTATCCTGCTGTCTCATTAAAGCACACCTGGCTTACTTTCAGCATTATTGAAACCTCTCTACTGGGATTCCCTAAATGACCTGTTTCAATAGTATCGTTCAAGCAGGGCCGGTCTTAGGTAGGGGCGACAGGAGCGGTCACACAGGGCCTAGTGCCTCCAGGGGCCCCGCGGCGCTTCCTGTCGCTCCCTGCCATATTGTTGCTCAGCTGCTTTCTTTTCAGCCGCCCTGCGTTAAAAAAGTTGCAACGGAAAGATAAAATCAGCGCTGATAAGCCTAGATGCTGAGAAAGCGTTTGATAGCATTGATTGGGGATACCTATTCGAAGTGATACGCTACACGGGCCTGGGGGGATGGGCACTTCAGGCGATTATGGCGCTCTACTCCAACCCTAGAGCCACTGTACTAGTGAATGGAGAGCGGACCAGTCAATTTCCCATAAAGAGAGGGACCAGACAGGGATGTCCCCTATCCCCAGCATTGTTCCTTCTGGCAATAGAACCCCTCTTAAGGACAATAGCCAAGACAGACACAATAGCGGGAGTGGAGATAGGAGGAGGAAAACTCAAAGCAATGGCATTTGCAGATGACTTGTTGATAGTGACAGAGCAACCTAACACATCAATCAAATCTCTAATTCGAGAAATTACTCAGTTTGGAGCACTTTCGGGATTTAAGATAAACATGCAAAAATCCAATGTTATGCAATTATACCCTATGGGGAAGGTAGAAGGGAGAGAGAGAGATAGTGTAATTAATTTACAGAGAGTTGAGGAGGTGAAGTACCTAGGAGTGCAAATCCCACAAGATTTAACAAAACTATATGAGGCTATTATTAAGAATAAAATTGCAGAGCATATACAAAAACATGGACTGATGAGACAAAGTCAGCACGGATTTAGTGAAGGGAAGTCTTGCCTCACCAATCTAATGCATTTTTTTGAGGGGGTAAGCAAACATGTGGACAATGGGGAGCCGGTTGATATTGTATATCTGGATTTTCAGAAGGCGTTTGACAAAGTGCCGCACGAAAGACTCCTGAAGAAATTGCAGAGTCATGGAATCGGAGGTAGGGTATTATTATGGATTAAGAACTGGTTGAAAGATAGGAAGCAGAGAGTAGGATTGCGTGGCCAGTATTCTCAGTGGAGGAGGGTAGTTAGTGGGGTCCCGCAGGGGTCTGTGCTGGGTCCGTTGCTTTTTAATGTATTTATAAATGACCTAGAGATGGGAATAACTAGTGAGGTAATTAAATTCGCCGATGACACAAAATTATTCAGGGTCGTCAAGTCGCAGGAGGAATGTGAACGATTACAGGAGGACCTTGCGAGACTGGGAGAATGGGCGTGCAAGTGGCAGATGAAGTTCAATGTTGACAAGTGCAAAGTGATGCATGTGGGTAAGAGGAACCCGAATTATAGCTACGTCTTGCAAGGTTCCGCGTTAGGAGTTACGGATCAAGAAAGGGATCTGGGTGTCGTCGTCGATGATACGCTGAAACCTTCTGCTCAGTGTGCTGCTGCGGCTAGGAAAGCGAATAGAATGTTGGGTGTTATTAGGAAGGGTATGGAGTCCAGGTGTGCGGATGTTATAATGCCGTTGTATCGCTCCATGGTGCGACCGCACCTGGAGTATTGTGTTCAGTACTGGTCTCCGTATCTCAAAAAAGATATAGTAGAATTGGAAAAGGTACAGCGAAGGGCGACGAAAATGATAGTGGGGATGGGACGACTTTCCTATGAAGAGAGGCTGAGAAGGCTAGGGCTTTTCAGCTTGGAGAAGAGACGGCTGAGGGGAGATATGATAGAAGTGTATAAAATAATGAGTGGAATGGATCGGGTGGATGTGAAGCGACTGTTCACGCTATCCAAAAATACTAGGACTAGAGGGCATGAGTTGAAGCTACAGTGTGGTAAATTTAAAACGAATCGGAGAAAATTTTTCTTCACCCAACGTGTAATTAGACTCTGGAATTCATTGCCGGAGAACGTGGTACGGGCGGTTAGCTTGACGGAGTTTAAAAAGGGGTTAGATAGATTCCTAAAGGACAAGTCCATAGACCGCTATTAAATGGACTGGAAAAATTCCTCATTTTTAGGTATAACTTGTCTGGAATGTTTTTACGTTTGGGGAGCGTGCCAGGTGCCCTTGACCTGGATTGGCCACTGTCGGTGACAGGATGCTGGGCTAGATGGACCTTTGGTCTTTCCCAGTATGGCACTACTTATGTACTTATGTACTTATGTAATATTATCCCATTGTTAAAGGAGACCATAACAAAACTGAAGCAATGGCAGGGGCTCCCGCTCTCGCTGCTGGGGCGCATAGCAATGTGTAACATGATGATAGCACCTTGTTGGCTGTATAGATTCCAGATGTTGCCCCTATATCTCAACAAAGCAGATGAACTGAAGTTGAACGCTGCACTCCAAAAATTCATATGGAACGGGAAACGGTCAAGAATGGCACTGGGCATGGTGTGCGCTCCGACAGAATATGGCGGCTTGGGTCTAATGAACGTAAGAACACTGTCAATAGCATGTGCCATGAGACATTTAAATGACTGGTTCCGAGGCACGGCAGACTTTTCTGCAACTCAAATCGAGATGACCCTCTTTAAAAACTATCATTTCAGCAGCTATCTACATGGGTTGAGATGCACGCCGGTACCAGCGCTGATGACATCTCATATTCTGCCCACCCTGCAGAGAGCGTGGGCATGGATCTGCAGACTGCATCATTTCTCCCACAGAGTCACTCCCTTATTGCCAGTGGGCGGAAACCCGGCGTTCCCTCCGGGTGATCTACACGAAACATTTAGAAAATGGAAAGCCAAAGGAGTAATATATTTGTTGAATATAATCACTGAAGATGGGAGATTAAAATCTTTTAATGACTTAAAAGAAGCACAACTTTTTGGACCTAAAGATCAATTTTACTACTGGCAATTGGGGCACTACGTGCGGAGCTTGCCATGGGAGGCATTGACAGAGGATGCCCAGGAGGAATTGACCTCAGCTCTGTCTTTGAACTCACAACAGAAGGTGCCCCAATCATTCCACCATAGACATATCAAAGACACCAAGCTGAAAATGGACTATGTTAAACAAGCCGAGGTCTGGAGTGGAGACTTACCAATGCCAATCCCAGCAACGGTGTTCAAGTCTCATATACTGACGATCCGAAGAACAACTCCTTGGTCAGCATACTGGGAGCTACAATATAAGTTTGCGGCACGACTCCATATTCCCCCTCGCAGAGCGTTCCACATGGGCTTGTCCCCGGATGGGGCGTGTCCAAAATGTGGGGGGGAAGGAGCAACATTGGGACACATGTTTTGGAGTTGCCCGAAAGTTCACAAGTTCTGGATGACTATCGTAGAACACACTCGGAGAACCTGGGACGCAACATGGAGAGGTACGCCTTTGATGCTGTTTGGAAAGCTGGAGCTGGGTACATCTAGGCCCAGAGGATACACGGATTTTGCAAAACGAGCAGTGATGGTAGCAAAAAAGACCATACTCATAGACTGGTTGGAAGCAAAAGGACCGCGGATCCAACTGTGGCGGACCCAGATGATTTTCCTTCTAAGAATGGAGAGATTATACCACAAAGACAGACCAAGCCAAGAATTTGAACAATTTCTGACAAGATGGACCCCATTTTTGAGAACTCTAACCCCGGCTGCACAAAGCCAACTGTTGAATATGTAACTAATCCATAATTAATAGCCAACTCTGTATATATAAGATAAATTAACAGGGGGGAAAAAAGGAAAGGGAAGAGGGGAGGGTGGGGAGGAGGAGGGGGGGGACGGAATAAAAATGGAAATGATGATAGAATCCATGTGGAAATGTATATGATCTGATTGTCATCAATAAAAGTGATTTAAACATAAAAAAGTTGCAACGGTGGCAGCGGCAGCAAAAAAGCAGGCTTGCCTCTAGCCTTTAAGCTTTCCCCTTCTCTCTCAGCGTGCACTGATGCAATTTCCTGTTTCCGTGAAGGCGGCACAGTGCACGCTGAGAAAGAAGGGAAGGCTTAAAGGCTAGAGGCGAGCCTGCTATTTCGCTGCCGCTGCTACAACTTTTTAAACACAGGGCGGCTGGAAGGAAAGCAGCTGAGGAAAACTGAAGGCACAGATGGGGCTGGGGCTGCGGTAGGGACCTCAGAAACTCGAGGGTAAGTTAAGTTGGGGTCTGGGGCGGGCGAATCACTGGACATGGAGGGGAGGGCAGAGGAGAATCGCTGGACATGGATGGGATGGGACAGAGAAGAATCACTGGATGTGGATGAGAGAGGAAGATAGGGGGCAAAGGAGAGTTGCTAGACATGGATGGATGGGGGGAAGACAGAAAGGAGATGCACATCGATGGACGGGAGGGGAGAGAGGAGAAATGCTGGACATGGATGGGAGGGGAGGGCAGAGGACAGAGGAAAATCACTAGATGTGGATGAGAGGGGAGGGCAGGGGAAAGAAGAGAGTTGCTATGGACGGATGGAAGTGAAGGAAGACAGGAAGGAGATGAACACGGATGGAGGGGAGGGAAGAGAGCGGACGTGAGATGAACACGGATGGAGGGGAGGGAAGAGAGAGGAGAAATGCTGGACATGGATGGAGGAGAGGGAAGAGAGGAGAAATGCTGGACATGGATGGAGGAGAGGGAAGAGAGAGGAAGGAGATGCATACTCATGGAGATGAGGAAAAGGGGAAAGAGGAGAAAAACTGCACATGGCTGGAGAAAATAGGCAAAAGCTGGATGCTCTCTATACCTCCTCCAGTCAAGTCCGCGGAGGACCCAGCTTTTACCTATGGATGTAGGGCAAGAAATTAAGAAAGGAGGAAAGTAAAGAAATAAATGGAAAGGAAGCCCTGGAAGTGGAGTTAAGGGAGCATATAGAGAGCAGCAGAATCAGAGACTGGGATCAACATGATCAGAAAAACAAAGTCACAAGACAACAAAGGTAAAAAAAAATTTCATTTTATTTTCATTTTAGTGTTTGTAATATGTTCAATTTGAGAATTTACATCTGCTGTCTTATTTTGCAATGTATTGCAATGTTCTGTTTTTCTGGTATTGTGCTGCATGCAGAATCTGTATGCTAATTTGGTTTGTGTCATTTTGGGTATACTGGAGCTGTAACAGCTTACAGAAATTATTTATAATGAAAAAAAAAAGTAATTTTTCTTCTCCTGTACTGGTGTAATATTTTCAATGATTATTGTTTATATACTTAAAGCCCACCTCTTTACCACTGCTTTTGACTCTTAACCACTACTCACTTGCCCTGTCCTTTTATCCTCACCTCTTTATTCCCTTAACCTTATTGTTCTGTCTGTTTACCTGTCTTATCTAGATTGTAAGCTCTTTGAGAAGGGACTGTCTTTTGTGTATGGTGTACAGCGCTGCATATGCCTTGTAGCGCTATAGAAATGATAAGTAGTAGTAGTAATATGCGCCATGGCTGGTAAACGGGTGTGGCTAAATGTGCCAACATTGTCCAGTTCAGCACACTATTAGCAGACAAGTTCATACAAAGCTAATTATGTTCAGTGGAAAATAAATCTGTTGGCTCAGGCTGCTTGCTATCTGAATATTCAATCACTGTTTCATTATTTCTACCAAGTATTACATATTAAGGGGATTTGTTTTAATTCATTTATCTAGTCCTCTAGTCCTTATGTGCACATGGTTTTGCTTTTTAAACCCAAAGGTTTCCTAGTATAGTATTTTTCATGTTTGAATTAGTTTTTGTATACAAGTTTTGCTTGATTTGTCTTTATTTGTGGAGGAGTAGCTTAGTGCAGTGGACTCTGATCCTGGGTTTGATTCCCACTGCAGCTCCTTGTGACTCTGGGCAAGTGTAAACCATTTTGAATAAGTCCCATTCCCTTCCCCCTTCTGTGACTGGTTGCAGGGGGCCTGGCTATTGTGGGGTGGGTCCCTCAGTGATCACCCCACCCCTGAAAGGTGGTCTGGCATTTGAGTACTGGCACCCTTTTTGCTAGAAAAAATGCACTGCTTAGCAGCAAGACATGAGGTGTCTATTTAGGCACCATTGAAGAAACGAGCCGCTTCTGATGGTCCCAAAAAAATTCTTTAAAAATTGTTTAAAAAATACTGGTGAATAGGTTATACTGAGTGACATATGAAATAGTTTGGTGTGGGATTTCTCTGATTGAAAGTCTGTATGTGGGAGAATCCACTCCCCATTCAGACTGTGTGAAAAGGTTAGACATCTCCACGTTTTAACAAGGTCCAATTGTCATACTCATCAATAGTAGTTGATGCAGCTATGCATAAAGTCAAACAGTGCAGAGATTTTTCTAATACTCTCCCTGGAAAGGACTCTCAATTGATGGAACATTTGGGGAAGATGATGTTTCAAGAATCTATGCTGTTGGCAAGAATGAATGCTCACCGGCTCTGAGTGGTTCAGTACATGCAAACAATATTCTACAAGGTGTAGGTTCTCTCACCTGCTCTTACTATAGAAGTTGAGCAGCTTGCTTCCATTCAACCTGATGGTGATGAAAGTGGTACCCACTTTTTTTCATTGTGTTTTGCAATCTGTTAAAAAAAATGCATACCCCAACTGCCTAGTTTTAAAAGTCAGACATTCAAAGTCTCCTTATAGTCTATAGATCCAAACCATTTCAGTTACTGGCACAGCAAAAGGTAAGAGGGTCTCAGAATCAGCTGCATTTTTGGCTGGAGGTAGATCAGTTCAATGGCCATAAAGTGTGTTATTTGCAGATAGGAGAAGCTTTTTGGCTTTTATAGTTTAATATGTTTTATTATTTAATAATCAGAACAAAACAATTTAGGATGAATTAAATAACAAAAAAAAAAAATTATGATCATGAGGTGACCAAGGGACACTCAATGAAATTACATTGAAATACTTTTAAAACAAATAAGAGGAATAGCTAAACTCTGGAACTTGCCGCCAGAGGATGTGGTAATAGTGGCTAGTGTATCTGGGTTTAAAAAAGGTTTGGGCAAGTTCCTGGAGGAAAAGTCCATAGTCTGCTAGGGAGAGGTAATTATTTGGGGGGGGGGGGGGGGGGTACCACTGTATGGTCACAGCCAAAGTGCTGAAGCCAAGTTACACATGACAGTCTGACTGAGAACCAAGCACATGTCTAACAATGGATGATAGCCAAAGCACTATTCATATTCAGCAGATTGCCAAAACCTGTCATTTCTTTCTCTATAATATTAACAAAATTCGCCCTTTCCTCTCCGAGGACGCTACCAAAACCCTTTCCCATACCCTTATCACCTCTCGCCTAGACTACTGCAATTTGCTTCTCCCTGGTTTCCTGCTTAGCCATCTAGCTCCCCTTCAATCTGTCCAAAACTCTGCTGCGCATCTTATATTCCACCAGTCGCTATACTCACGTTAGCCCTCTCCTCATGTCGCTTCACTGGCTCCCTATCCGCTTCCACATATGGTTCAAACTTCTCCTTTTGACCTACAAGTGCAACCACTCCGCAGCTCCTCAGTACCTTTCCGCTCTCATCTCTCCCTACACTCCTCCCCGTGAACTCCGTTCGCTGGGTAAATGTCTCCTGTCGTCCCCCTTCTCCCCCACTGCTAACTCCCGGCTCCGTTCCTTCTATCTCGCTGCTCCCTATACCTGGAATAGACTCCCTGAGCCAGTAAGTCAGTCTCTGGCTGTCTTCAAGTTTAGGCTTAAAGCCCACCTCTTTGCTACTGCTTTTGACTCCTAACCATGACTCTCTTATTCAACACCCTCACTTATCACCCCTACCACTGCAATTTCCCCACCCATAGCTGTCTGTTCGTCTGTCCAATTTAGATTGTAAGCTCTGTTGAGCAGGGACTGTCTTTTCATGTTCATTTGTACAGCGCTGCGTAAGTCTAGTAGCGCTATAGAAATGTTTAATAGTAGTAGTAGTAGCACTGAAACTATATCTAACAATGTGCTAGCCAGTGCCATGAACCGGCTCCTCACTGGTCATAGCTGGAGTGCTGAGCCCCTATCTGACAATGGATGAAAGCCAAAGTGCTGAACCAGCTCCTGACAGGGGACCAGAGGCCTGAGCCCAGGCCTTACAAAAGGATTACATACAGATTGCTGAGCCCATACCTGCCAACTGGTGATAACTGCTTTGCTGAGCCCACATCTGCCAGTGAGTGACTGCTGTTACACTTAAGGTTTGTGCCTGATAGGTGATAGATGGATTGCTGGCCTGACCCCTTAGTTGATAGTTGGCGCACTTGGGGGAGGGAGGGTTGGGTTAGAGAAGGTGCTGATTAGCTGATCTCCCTCCAGGGCCATGAATACCACTGACATTTGAATGGCCAAAACAGACAAGAGCCAAATGTCTCTTTACTATTCCCAATCCCTTTCATTTGCTGACAGATTTTGCTTCTTCTTTTGATGGTGTTTTGTGCCTCCTTTCTTTGTCCAAAAATATATTACTTTTTAAACATTATTGTGGAACAAAAGACACGATTTTTCTCCATGGTGAAGTGAGGCACAGTTAAAAAGTATTTTTTTTAAAAATTTGGATCTCCTTACCCTTTTCTTATGGCTGGCTTACCTGACTAACCCCTCCAGAAAACGTTACCATTGCTCTTGACGTGTAGTAGAAAATGACCGGGGGCTGCGTACGCTTTGTAGCGCTATATAAATGCTAAATAGTAGTAGTAGTACTATCTCTTTAAGGACATTTGAGCTCATAATAATTTACAGCAGAAGGAGATGGAGCTGTTATTGCACCACGTGGAAAGCCAGTAAGTATTGGATACATTTCTAAAATCGATATCGATCGGGAGTAGTTGGGTGTTTTTTTCTGCAACGTGTTCTCCGAAAACTCAAGAGACTATGAAAGAGTTTATTCTTAAAGGTTAGCAATAGATTTTACAATTACAATTTAGTTTTAAAAGTCAGACAAGCAAGCTTCACTTATTTATTTTTAAAACTAGCTTACAACCTGTAGCCTATAGCCCACAGCAAAAGGTAAGCTTGTCTGAGAATCAGCTGCGTTTTTTGATGTAGCTAGACCGATTTGGCTGTAGATTGTGTATTTGCAGGTGGGAGAACCTTTTTGTCGTTTGTCTAGAGAACTAGGTAAAAGATGGATCCCCCGCATCTTCCGGATGCATACCATGGTCGGCATGTTTTTTTCACAGACTTAGGTTGCCACCTGAGTCCACGTCATAAAGGACAAGCTAATCCAGACTCTGCTTTATCCTGTTGCATGATGGACGTACAGTGTTGATTTACTTGGGAAATTTAGTGGGTGGGAGAAACAGCTAGCTACAGGTTGTTCCCGCATGCAAAAGAGTAAAACCAGCACTGGATCAGCTTGTTTCGTAAGACATGGAGTCGGGATGGCATGGCAGCACGTGCTATACTACTACTACTTAACATTTCTAGAGCGCTACTAGGGTTACGCAGCGCTGTACAATTTAACAAAGAGAGACAGTCCCTGCTCAAAGAGCTTACAATCTAATAGATATAGGGTGGCACATAGGTTTTAAGGAGGTACCTGACGCAACGGTACAAGTAAAGGTAAGCTGTGAAGAAACGAAGGGCTTGTGCTACTTAGTGGGGAAAGAAGATGAGAGTTTTTTTGTGACTTACCTGCCTTAAATTGAATATGCTTCTCCTGTGGGGTAGAAACTGCGGCCTAAATGAAGGAAGAAGGGGCTTTTGGGAGAAACAGCACACGTGCCAAAAAAAAGGCCAATCAACAAGAAAGTAAGATAGCTCACTGATTTTACTTCAACAAGCTACATAAAAAAAAAGAAATGGGCCTGCTCTGGGTAAAAGAAATCATTAGTGAGCAGTTCTCCTGAGTCAAACATGATTTGAGGCAACTGCCTCAACCATCTTTAGCACCAGATCTTCAAATGGGTGAACTAGGTTATCATCCCAAGATCTTGTGCCTCTAGAAGAACTACTACTACTATTTAGCATTTGTATAGCGCTACAAGGCATACACAGCGCTGCACAAACATAGAAGAAAGACAGTCCCTGCTCAAAGAGCTTACAATCTAATAGACAAAAAAAAAAATAAAGTAATCAAATTAATTAATGTGAATGAGAAGGAAGAGAGGAGGGTAGGTGGAGGCGAGTGGTTACGAGTCAAAAGCAATGTTAAAGAGGTGGGCTTTCAGTCTAGATTTAAAGGTGGCCAAGGATGGGGCAAGATGTAGGGGCTCAGGAAGTTTATTCCAGGCGTAGGGTGCAGCGAGACAGAAGGCGCGAAGTTTGGAGTTGGCAGTAGTGGAGAAGGGAACAGATAAGGATTTATCCATGGAGCGGAGTGCACGGGAAGGGGTATAGGGAAGGACGAGTGTGGAGAGATACTGGGGAGCAGCAGAGTGAGTACATTTATAGGTTAGTAGAAGAAGTTTGAACAGGATGCGAAAACGGATAGGGAGCCAGTGAAGGGTCTTGAGGAGAGGGGTAGTATGAGTAAAGCGACCCTGGCGGAAGACGAGACGGGCAGCAGAGTTTTGAACCGACTGGAGAGGGGAGAGGTGACTAAGTGGGAGGCCAGCAAGAAGCAGATTGCAGTAGTCTAAACGAGAGGTGACAAGGGTGTGGATGAGGGTTTTGGTAGAGTGCTCAGAAAGAAAGGGGCGGATTTTAAGGATGTTGTAAAGAAAGAAACGACAGGTCTTGGCAATCTGCTGGATATGAGCAGAGAAGGAGAGAGAAGAGTCAAAGATGACCCCAAGGTTTCAAGCTGAGGAGACAGAGAGAATGAGAGAGCCATCAACAGAAATAGAAAACGGGGGCAGCGGGGAGGTGGGTTTGGGGGGGAAAATGAGAAGCTCGGTTTTGGTCATATTTAATTTCAGGTGGCGTTGAGACATCCAGACAGCAATGTCAGACAAGCACTCTGAAACTTTGGTTTGGATGCAAGGTGAGATATCAGGGGTAGAAAGGTAGATTTGGGAGTCATCAGCATAGAGATGGTAGGAAAAGCCATGGGATGAGATTAATGAACCAAGGGAAGAAGTGTAGATAGAAAAGAGGAGGGGACCAAGAACAGAACCCTGAGGTACGCCGACAGGCAGAGGGATAGAAGTAGAAGAGGATCCACCAGAGTGAACACTAAAGGTGCGGAGGGAGAGGTAGGAAGAGAACCAGGAAAGGACAGAGCCCTGGAATCCAAGTGAGGACAGGGTATCGAGAAGTATGCTGTGATCGACAGTGTCAAAAGCAGCGGAAAGATCAAGATGAATGAGGATGGAATATTGACCTCTGGATTTAGCCAGTAATAGGTCATTGGAGACTTTAGTAAGCGCAGTTTCGGTTGTGGAGAGGGCGAAAACTAGATTGTAGTGGGTCAAGAATAGCATGTGAGGAGAGAAACTCAAGGCAGCGGCGGTGAACAGCACGCTCAAGTAATTTGGAGAGAAAAGGAGGGAGATGGGTCGGTAATTATAGGGACAAGTAGGGTCGAGTGAAGGCTTCTTAAGGAAAGGTGTGACCACAGCATGTTTAAAGGCAGCAGGGACAGTCGCAGTGGAAAGTGAGAGGTTGAGAATGTGACAGATAAAAGGAATAAGAGCAGGAGAGATGGCATTAAGAAAGTGGGTGGGAATGGGATCAGAGGAACAGGTGGTACATTTTGAGGAAGAAAGGAGAAGTGTAGTTTCCTCAATAGTAACTTCAGGAAAGGAGGAAAGGGAATGAGGGGAAGGAGAGAGAGGGGAATGGACTAGTGGAAGGAGAGGTGGTGAGGTAGAGAAAGCAAGGTTTATCTTTTGAACCTTGTGAAAGAATTCAGCAAGGGTCTGAGGAGATAATGAAGGGGGAGTTGGGGGAGGGGGCACCTTGAGGAGAGAGTTCAATGTGGTGAAGAGAAATCGAGGATTAGAGCCAAGAGAGTTGGTCAGTTGGATATAATAATCCTGTTTGGCACGTAAAAGAGCAGATTGGAAGGAGGTCAGCATGAACTTAAAGTGTAAGAAATCAGCAAGGGCCCGAGATTTCCGCCAGAGGCGTTCGGCAGGGCGGGTACAGGAACGTAGGTAGCGGATATTAGAAGTCAGCCAAGGTTGGGGTTTTGTACGCCTTACACGGCGGGTCATCAAAGGTGCAAGAGTGTCTAAGGCAGAGGATAGAGTATTGTTGTAAGAAGAAACAGCCTCGTTGACAGACGTGGATGGTGCCACAGTAGAGAGGAGGTTTGAAACATGGGAGAATAGAGATGAAGGGTCAATATTGTGAAGATTCCTAGATAAATTAGATAAGATAGGACGGGACTGGGAGGGAGGAGATTTAAGTGTGAAAGTTATAAGATGGTGATCAGAGGAGGGAAGATCAGAGGCAAGGAAACTAGAGGGTGAACAGTTGGAGGAGAAGATGAGATCAAGACAGTGACCATTTTGATGAGTGGGGGAGGTGGAGCATAGTTGGAGATTAAAGGAGGATGTTAAAGCGAGTAATTTGGAAATATAAGAGTTGGAAGGATCATTAGCAGGAATATTAGTCACCAAGAATGAGAGAGGGGGAGGAAGGATCATGGAAGAAGGCAAGCCAGGCGTCAAAGTCACTGAGAAAGGATGAAAGGGACTTATCAGGGGGACGATAAATGACCGCTATTCGAAGAGGCAGAGGAGAGAAAAGGCGGATAGAGTGGACTTCAAAGGAGGAAAAACAGTGAGATTGAGGTGGAAGAAGGGGTTGAAATCTGGAGGAGGAAGAGAGAAGTAGTCCAACACCGCCCCCACGGCCAGCAGGGCGAGGAGTATATGAAAATAGATAACCACCATGGCACAGGGCTGCGACTGAAGCAGAGTCAGGGCAGAGCCAGGTTTCTGTTATGGCGAGCAGATGGAGGTGACGCGAGATAAAGAGGTCCTGGATATAGGCGAGTTTGTTACAGATAGAGCGGGGCATTCCATAGGGCGCAAGAGAAGAGGAGGGGAGTAGAGAAATAGAGATGAGGTTAGAGAGGTCGCGGTGAGATCTGTAGAGTTGGGATAATAGTTGGTGAGGGGGGCCAGGATTGGGATTGATGTCACCGGCTGAGAGTAAGAGAAGGAGTAAAAGAGAGCGGAGGAGAGTAGGAGAGGTGTGGCCACGAAGGCGTCGAAGGTGAGAGGTATTTAGGTGGAATGGGGAAGGCAAAATGGACGGAAGAAAGAGGCAGAGATTAAAAGCCAAGAGGGAGGAAGAGGGTAGGAGAGAAGGTGAGGTGATGAAGTTGATGGATGGGCAGTGAGTTCCTGTAGCGGAGAGAGGTAGGGGGTGAGGGAAAAGATTAGGAAGGGACAGGGCTAGGAAGAGAATGTGAATAGGGGCCATAAATGACTGAGGTACTTTAGCAACTGGGAAGAAGATTAGATGTAAAGAGAAAAATGCCCCGGCGCGCGGCACCTAGAGCAGAGGCCCTGAGTGGATCGGAGTGGACCTGGGTGTCACCCCGGAGAAGGCTGTAAGGATATGCAGATGAGCTGCAAGTCCTCCAGAGCACCTGAAAGGCAGCCGGTGGTAGAGCTGGGCACCTCTCAGCTGAGGAAAGGCTTACCAGGGTTTAGGCCGAAGCCAGCATTCCTCCCCCTGAGGGTCGCAACACAAGAGCTAAATGAACTGCCCTGCTGCAGCCCCTGCAGTTTTTCCTGCAGATACATTGCCTTCACGGTAGACCCTCCTCCTCCTACTACTATAAATCATTTCTATAGCGCGAGGCGAGCCCTCTCCCTTCTTTCAAGGCATCCTATACTCACAGCAGGCCTCTGCATTATAATCTGGCGATTGGGCCCCCAAGGAGAGGAGGTACAGGCACTTTAGGAATGATTTACGGATTAGCAAAGACTTTATTTAAGGGAAGGCGTAAAAGCCAGATCTGCGGGATCCCCGGAATCTTCCGGATCTTTAAGTACTACCTTAAGACTGGAGCCGTAATTTCTTTAGTCGCTTCTTTGTTTTGATGGCCGTTGCTGCTTTATGCAACGATTAGTAGTCATCATAACCCAGCGTTGCGGTTCTCCTGTGCCCTTTGTCATGCACTATCAAGGAGATTTAATAGACTGGAGTGGAAGTGAGCCTAGCTAAGCTATCTAGTCCACTGTAAGCCTTTTGGTTAACCTCTGTTTCCTCTCCCCCGTGCAAAACAAAGCAAGGAAACCTATGAGCTGCTGGATCGACGTTGTCGTTCTTTATTGGTCCATCTATAACAAGTCTAAAGCTGTTTCAGTTGGATAGGCAGGTCTTACAGGGTGGAGGATAAAAGACATAATTGAATATCATTAAAAAAGCTTCAAGATTTATTATAACTGGTAAACAGCAATTATAAACTCTAGTTTGTAGTATTTTTTTCTTCACTGTTCTGTGCAATATAGATGGCCAGATTTCAGTGAAGATATGTGTCCTGATGGGTTCATCTTAACTGTTGTTGCAATTCTGCCTTGGGAAGTCTGGTGTTATAAAGATGATGGAATATATTGAAATTAAATGGAAATAGAATTAAACTCTCCTTTCATTGGGGCACATAACATAGTAACATAGTAGATGACGGCAGAAAAAGACCTGCATGGTCCATCCAGTCTGCCCAACAAGATAAACTCATATGTGTATACCTTACCTTGATTTGTACCTGCCTTTTTCAGGGCACAGATCGTACAAGTCTGCCCAGCAGTATTTCCCGCCTCCCAACCACCAGTCCCGCCTCCCATCTCCGGCTCTGGCACAGACCGTATAAGTCTGCTCTCCACTATCCTCGCCTCCCAACTACCAACCTCTCTTCCCCGACCTGCTCCGCCACCCAATTTTGGCTAAGCTTCTGAGGATCCATTCCTACTGCACAGGATTCCTTTATGCACATCCCAAGCATGTTTGAATTTCGTTACCGTTGTCATCACCACCTCCCGCGGAAGGGCATTCCAAGCATCCACCACCCTCTCCGTGAAAAAATACTTCCTGACATCTTTTTTGAGTCTGCCCCCCTTCAATCTCATTTCATGTCCTCTCGTTCTACCGCCTTCCCATCTCCGGAAAATATTTTTTTTGCGGATTAATACCTTTCAAGTATTTGAACGTCTGTATCATATCACCCCTGTTCCTCCTTTCCTCCAGGGTATACGTGTTCAGGTCAGCAAGTCTCTGCTCATACGTCTTGGAACGCAAATCCCATACCATTCTCGTAGCTTTTCTTTGCACCGCTTCCATTTTTTTAACATCCTTCGCAAGGTACGGCCTCCAAAACTGAACACAATACTCCAGGTGGGGCCTCACCAACGACTTGTACAGGGGCATCAACACTTCCTTTCTTCTGCTGATCACACCTCTCTCTATACAGCCTAGCAACCTTCTCGCTACGGCCACCGCCTTGTCACACTGTTTCATCGCCTTCAGATCCTCGGATACTATCGCCCCAAGATCTCTCTCCCCCTCAGTACCTATCAGACTCTCCCCGCCTAACACATAAGTCTCTCGTGGGTTTCTACTCCCTAAATACATCACTTTGCATTTCTTCGCATTGAATTTTAATTGCCAAACCTTAGACCATTCTTCTAGCTTCCTCAGATCCCTTTTCATGCTTTCCACTCCCTCCCGGGTGTCCACCCTGTTGCAAATCTTAGTATCATCCGCAAATAGGCAAACTTTACCTTCTAACCCTTCGGCAATGTCACTCACAAATAAATTGAACAGAATCGGCCCCAGCACCGATCCCTGAGGCACTCCACTACTCACTTTCCCTCCTCCAAGCGAACTCCATTTACCACCACCGTCGTCTGTCCGTCAACCAGTTCCTAATCCAGTTCACCACTTCGGGACCTATCTTCAGCCCATCTAGTTTATTTAAGAGCCTCCTGTGGGGAACCGTGTCAAAAGCTTTGCTAAAATCTAAGTAGATTACGTCTATAGCACATCGATGATTCAGTTCTCCAGTTACCCAATCAAAGAATTCAATGAGATTCGTTTGGCACGATTTCACTCTGGTAAAACCATGTTGTCTCAGATCTTGCAACTTATTGGCTTCTAGGAAATTCACTATTCTTTCCTTCAGCATGGCTTCCATTACTTTTCCAATAACCGAAGTGAGGCTTACCGGCCTGTAGTTTCCAGCTTCTTCCCTATCACCACTTTTGTGAAGAGGGACCACCTCCGCCGTTCTCCAGTCCCTCGGAACCTCTCCCGTCTCCAAGGATTTATTAAACAAATCTTTAGAGGACCCGCCAGAACCTCTCTGAGCTCCCTCAATATTCTGGGGTGGATCCCGTCCGGTCCCATGGCTTTGTCCACCTTTAGCTTTCCAAGTTGTTGATACACACTCTCTTCCATGAACGGTGCTCTATCCACTTCATTCTCAGGTGTACTTTTGCCAGTCCCTCGCGGTCCTTCTCCAGGATTTTCTTCAGTGAAAACCGAACAAAAGTATCTATTTAGCAAATTGGCTTTTTCTTCATCATTATCTACATAGCGGTTCGCTGTATCTTTTAGTCTCACAATTCCCTTTTTAGTCCTTCTTTCACTAATATATCTGAAGAAATTTTTGTCGCCCCTCCTTACATTTCTAGCCATTTGTTCTTCCGCTTGCGCCTTCGCCAGACGTACCTCTCTCTTGGCTTCTTTCAGTTTCATCTGGTATTCCTCCCCGTGTTCCTGTTCTTGAGATTTTCTATATTTCTGGAACGCTAATTCTTTAGCCTTTATTTTCTCAGCCACTTGCTTGGAATCACATGTTCATCTGTTTTGTAGAAGATTACCTTTTCGAGATACAAATGGATTATTTTGTTTTGAACATGTGTTAGGAGCAAGTGGTTTTCTTATATTTTGTTCTTGTAATGACTTAAACTGTGCCAAAACTGAAAACTCTTATCTCATAAGCACATAAGCACCGCCATACAGAGAAAAGACCAAGGGTCCATCAAGCCCAGCATCCTGTCTCCGACAGTGGCCAACCCAGGCTTCAAGAACCCAGCAACCCCCCCCCCCCCCCACCCGAAAAAAATTAATAATGTTCAATGGACTTTTCCTTCAGAAATCTGTCCAAACCCCCCTTAAACTCTGTAAGGCCAGCTGCTGTCACTACATTCTCCGGCAACGAGTTCTAGAGTGCAAATTCACGCTGAGTAAAGAAAATCTTTCTCCTATTTGTTTTAAATCTACCATATTCTAGCTTCTTCTTGTGTCCCCTGGTTCTATTATTGTTTGAAAGTGTAAATAAACGCTTCACATCTGTCTGCTCTACTCCGCTCATTATCTTGTAGACTTCTGTTATATCACCCCTCAGCCGCCTTTTCGCGAAGCTGAAGAGCCCTAACCGTCTTAGCCTTTCCTCATAGGGAAGTCGTTCCATCCCTTTATCATTTTCGTCGCCCTTCTCTGCACCTTCTCCAATTCCTTTATATCTTTTTTGAGGTCCTTGAGGTTAAATGAGGAGACATGGGATGAGCTTATCTGCTCCACAGGAGACTGTATGACTATAAAGTTGAAGCTGGTTCTCCCTGCAGCAGCCATCTCTGTTTGTCAAAAACAATAGCAAAGTAGATTTGCACTCTCTCTTGTTAGTGGATGGGTGATCCTGGTGTATGCATCCGTTCTGATGTGAAATTATGCAGGATCCTGGTGTATGTTTTTGACAAACAGAGATGGCTGCTGCCGGGGGAACCGGCTTCAACTTTATAGTCCTACAACTTTATAGTTATACATGTATGTGTAGGCTGCAAAAGTATTTTAGCCTGCTATATAGCTTGATTAATGCTCATTAAAATTGGTAAATTGCTTCTGAAATTCTGACTTCTATCCACCAAATAGCTTTGCAATGCTTCAAAGTCATGTACGCTAGCAAAGTAGGTAAAGATTACAAATTAGGGCTGCAGGACTGTCGATTCAGACATGGAGCAGATTGGGGGATGTAACAATTCGTGACTCAGGTTGGAGCAGTGTGCTTGGAAATGTCACTATGTGGATGATTCAATCATGATAAAATCATAAGCCAAACTGTAATCAGTCATATAAATAAGTAAAACAGAAAGCACAAACTGTAAACAAGTTCAGCATTTCTGAAGTAGGCTGTGAAAACTGTAAGGCTGTTTATAGCTATTTCACATGCTGTTTTAGATTCTTTAATATGTAATTTGTATTATGTTTTCATTACTTTTTATTCTTTAATGTAAATGCAGTAGGTCTGCATTTTGATTAACATTTATAATCTTGATTAAAGGTATGTTGTTTGTTTATTTATTTATTCCCACTGTAGCTCTTTGGACTCTGGGAAATGGAGGGTTAAGTGACTTGCCCAGAATCACAAGGAGCTGTAGTGGAAAAACATACCTTTAATCGTGATTAAAATTTTAATCAAATTGCAGCCCTACTAAAAATTTAAAGTGAGCAGCATGTAGGGACAGGCACTGGCACACTTTTCAAAAAAGCTTTCACACACCCAGAGGTGGTGTTCAAACAGCAAACCAAGGGCCCCTTTTACAAAGGCATAGTAGGGCTACTGCACGGGTAGCAAGCAGCAAAACGGCACTACTGCCGGGTGCTCCCTGTGGTAGTTCTGCTTTAGCGAAAGGCACAAACAAGCCACGATCCGTTTCCCACTCTGGAAAATAATTTTTATTTTCTAGTGTGGGGGCAGGAAGTAGGCGTGCCCGGCGGTAACTAGGCATTACCGAATGAGTAGTTCATGAGCCCTTACCGTCTACTAAATAGGAGGTGTTAAGGACCCACGCGGTAATGGCCATGATCTAACTTTAGAATTAGCACATGGCTTTAATGATATCCATTGAAAAATGGCTTTTCTCCTGCCGTGATAAAGAGTGGCCTCGGCATACGGCAATCCCATGTGCCCATACTACCACAGGCCACTTTTTACCGCGGTAAAAGGGCCCCAAAAGGCATTGTGAAAAAATGATGCAACTGCAAATGACAGTTCTGAATCGTTCAGTTAATGGTAGTTCTGAAAAGCATCTGTGCCTCTGGGTCTTCCCACACCTTAAGGCTCTTTCTACAAACTGGGTGGCTTCTTCCCTTAGCTGCTGCAGAAGCAAAGACACTGCTTGGATTTTGATTCAGGTTTCACATGCTCTCTGAGTCCCTGGAAATATACCTTGTTTAAAGATTTTAGGCCCAGTTTACTAAGCTGCAGTAGAGGCACATTAGCATTTTTGTCATGTTAACTGTGTAGGCGCCTACACAGCACATGCTAATTTTGTGCAAGTGCTAAAAAACGCTATTGCACCCTTTGTAAAAGGGGCTCTTAGATAAGTTACAGTCACGTGCATCACATAGTTGATGATAAATCAGAAAAGTAATTAACTGATCAAAAAGATACGTTTTCAACATTTTATGAAATTTCAAATAGTTCTGCTCTACCCGAATAACTATCCCTGAATGGAGCTCTCTTCCATTAGTCATAATGGGAAAAATGGTGTTAATTATTCTCAGAAAATGTATTTTACTAAAAGATGGGGGACAGAGAATGAAGTGATCCCGCAGCCGGGAGAGTGTCCAAAAAAAGTTTTAGAAATCGTGTTTATTAATAATTGAGAGGTAGAACCATAAATAATCTGAAGCAATAGGCAAAGTGCCTTTAAATAAAATACGTTCAGCTACTGGAAGCCAATGTAACTTTACCATAAACTCAGATACACTGGTGAACGTATTCACTCTAAAATTAGTTTCGGAGCAGTTTTCTTTGGGGTCCTTTTACCAAGCTGTGGGGGAGAAAGGGCCCTGTGCTAGTGGCGGGGGCCCTTTTTACTGCAGCGGGTAAAAAAAGCCCCCAGTCACACATGACCATGCTGTAAGAGAACTCTTACCACGTGGCCATGCGGCAGGGATCTCTTACTGCCACCCATTAAGGTGGTGATAAGGGCTGCACACTAATCCGGTGGTAACTGGGCAGTGTGCAGCGATGCCCGATTACTTCTGGGTTAGTGCCGAGCAAGCTATTTCCTGGGGTTTTCTTTTTTCCCTGGAAATGGCGCGCACTCGGGGCAGGATTATCGCAGGCGTTACTCCCGGAAGAGCGAGCGCCGCTCTGTAAAATGGCCCCTGTATAAGTTGAAGCCCTTTAAGATATTTAGAACTCGACCCTAAGTAGAGCTCGTTGCAATAGCTCAGATGAGGCCGGAAAGAATATTTGAAGCGGGGGAGTCGGAGAAACTAAACAAATTCTCTGTAACCTTGGAGGATGTAATGGGTCAGTTCAGCAAGCTGAAGAGTAGTAAATCACCGGGACCTGATGGTATTCATCCCAGAGTATTAATAGAACTAAAAAATGAACTTGCGGAACTACTGTTAGAAATATGCAATCTGTCCCTAAAATCGAGTGTAGTACCGGAAGACTGGAGGGTAGCCAATGTTACTCCGATTTTTAAGAAGGGTTCCAGAGGAGATCCGGGAAATTATAGACCGGTAAGTCTGACGTCGGTGCCGGGCAAGATGGTGGAGGCTATTATTAAGAATAAAATTGCAGAGCATATACAAAAACATGGACTGATGAGACAAAGTCAGCACGGATTTAGTGAAGGGAAGTCTTGCCTCACCAATCTAATGCATTTTTTTGAGGGGGTAAGCAAACATGTGGACAATGGGGAGCCGGTTGATATTGTATATCTGGATTTTCAGAAGGCGTTTGACAAAGTGCCGCACGAAAGACTCCTGAAGAAATTGCAGAGTCATGGAATCGGAGGTAGGGTATTATTATGGATTAAGAACTGGTTGAAAGATAGGAAGCAGAGAGTAGGATTGCGTGGCCAGTATTCTCAGTGGAGGAGGGTAGTTAGTGGGGTCCCGCAGGGGTCTGTGCTGGGTCCGTTGCTTTTTAATGTATTTATAAATGACCTAGAGATGGGAATAACTAGTGAGGTAATTAAATTCGCCGATGACACAAAATTATTCAGGGTCGTCAAGTCGCAGGAGGAATGTGAACGATTACAGGAGGACCTTGCGAGACTGGGAGAATGGGCGTGCAAGTGGCAGATGAAGTTCAATGTTGACAAGTGCAAAGTGATGCATGTGGGTAAGAGGAACCCGAATTATAGCTACGTCTTGCAAGGTTCCGCGTTAGGAGTTACGGATCAAGAAAGGGATCTGGGTGTTGTCGTCGATGATACGCTGAAACCTTCTGCTCAGTGTGCTGCTGCGGCTAGGAAAGCGAATAGAATGTTGGGTGTTATTAGGAAGGGTATGGAGTCCAGGTGTGCGGATGTTATAATGCCGTTGTATCGCTCCATGGTGCGACCGCACCTGGAGTATTGTGTTCAGTACTGGTCTCCGTATCTCAAAAAAGATATAGTAGAATTGGAAAAGGTACAGCGAAGGGCGACGAAAATGATAGTGGGGATGGGACGACTTTCCTACGAAGAGAGGCTGAGAAGGCTAGGGCTTTTCAGCTTGGAGAAGAGACGGCTGAGGGGAGATATGATAGAAGTGTATAAAATAATGAGTGGAATGGATCGGGTGGATGTGAAGCGACTGTTCACGCTATCCAAAAATACTAGGACTAGAGGGCATGAGTTGAAGCTACAGTGTGGTAAATTTAAAACGAATCGGAGAAAATTTTTCTTCACCCAACGTGTAATTAGACTCTGGAATTCGTTGCCGGAGAACGTGGTACGGGCGGTTAGCTTGACGGAGTTTAAAAAGGGGTTAGATAGATTCCTAAAGGACATGTCCATAGACCGCTATTAAATGGACTTGGAAAAATTCCGCATTTTTAGGTATAACTTGTCTGGAATGTTTTTACGTTTGGGGAGCATGCCAGGTGCCCTTGACCTGGATTGGCCACTGTCGGTGACAGGATGCTGGGCTAGATGGACCTTTGGTCTTTCCCAGTATGGCACTACTTATGTACTTATGTACTTATCATCTGGACAAGAATTGAAAATACCTCTTGTGTAAAAAAAAAAAAAAAAAAAGATTAGAAAAATTGTATCAATCTCAACTTCTAAGGACCATAAGACAATGAGCAGTTCAAAATAACCCCTAACACTTGAGATTCGGTATCAATAGTAAGTATGTTATTAACCCCCCCCCCCCCCCCCCCCCCCCCCCCCCCCCCCCCCCCCCCCCCCGATCAAAATGAGAAATAGAAAAATGAATCTAATAAACTGAGGAAAGCCATAACAAATACCTTGGCATATCTGAGGACGGTAGCCTGTGCATTGCCTCTTACTCCACAGGGATAGCATCTATTCGCTCATTTATTTTTTTTGTAACAGTAGATGTTTATTGTTTTAAAAATAACATACATCCTTCAACAACTAGTGAATAACAGTAAAATATCATAACCATTGGTCTCAAAACATTAAAAACTTCTTAGAAAAGGGAACAATGCTATATAGGTCTCCTGTAAAACACAAACACCCTAGTATCCACTTAGGGCCCTGTTTACTAAACTGTGCTGTAGGAGCGCTAACATTTTTAGTGCGCACTAAAACACTAGCACCTTAGTAAACAGGGCCCTAAAAATGGATCTGATTTCCCCACCACCACCACCATTAAAAGCACAAAGCCAGCTATCTGTTGCACAGGTTTTCTTCAGTATTCTAGAAAAGGATATCAACATCTCTCCCCCACCATCCCCAAATACCACAAAGAACCCTACTACTACTACTAATCATTTCTATAGCGCTACTAGACGTACGCAGCACTGTACACATTATATGCAGCTACTTTCTCTGCCCCTAGAGGGCTCTTAAGGTTTTGATACCTCTTTTAGGAGGACTGCCCAATTTGTAGTATAGGGCCCAGGTGAGTCCATTCATCAGCATCTATAATAAAACGGCCTTGACGTTTATCTGCCAATTTTTCTCAAGCTCACTGACAATCCGTAATTTAAAAATGTAGTCCAGTTTTGTGGAACCATCAGAATGCTTCCAGAAGGCAGCTATTACAGACTTAGCAGCTGTTGGGCACATCCTTTTAAAACGCCACTGCCATTTATGTCCTCTCCGATTGCCTAATCCCAATAGGCACCACTTGGGGTCTCTGGGAAAAATAGTCCCCAAGTTTGAAGTAATTAACTGAATCACTGCAATCCAAAAGTTCTTGATAAGTACATAGTCTCACCAAATATGCATAAAACATACCTCTGCATTCTCCACAACACCAGCAAAGATCCAACACTGATGAAAACGTTTTATGGAGCTTTACTGGAGTATAATACCATCTGGTTAGAACTTTATAAGTATTTTCTTTTAATAATACACTTAGAGGGGCATAATCGAACGCCTATCTCCATGGGCATCTATGTCCGAAAACGGGTACGTGAAGAGGAGGGACAGACCGTATTTTCGAAAAAATGGACGTTTTTCAGCTGGGCGTTTTTTTTTTTTTTTTTTAGTGATAATGGAAACTAAAAACGCCCAGCTCAAAACGTCCTAATCTGAGCCATTTGGTCATGGGAGGGGCCACGATTCGTATACACTCGCCCCCCTGACATGCCAGGACACCAACTGGGCACCCTAGAGGTCAGTGCGGTGGACTTCAGACAACGCTCCCACATGCATAGCACAAGTGTTACAGGTAGGGGGGGATGGGCCTGGGTCCACCTGGCTGAAGTGCACTGCAGTACCCACTAAAAGTGCTCCAGGGACCTGCATACATGCAGGCCTCTAGGACTTGTTGCTACTATATAACATTGGCACACCAGTTGACACCTGAAGACTAATCTCTCTGAAAACGTCCTTTATTGGAATAAGCACGCTTATTCACAGTTAACTGCAGATCAGAGGTTGTGCCCCACTGGCAACGAGTTTCGTTGGAACTGAGATGAGCAGTAGGTCAGAGCTGGCAGAATGGTGTACAATGCCCTCTTTCAGCCACATTCAAGGTAAGAACTAAGTTCTGTAACGTGGCTAACACGTGAAAGGGATCTAAAACTGGCTTACAAAAATGGCCACTACCTCATGGACTACCGGAAACAAAACAGGGCAGACTCTGACCCAGTAAGCAGGGGGAAAAGCACCATGGGAGTAGAGCCTACCAACTACCAACATCGTGAGCATTTGCCACAAGCTAGTGGAATCACGGAGCCCAATACCCTACACCCACCACAATGCATTGCTGATGTGACTCTGCAGTGCGCATAACAGAAAAGGTGTCACACCCGAGACCCACATCAGAACCAGGGAAAGGCTGTCACAGGATAGAACACATTCTGCTGTCATAGAGGCTGGAAAAAAAGTTTTTAAAGTGGGGTTTTTTTTGGTGGGAGGGGGTTAGTGACCACTGGGGGAGTCCAGGGAGGTCATCCCCGATTCCCTCCAGTGGTCATCTGGTCAGTTGGGGTACGTTTTTGGGACTTGTTCGTGAAAAAAAAGTGACCCAAAATCGCGGTAAAAATGCCTTTTTTTCGATTATCAGCTAAAGACGGCCCTCTCTCCTTGGCCGATAACCACGCCCCAGTTCCGCCTTCACCATGCCTCCGACACGCCCCCGTCAACTTTACCCGTTTCCGTGACGGATTGCAGTTGGAAATGCCCAAAATCGGCTTTCGATTATACCGATTTGGGCGCCCACGGGAGAAAGACGCCCATCTCCTGATTTGGGTCGCAATATAGGCGTTTTTCTCTTTCGATTATAAGCAGGTTAATGTACTGTCTAAATGCTTCTCCATTGATCCATTATTCGCTCATTATTAATAAACACTGTGAGCTGAGCTGGCTCAAAAAATACGTATTTCACAGACTGAAAATGTATGAGGAAATGTTCCTTTTTATCAACACTGTCCTTGTCTTTGATTCTTTCCATATGCTTTGCTGTCAGCTGTGTGTGTGTGTGTGTGTGTGTGGGGGGGGGGTTATTACCTTAGGACCCTAGATGGGGACTCCACATTCCTACTCTGATGATCCATGTCCTGAACACTTCATTAGCTTTGGCAAGCAGACTGTCACTCTAATGCTGAACTCCTCTTCCTTTCTCACCGTGGCCTAAACCCAAAGTGGGCGCTAGCCCGGGGCTCAGGACACCTGGAGGTGTCACAATGGAATGTGCTTAGTGCCGATTCTATAATGGCACTTAGGCGTGCCTAAGCCACTATAGATACTGGTGTAAAGACTTGTTGGTGTGTGATGCGATGTACTCAGCTGATGGTATTCTATCTCTGCCACGTCTCCCTTCAGGTTTCTCTCCCTTTCATGGGGCACAGTACTAGGGGCAGACCAGCAATGGGAATCTATGCTGGATGTGAGCGCCTTGTTCGCCTCTTCTCCCCTTCCTCCTCGATGTGCTGTTCTTGGCAATCAGAAAATATATGAAAAGGAGGAACAGGAGAAGCTGGGAGAGTATGCTTACTCTGGTTCTGTATGGCCACTAATCTGAAATTCAGGAAGGAGGAGAAACATGTCAGCTTTTAATAAAGTTTATAATATGTGTTTGAAACACATTTAACCTTTTATCCCTATAATTTTTCCCAAATCCTCTTTCCCATAGCCTTCCCCTTTGCCACCACTGTGTCAATTGTATCCATTCTTCTCCCTCCCCATTACAGCAATAATTCCTGATGTCCCTTAGTCTTTGCATCCTTGCTGTTTCCAGTTTTGAATGGCGGGACCCTCTTTTTATTTGCAATGACCTGCTGTTATTACCTTACTGATGTAATTCTCCACTTAACCAATCTTCTTTGTTCTTTGCTTAATCATCTTGGCAACAGTTCCAGCAGGCACGCCTTAGGTGTTACCGGTTATTCCCCCAGACATTTTGCATACTTTCGCTATCATCTGTTGCCAAAAACTCCACTTTCTTTGTACAATTTCACCAGATGTGTCAAAATGTCCCCCACATTCTCACCAGCATCTAGGACTGTTGGGTAAATTGTGGAGGCCGACTGAATTTTTGTTTCGGTTTGTAGCTGAAACTCCTTCCCCCCTCCCCCGGACCAGCTGACTATCCAACCCTAACCCGTTTGACCTCCCACGACACGAAAGCCCTCCCCAGGCCTACCTTTAAATGACCTGGTGGTCTAGCGGTTTCTTCTGGGCAAGAGCGATGCCCAGTCACTCTTGCCCCCACAGGTTCCTCAGCCAAATGACTGCTGGGACTTCCGTGGCTGCCTTGCAAGACTGCCACAGGAGGTCATGGTGGCCATCTTGAGATTGGAAGCAGCATAAGCAGGAACGAGTGGAGAGTAATGGCTGCCAACCACAAAATGAATTTCTCTTTTTTTTTTTTTTTCTTTAAGCACTGAAAAGGAAGCACAGAGCACACCCAGAACCCCAGGCAGAGGTCTTCCAAGGGCGGGACTGAGAACAGTGTCGTTGACTAAAGAAACGTCAGGTAACACATGCTTTCTCCTTTCTTAGTGTCAGCTCCACTGGTGTGAACCGGTGGGATGTACCAAAGCAGATCTATTGGGTGGGGGAAGACAAGACCCCCCCCCCCCAAATGACGGCTCTGTCAAAGTCGAGTGGGCTCTGGCCAGCGCGTCAATCTGTAGTGCTTAGCAAAGGAATGAAGTGATGACAAAGTGGCCACCCTGCAGATCCCCTTAGGGGATACTGCCTGGACCTCTACCCAGGAAGCGGCCTGAGGCCTAGTAGAGTGGGATTAGAGCTCCTGAAGCACTGGACGATTCTTGCCAATGTAAGCAGACTCAATAGCTTCCTTAATCCACCTCGTAACAGAGGCTGTCAAGGCTGTGTGGTCTGAGAGAAGAAACTCGTTCATCTCCTTGAGGTACTTGAGCAATGCCTCCGATCCTCCAGTAATGATCCGTGCGCCACAAAGGAGGGCAAACAAATCTGATTCACATGGAACGGAGACACCACCTTTGGAAAACAGGATGGTACCATGTGCAAGGACACGGAATCCTCTGAGAAGCAGAGATAGGTATCCTGACATGACAGGGCCTGCAATTCTGAAACCTTTCTAGCAGAGTTGATGGCCACAAAAAATACCATTTTGAGGGTAAGATTCTTGATGGAACGGAGCCTTGGACGCGCCTGGAGGACTAGATTGAGGTCCCAAGAAGGAAAAGAAGAATGACGAAGGGGGGGGGGGGGGGCGCAGATGCACTACTCCCTTCAGAAACCAAGCTACCTCTCTATGCAAAGCCAGAAAGATGTCCAGCTTTTGGGGGAAGGAAAAAGGCAAAGCAGCCTCTTGGACCTTCAGGGAGCTCAAGGCCAACCCCTGTTCCATGACTGCTTCAGAAAATCCAGAACATCGGGAAACTGAGCCCACCAGGTTGATAGGGACTGTTCCCCACACCAGGATACACTTGCTCCTCCAGAAGGAAAACCATTAGTTTCGAAGCAGACTCCCAGGTACTCCAGAGCCTGAGCTGGAGTGAGGCAGCTTTTGGATCGATTCTCAACTCAGCCCAGAGACTCCAAGAAAGATGGACTGGTCTCCGTCATTGAATCTGCTCAAATCAGCCAGTTGCCCAGGTATGGGTGAACAGAGCCCCCTAACACTGAAGATGTGCAGCCACCACTGCCATCACTTTGGAGAATGTGTTCAGCACTATAGTCAGGCCAAAAGGCAAGGCCCGAACTGAAAATGCTGCCCTAGCACACAGAAGCGTAGATAACTCCTGTGATGAACCACAATGAAAATGTGGAGATAAGCCTCCGTGAGGTCCAGGGAAGTCAAAAACTCCCATGGCTGTACAGACATGATGACAAAGCACAGAATCTGAATCAATTGTTGACCCCTTTTGAGGTCCAAGATGGGCCAGAAGGAGCCACTCTTCTTCGGGACCATAAAATAGATGGAGTACCTTTCCAGGCCACTCCCTGCTGGCGGAACAGGGCCCACTGCTTCCGTATTACAGGGATGCTAAATGGTAACAATAGCCTGGTGCTTTAGAACTGTGCCTCGGGGAGAAGTCACAAAGACGTCTGGAACCGGATGGGCGAACTGCATGGAGTGCCCCCTCTCGACCACCTCCAGAACCCACTGTTTTGAGGTGATGTGGATCCACTAGTTGTGGAAGAGAGACAGTCTGCCTCCCACCGGAAACAACAAGGGACCCAGTGGACCCTCATTGGGCAGGCCAAGCAGCTGCGGTCCTGCTTGAGAGACCCAAGGGCCCTGCTCACTTGGGGCCTCAAAAGGACGCCTGCTTGAAGGATCTACTCTGCCGCCAGCCTGGGCTGAAAGGCACTGAATGGACCTAAAATGGCCTGCCCCCTTGCCGCAGCTCAGGGAGATGGAGAGCCACGCCTCCCCCATATCCTTCTCCAACGTTTCCAAATCATCACCAAAGAGCAAAAACCCACTTCTCCTCTTCCTCCACTCTCTATCTCAGTTGATGGCACCCTCATCCTCCCCGTTTCATCTGCCCGCAACCTCGGAAGCATCTTCGACTCCTCCCTCTCCTTTTCTGCGCATATCCAGCAGATAGCCAAGACCTGTAGCTTCTTTCTCTTTAACATCAGCAAAATTCGCCCTTTCCTCTCTGAGCACACCACCCGTACTCTCGTCCACGCTTTCATTACCTCTCGCCTTGACTACTGCAACCTACTCCTTACTGGCCTCCCACTTAGCCATCTATCCCCCCTTCAATCTGTTCAGAACTCTGCTGCACGTCTTATATTCCGCCTGAACCGATATACTCATATCACCCCTCTTCTCAGGTCACTTCACTGGCTTCCAATCAGATACCGTATACAGTTCAAGCTTCTCCTTCTTACCTACAAATGCACTCAGTCTGCAGCCCCTCATTACCTCTCTACCCTCATTTCCCCTTACATTCCCGCCCGTAACCTCCGCTCACAGGACAAATCCCTCCTCTCAGTACCCTTCTCCACCACCGCCAACTCCAGGCTCCGCTCATTCTGCCTCGCCTCACCCTATGCTTGGAATAAACTTCCTGAGCCCTTACACCAAGCCCCCTCCCTACGCATCTTCAAATCCTTGCTCAAAGCCCACCTCTTCAATGTTGCTTTCGGCACCTAACCTTTATACCTTTCAGGAAATCTAGACTGCCCCTATTTGACTGACTGTACATTTCTCCTTTAGATTGTAAGTCCTTTGAGCAGGGACTGTCCTTCTATGTTAAATTGTACAGCGCTGCGTAACCCTAGTAGCGCTTTAGAAATGTCAAGTAGTAGTAGTAGCAAGTGCCCCCTAAACAGCAGTTGACTCAAAAGCTTCTTGGAAGCTGCATCCGCACCCAGTGGTAAAGCCATGACCAACGGCGACCTTCAATACTGCCACTGAGCGGACCCAGTCTCCAGGTGAGATGTCTCAGGGACTCCGGCAACTGCAGGAACCAACGCACCATGGAGCTATGTAACCACCACAAATAGCAGCCTGAAAGCTGGGGCCCCCACTGAAAAGGCCAGGCGGAGCTTGCTAGGAGCCAAGAGGACTTCTGAGTTCTCCTCTGCTCCCTCCGAAGAACTCGGACAACCCCCTGATATGACCATATACATTCTACAGTGCTGAGATCCCTTAGGGTCCCCTACCAAGAGAATGAGGGTTAGGGTAAGGGCTAGGATTAGTCCCAAATGGGACTAATCAGGACTAAGCAGAGCCTGCTTAACCATCTGGGACAAGCTAGAGCCAAAAAAACAATCAGGGCCTCATGGATTCACAGGGTCCCACCAGGACCTCCCCTGCAGAGAGACTGGGTGAACAGGAATGAAAAAGCCGCCCGTCACCTGACCAAGGATTTGTTCTCCCAGTCTGAGTGAATTGAGAGAGTACAGCGCTGCGTATGTCTTGTAGCGCTATAGAAATGATAAGTAGCAGCAGTAGAGAGGATTCTTTTTTTTTTTTTTTTAATATCTTTATTAAGTCAGAGGTAAGAGACAATAACAAAAAAAAAAACAAGCAAACTTGCTTCTACATCACAAACACTTGTAACAATAATTGGCAGTCAAGTAGCCGCCCATTCTATGTAAGCCTCACAAGGCTAGTGTCAGTTGTGCAACAAATGATAAAGTCACCCCTGAATCGAGAGGATTCAAACTGCCAATGTGCCTTAGCAGGCAAACTTTGAGAAAGAGAAATGTATTCATTTGGACTGAAGGGGGGAAGGGAACAGCACATGTAAAATGCCCACTGAGAGAAAAGACAAACAGACTGAATGAATCCACCTTTACACACTATAAAAATAATCCATTTATCCCTTCTCGACTGCTGGCTCTTTGTGCCGCCAACATTCTCTACCACATGGCAGATGCACGCAGGCCTGTCTGACTGCTCTGGCTTACCTCAGCTCAGGGCTCCAACATCTCTGCTGTCCCCGTTTCATTGTTGGTGTGCTTAAAGGGAAATTTCCTACTTACGTCCTTACCATAACATTAGCCCCTGACAAAGGGCATAATTCTAGCCAGGCCAGTTGAAAATGTTTTTTTTAATATATGCACCGTTGAAGCGAGCACTGCAGCACCGTTGAAGCGAGCACTGCAGAAGGAGCCCGTGGGGAGAAGTACACCAAAACAGGATGAATGGGCAAGAGGGATGGGGGACATGGGAACCCTGGGTAAGGCCCCGCAGAATTGAGCCAAAGCCTCACACAACGACACTAAGAAGTGCTACTGGGGGCTTGGGAGTCAAGCTCCGAGCTCAACCAGGTATGGTTCTGAGATACTGAGTTGGGAGCCGCCGTTAGGCTTGACCACACTGTGTGGCTGTGACCAGCAGAGCTAGGCCAGGGACAGAAGCACTGTCAGCACAACCTACCATCTGTTGTAGGTAATGAAAAATTCTGGATTGTTCCAGGGAGTACCTCCGCTTATGCTGGTGATGTCACCATTTGCAGAATTCAGTTTTCTCTACTTCACCTGCTGGTAGGAAAGGATAACGCCCATTGGTTCAGAACAGTGGAGCTGACGCTAAGAAAAGGCTCTTTTATGTAACTGTATATAGCTCTAGCTAAAACTAGGAAAATTGAGTTTCTGGAACAGACTTCCTTTCTTTTTAAAGTATAACTTCATTGCTAAGGAGGTCTCTCTTTCATGTTGTTGTGACTTTTCTTTCAAGCCCTGTTTTTGTTTTCAGTATATTTGATAACACTCTTCTCCAAAGAGTTCACAGTGTGGTACAAAATTAAACTCTTAATCAGTAAGATTAACAGATTTTTAAAAATTGTTTTAAAATGTTAGGGGAAAAAAGTCTTCAACTTCTTTTTAAAAATAGAATATACTCTTTCTAAATGCAAATCAGATGGTAAATTATTCCACCTTTTAGGACCGTGTACTTCTTGAGCGGCTCAGCAGTCCTAATTTGGTTTTGGTCAGTGGATACATGCTGCGGGCCATTGACAAACACTGCCATCTCTCTCTCACCCCCTTCTCGTGGTCTGATATCACACATTCTGGCTGGCCTTCCCTCCCTGAGTCTGGCGTCTTACAAACTTGATCTTTGTCCTAGCAACGATTCAGGCAGGCTCTGTCTGGCCAACCCCAGGGGCCTTTCCTCTTCATTTCCCTCCCATGTGGCAAAAGTAAGTTGCTGTAGAGGGAAGGCCCCTTGGTTTTTCCAGAGACAACCCGTCTGAATCGCTGCTGGGACGAAGATCAAGTTTGTAAGACGCCAGACTCGGGGATGGAGGGCTGGCCAGAATGAGTGATGTTGGACCGCGAGAAGAGGGTGAGAAAGAGATGGCAGTGTTCGTCAATGCAAAGCCTGCAGCCTGTATCCACTGACAAAAACCAAATTAGGACTGCGCAAGCTGCCAAAGAGGTCCCTGAGAGCCTTGCATTGAAGAACACTATCCTAAAGGGGGACTAATTTACCATCTGATTTGCATTTTGAAAGGACTGTGTGGGCTGTCCATGACTTAAGGTCCCCAAGGGCCGCCATTGGCTCGCAGGCCTTGCATTGAAGAACACTGGCATAAAGTAAAGCAGGGGAGGGGGGTGTCCTTTGATGGACAATGTTTTGCTGTATTAATGCATATAATTTTTCCCATCTCATGAATGTGTCAAACCTTTCTAAGCATGCCTGTTCCTCACTTCTGATGATAAAGAAATTCACGGGTCTGGCCGTGCTCAAGAGCGAGTCAAGTTTACAAATGAAGCCTTTCCCAGACCGTGTGTTAAAAAAAGGGAGTCCAACTCATGTGGGGGTCTTAAGAAAAAAAAGTTTGTTCTAATGCAAAAAAACATTGCACCTTTATCCAAGAAGAGATGGGAAAAACAGTAGTCCCAAAGAGCAAGCAGCTTACCACATAGTAACATAGTAGATGACGGCAGAAAAAAGCCGGGGCATGCAGAGGCAGATATGCGTTCTCTGCACGCAATAACTAAGGCTAGTGATCGGGAAACCCAGCAAGAGCCAGGAACACCCTTTCCCCAAGGAGATTGTAAGATACCAAGTCACACGCATTCGGCAGTACTCACACTCTCAAGACGCCCAGCACCCATCCTCACACGCATTCGGGGATCAGCCTGCCCTCCGCATGATCTGCCAGCTCTTCCACTCTCCTTTAAGTAACAAATAAGTACCTGTATACAATATGTAAGCCGCATTGAGCCTGCCATGAGTGGGAAAGCGCGGGGTACAAATGTAACAAAAAAAAAAGAAGACAATTCAGGGTGTACTGTCCTAATTGTATCCAGGGAGATAAAGGCCCCATTCTTAATAAAACTGAGCACCTTAGTATGGACATTCAGAAACTTCAGTGTTCAAACGTACAGGAGACAAAAAAGACAGACTGCTCACAAGCAGTGCGCAAGAGTTTGGTGACTACACCACACGTGAGATACCAATGCTATTAGTAGGTGAGAGTTTATTTTTCACCAACAGAGGATCTGCTAGGGTTTGTGCCTTTTCTTAACTGAAGACTTCACAAACATATATATCTGCTTCCCAGGGGAAATGAACCCAGGAACAGCTGCTGTGGCATGAAAACACTGATTAATCACAGACTTTGTACCCTCAAAGAACCCCTAATAAGCTGGAAAGTAAACACCTACATTTACAATTCAAAAACACCTAAGAGCAGAAGACCTAATTATCTTATACCACTTGGGAAGGGAATGAGCTGGGACATTTAGCGGAGTCTTCCATGGTGCAGGAGCAGCTGCTCTATAAGAAACGGTGATAGAAGAGAGCAAAGCTTTTCGCTTTACTGTGCAGGCCTGAAGATGTCTGGCTGCATTTCATACAGCATGCACAATGTGTGTGGGAGTCACTGCATGCAGCAGAGCTGCTAAGGGTGAACCATCCCAAACAGTGAGACTTTTCAGATACAGTATCCAGGGTATAAATATAGAAAGATTTAAATGTTGTACTGGTTTGCAAATGCAAAAAAGTGAAGCTTAAGGTTTATGAGGGACATTGGAGAGGATGAAGGGAACCATAACAATGTTTTATGATTATTTGAGAAGAAGGGAATTCATTACATTCTTGAAAAAGAGGGATTGGGAACAGGATTTAGGGGAAGAACTCTCAATCGGAGGGTGGAAAAGGATTTATGATGTGTGTAAATGCTCGATGAACACCATGAAAAAGGAAAACATTATAAATTTTATGTAGGTGGTATTTTATTCCCTTAAAACTGAAAAGGGTTTACTAGAGGCCAGCTGAAACCAGTAGTGTTGGTTCCATTCAAACTGAATCTGTGGCCGAAATTCGCTGCTCGGTTTTGGCTGGAACAGAAACTGAAAACGGTATCTCGTGGCCAGCCACTGCCACAACTCCCCCCCCCCCCCCCCCCCCCCCACCTACTTTTGTTTTAAATGACCTGGTGATCTAGTTTATACTTTAGTCTTATTAAACTTAATATACCACATTACATAATAGTTATATTAAAGTGGTTTACAATTAATTCATAAAGTACAAATAACAATAAAATAAGAAATTGAAAAAGAACTACAATGGTTATAGGAAATCTCACAACACTCCAGATACGCACTCAAAGACAAGTCATGGATAATAAAAATAGTGGCACTTTCTGGGCAAGAGAGGCTCCTACCCGGTTAACTCGCTTGTCACCACCTTAGTGGTGATATTCAGCTGCACTTAACCGGACAGTGTCGTCGTATATCGCCACAGACTCCTCTGCACTGCATTGGGCAGTGCTTGGGCAGAGCATGGCAGGAGCCAGGACCTAACCAGTTAGTGGCTATATTCAGACCACTAAGCAGTTAGGTAAGCCACTAAAGATAGGACAGCAAAAAGGCTGTCCTAACTTTAGCCACAAAGCTAACAAGGCACCGGTCTGAATATTGGGTTACGGCACATTGCTGTCCTGCTTCCTCCTCCCTCACACCCCGCAAGTATTTGAAGGCTGCCCATTGTTCCCCACCCATCCTATTACAAAAGGGGGCATGGACATGGGAGGAGCATGGACAGGTCATTGACAGTCTTTAAATTTACACGCAGTGTTAAGAATATACCCGCTCTACACCTAACGTAGATGTGAACATTTGCACCAAGGTTTACTTGGCGTAAATGGCCACAAATAGATTTAGTCGCAGGGACAGGAGTTAGGCGTATTCTATAAACTGCGCCTAACTTTAGACATAGTTTACTTTACCTTTAGACATTAGTTTATAGAATTTGCGTAGGCGTATTTTCTTTCAGCACCAAGTGTTTAGGCTTGATATGTGGAATCTAGCATACCCTTTATGCGTGTATACTGCCATTCAGTTGTAAAAGTGCCTAATTTATATATATATATATATATATATAATGCTGTTTTGTGTGTCAAAAAGGCTTACAAAAATTACCACTAGAAGGACAAGTGCACGAACCCATTCATTCTTGACTGTTCGCCCTTTTAAGTTGGCTAAAAGGCATATTTTCAAAAGTTCCATAGGTTACTATGGAACATTGTAAGTCTAAGTGCATTGAAAATGAGTCCCTTAAAGTGTGCTTGTGCAGTTTTTTGCACTTTAGTATACTGGCCTCTTTATATATAAAAAGGTGCATAGAAGTGCAATGAAAATGGTAAAAGGGATGGGATGACTCTCCTAGGAGGAAAGGCTAAAGCAGTTAGGGCTCTTCAGCTTGGAGAAGAGACGGCTGAGGGGAGATATGATAGAGGTCTATAAAATACTGAGTGGAGTGGAACGGGTAGAATTGAACGCTTGTTTACTCCTTTCCAAAAGTATTAGGACTAGGGGGCATGCAATGAAGCTGCTAAGTAGTAAATTTAAAACAAATTGGAGAAAATATTTCTTCTCTCAACGTGTAATTAAACTCTGGAATGTGTTGCCAGAGAATGTGGTAAAAGCAATTAATAGGGTTTAGAAAGACAGTGATGAAAAAGAAATTATTACTCAATCAAGATAACTGGAGGAACAGGTGGATGCAGTATTTTGGTCCTGTTTACTCTTGGTTTTCAAGGGTAGGGATGAGGTCAGGCATAAGGTGGATGGTGATAAAGTGACTCACCCAGAGTCATACACAATCCACGGCAGAGCTGGGATTCATAAATCCCAGCTAGGACTCCTGACTCAAAACTGTGCTTTAAGGATTAGAAACTTTAATATGCTTTCTATTGTACGTTGTGAAACTGGCATATGCTAGTCTGCACAGGTGTAGAAGCTCTCAGATTTAGGTTTGAATCCAAAGATTTGTGTGATCTCCCTGGAAAATCTGCAGTGTGTCTGACAGTTCCCAGAGCTGTGAGGAAGTTGCTTTGTCTCTTTGTCTTAGAAGGGAAGCAGAACTGTGGTGGCATGAAAACTGTCTTGTATCACTTTGCCCCCAGGCACCAGGCAAGTGTCTAAATGGTTTCCTTAATTTTACACAGGTATCTTGCCTGTTACCCATTCACTTTTCTCATCTCATCACTGCTGAGATTGCTTTTGATGAGGTCTGGACAACCCAGAACCAGAAGTGAGGCAGTGTGAGGAGTGCATCTGGTATTACTGTTTAAATCTTAAAAGCGTGTAGGGTCAGAATTTTATTTAATTTTTTGCAAAAATACATTTGAACTAATGGTAGACACAGTTCATAACACTCAGAGGAGAGCAAAGATTTAATGTCTGCCTTTTAACGGGATGTGTGGATATTAGGTGGTGATATATTTACCACTCTGACATCTCAACTATTGAGCTTCTCATGTATAGCTCCCAGCATACCCTAGTCGGGTTTTTCAGGGTGTCCCTGCTTGGTTTGACACAAAATTGGTAACTTTCCATATAGAAAGCTGGATGTGCTTAGACATTTACCTATAAACCAGTGGCTCAACCTTTCTTCTGTTGTGACACACCTGACACACAACATTCATATATGTGACATACAGCACTAAAATGGGTGAGAGAGGCTCATGATGTCTCCTGTCATAAAACCTCCTTGAAAGCAAAAGGGCAGACAGTCTGCAAACTCCAAGATGGAAAATCAACAAAGCAGATCATTATGAAAAAATGTAATTTATTAATAGACTAGTAAAAAAAGGCCCGTTTCCGAAACCAATGAAACGGGCGCTAGCATGTGGTTTTTTTTGTGTGTATGTGTCAGAGTTATTTTGTGTGTGTTTGTGTGTGTGTGTGAGAGGGTGCGGTGTATGTGCAGGTTGTTGATGTGTGTCTTGTTTTGTTTTGTTTTTTGCTTGGGGGTTGGGGGATGTGCTGTGCTGTGCTGGCAAAGTGGGTTGGATTGGTGTGTGGCTTTGAGGGTGTGTTTCTGTTGTATTGTGTGTGTGTGGTTTTGTCTGTCAAGGAGGTTTGTGGAGGGGGGTCTTTCTGTTGGTGAAATGTAAATGTGGTTGTAGGGGGTGTCAGCCTTTGTTGAGTGTTGTTTTTTTTTTTTTGTGTTTGCTGAGGCAGCAGTGTTGTTTTAGATGGGTGGAAGGTTGAGGAGCACGTTCTTTGTCTGTCGGTATTTTTTGGCCGTTTCAGGGCTGCTGTAGGGGAATGCTGGAAGAGAAATGTGCTGTTGGAAGCAGCGCCATCTTTTTCCATTGGGCTGGGGTTCTGGGCATCCTGGAGGTGGGTGACGGCTTGCCTGAGGACGGAGATGGTTGTTTTAAGTTGGCGGAAGGGAGAAGAGCACGGTCTCGGGCCGTCGGGGGGTGATCCGGTATGTTTGGTCCATTTCAGACTGGCTGCAGGGGAATGCTGGAACATTTATGCGCTGCAGGAATCAGCGCCGTCTTTTTCCGGGTGCTCGGGGAATCCCCGAGGTGGGAGACAGCTTGCCTGAGGCTGGGGATGGTTGGGCACGTCCTTGGCCGCTTTGGCAAAAGGGGAAGAGGAAGGGGTGGGGAGTTACCTGCAGCCGCCTGAGAAACCATGTATTCTTTGTTTGTTTTGTATTATTAGTTTGCATTTCTGTTGAAGAAAGAGTGGATGCCTTTCTAATGATGGAGGTGGTGCGTCGGTGTGCGGTTGTTTCGTTAGTTTGGCAGCCAGTCTCCAGCGATTCCTTGGTCGCTGTTTGCTGCTGGCTGGGTCGCGGGTAATCCTTCCAGCTGGGCCGCAGCTTGTCCTTGTCCCAGATGGTGACGGGCACGTTGTTTTCCGGCTCCTCTGACTCCATGTCAAGCGATCCCAAATATAGTCTGTGCTATAGGCCATCTGGCACTCTTCAGTACTGGCATTAGGCATTTAAAAATTTCCCTCCCCCCCCCCCCCCCCCTCTCCCCTGGTCTATTTTTGCACATACCCACAGCAGGAATATTCTTCTCTCGTTCCAGCGGTGGTTCTGTGCTCTCTGTGCTGCACAGATAATGAGCCATTCTGCTGGGGAATGCTCCTCCCTTATTGTCACGTAGTTTCCTCTGATTGGTCCGTCTTACGTTGCCTAGTGTTGCCTGGGAACAGTGTTGTGATGGTCCTTTGTGTTTCAGAATGTTGAGGGTGTTTTTTCTGATTGGTCCGTCATGCGAGGGCGGGGCAGAGAGACATGGTCAGTGTTTTGGCTTCACCACCATGAATCCATGAACCCTTCAGTGAGTGACTGAGTGACTTCAGAATGTTGAGGGTGAGTTTTATTATAGTAGACTAGTAAAATATGCCCATTTCAGGCGCAAATGAAACGGGCGCTAGCAAGGTTTTCCTCCCGAACCCCCCCCTCCCTGCTCACCCGTCGGCGTTGTGAAGGCACTGACCGCCATTGTTGCGGACCTCGTCAACGCACGCCAACGCCACCTTCAATGTGCTGAGTCGTTGGTTGTGAAGCCACTGACGCCATTGCTCCGCCCTCGACGTCATCACGTTTAACGCGAGGGCGGGGCCCCACACAGTGATTTCGGTGGCTTCACCACCACGAACCCTTCGAACCGGAAGGAAGTGCCCGGAGGAACTGACAGTGACGTCAGTGTCAGCAGAACGTTGAGGGTGAGTTTTATTACATATGATACTAAAAATTATATACAGTACAGCCCGACACAGGCTGTGTTTCGCCCAGCAGGGCTGCTTCAGGGGCTACACAATGATCCTGTACTGTGAAAATATGGTAGATTTGATGAAACCAAATGTACTGAAGACTGCAGTCGTAAATCTTCTAGTATATATATTGAAAACAACAGCTCAACCGAATAAACCAGAAAAATGTGCTGACATGAGAGAAGTTACACTGGCTCCCACTCAAAGAGCGCATCACGTTCAAAGTATGTACCCTAGTACATAAAATCATCCATGGCGATGCCCCAGCATACATGTCAGACTTGATAGACCTACCATCCAGGAATGCTAAAAAAATCTTCTCGCACATTCCTCAATCTTCATTTCCCCAACTGCAAAGGTCTAAATTACAAACTAATGCACGCATCAACCTTTTCTTATATGAGCGCACAGCTCTGGAACGCATTACCACGTAACCTAAAAGCGGTCCATGAACTAACCAACTTCCGGAAACTACTAAAGACCCATCTCTTCGACAAGACTTATCACAAAGACCAAGTCATGTGAAACTCACACTTATACCATGTGTCCCGTCCGTGGCCGTGACAACCCTCAGACTTACCCTGTTTCTGGGAGTCAGTGTCTGTGCTGGCTTCTGCTTGTCTCTGTGTCTGTGTCTGTCTTAGGTTCTCTCTGGCTCTGTGTGCTGATTGCCCTGCTGAACCTCACCTGTGTGGGCTATGCCTCTTCCAAGATGGCTGCCGCCTCCTCCTCTTTGCCAGTATCCAAGATGGCTTCCGCTGTTCCTTCCTATGGGATGACTGCTCTGTGTGTCAAGCCTCTGTTTGGTTGCAAGGTGATTGCTGCAGCTGTGGCTCTGGTGTTGAAGGGCTTTATTAATCACTTGAAGACTACAGTCCTGGCCTTTGCATCTCATCTAAAGGTCCTGGTGTATAGAGTGCTCTGTACACAGTTTCAGTGTTTGCTCTGTGTGAGTTTCTATGTTTGACTAGCTAGCTTAGGCACCGTCTGGCTTGTTGCCTGTGCATAGCTCTGCTAGTTCTCTGTGTTGTTTCCAGTGCATGACTAGTTAGCTTAGGCACCGTCTGGCTTGTAGCCTGTGCATAGCTCTGCTAGTTCTCTGTGTTTGTCTCCTGTGCATGACTAGTTAGCTTAGGCACCGTCTGGCTTGTAGCCTGTGCATAGCCCTGCTAGTTCTCTGTGTTTGTTTCCAGTGCATGACTAGTTAGCTTAGGCACCGTCTGGCTTGTAGCCTGTGCATAGCCCTGCTAGTTCTCTGTGTTTGTTTCCAGTGCATGACTAGTTAGCTTAGGCACCGTCTGGCTTGTAGCCTGTGCATAGCCCTGCTAGTTCTCTGTGTTTGTTTCCAGTGCATGACTAGTTAGCTTAGGCACCGTCTGGCTTGTAGCCTGTGCATAGCTTTGCTAGTGCTCTGTGTTTGTTTCCAGTGCATGACTAGTTAGCTTAGGCACCGTCTGGCTTGTAGCCTGTGCATAGCTTTGCTAGTGCTCTGTGTTTGTTCCTAGTGTTAGACTAGCCGCCCTTGCTAGTCCCTATCCCGAGACTGTGTTTGTTCCTAGTGATAGACTAGCCAGCTTAGGCACCGTGTGGCTTGTAGCCTGTGCATAGCTCTGCTAGTTCTCTGTGTTTGTTTCCAGTGCATGACTAGTTAGCTTAGGCACCGTCTGGCTTGTAGCCTGTGCATAGCTCTGCTAGTTCTCTGTGTTTGTTCCTAGTGTTAGACTAGCCGCCCTTGCTAGCCACTATCCCAAGACTGTGTTTGTTCCTAGTGTTAGACTAGCCGCCCTTGCTAGCCACTATCCCAAGACTGTGATTGTTCCTAGTGTAGACTAGCCAGCTTAGGCACCGTCTGGCTTGTAGCCTGTGCATAGCTCTGCTAGTTCTCTGTGTTTGTTCCTAGTATAGACTAGCCAGCTTAGGCACCGTCTGGCTTGTAGCCTGTGCATAGCTCTGCTAGTTCTCTGTGTTTGTTCCTGGTGTAGACTAGCCAGCTTAGGCACCGTCTGGCTTGTAGCCTGTGCATAGCTCTGCTAGTTCTCTGTGTTTGTTCCTGGTGTAGACTAGCCAGCTTAGGCACCGTCTGGCTTGTAGCCTGTGTATAGCTTTGCTAGTTCTCTGGGTTTGTTCCTATTACTTGACTAGCTAGCTTAGGCACCGTCTGGCTTGTAGCCTGTGTAAAGCTTTGCTAGTGTTCTGCGTTTGTTTCCAGTGCATGACTTGTTAGCTTGGGCACAGCTTAGTTGTTAGCTGGTGTATAGCCTTCCAAGTCTCCTGAGTTTGCTCTGTGTATGTTCCTGTGTATGACTGGTTTGCCTGGGTATAGCGTTCCTATTAGCCTGGGTACAGTTTACTAGTCATTGTGTTGAATCCTGCCGACTGCCAGAACCCGGACAGTCCCTGCCTGTCTGCCTTGCCTCCGCCTAGGTGCCAGGGGGCACTCCTGGATCTTCATTCCTGCTGGTCCTGCTTGCAAGTTCCAGTTCCGGGTTTTCCTGTAAGTCCTACCGGCTGCCAGAACCTGAGGGCTCAACCCTCGGGGAAAGGCGGTCAAGTGTAGGTGAAGCCTAGGTCCAGTGTGTTCCAGTCCAGCGGGTTTCACTCCTGTATGTTCCAGTCCAGTGGGGCCACTCCAGTGTGTCCAGGCTAGCGGGCCCCACTCCAGTGCGCACCCGTCCGGTGCGTTCCAGTTCCGAGTATTCCTGTGTAGAACTCCAGTCCGGGGTTCCGGTCCAGGGTTGTCTCATCTCCACCTGGAAGGTGATCTTGCCTGCCACTGCCGCTCCACGGTAGTGGCCTATGGACTCACAAACCCCGTGCCCCCGGGGAAGAAGCCTGAAAGGATGCCAAGGTCCCCGAGAGCGCGGCACCATGCATGTAAATCAATGCCTTCTGTCTCTTACTTTTATGCATTCCATTACCATCCAACACAAAACCCTGCTGTAACTCCAAATGCTTAACCTCTTCTCATTGCCACTATCCATGATGTATTGTAAGCCACATTGAGCCTGCAAAGAGGTGGGATAATGTGGGATACAAATGCAATAAATAAATAAAATAAGATATGTCAGACACTCTCTTGATTCTGGTAATGCTGAAAAAAAAAAAGAGTGTCTGACATATCTTATGTCAGCACATTTTTCTGGTTTATTCGGTTGAGCTGTTTTTTTTCAATATATATACTAGAAGATTCACGACTGCGGTCTTCAGTACATTTGGTTTAATCAAATCTACCATATTTTCACAGTACAGGATCATTGTGTAGCCCTGGGCTGTACTGTATATACTTTGTAATATCTATTAATAAATTACATTTTTTTATAACGATCTGCTTTGTTGCTAAAACCTCCTTGGCCAGCCAACACAGCCTGTTCTCAGCTGCCAGAAATCTAAGGTGAAATACTTAAAGAACTGGGGTGGGTGGTGAGGGAGCAAGAGAGAGTGTGTTGCCGAACTGGGGAAGGGAGAAAGCTGCCTTACTGTGAGGAGAGGGGGAAAGGGAAAGGACTGAGCTGTCATACCATGAGGAGAGGGAAGGGGGGGGCAAGGGAAGGGAGAGAGCTGCCATACCATACCATACCACAGTAGGAGGGGGAAGAGAGCTAAATGATGCCAACATCTGTAGGGAAGAGGGAGAAATACAAAGCACGTCTAAATATTGCCATACAGTATGTATTTATTTGTTACATTTATATCCCACATTTCCCCACCTATTTGTAGGCTCAATGTGGCTTACATAGTACCGGAGAGGTGTTACAGACTCCGGTGTAAACAAATACAAAGTGATGTGGTAAGATAAAGTTCATGTGGCACAGCCACACTAGGGAATCACAAAGGAAGAGTTGTGTTAAGTGCATTACGTTCTTTAGTTTTGTTGTGTTGCAAAGATCAGGCATTTATGCCTTTTTAAACAGGTTAGTTTTTAGTGTTTTCGGAAGTTTAGGTGGTCGTTCGTAGTTTTCAAGGTAAAATTTGTATTCAAATTCTAGTGTCACCTCAGTAACAGCAACACAAAATCCCTCCACTACCGTAGCAAACAGACTCTGTGGGCAGCAGACTTGCAACATTTTCAAGTTGGGGCTGGAGGCAGCAGTTATTATTGGGGGTAGTAGGGAAGCAGAACTAAGGACCAGTTACAGGGATTTCAAGAATCTGACTCTTAAGGTTGCTGGTCTTCCAGCTTTCAGACACTGATGTTTGTAAAGGAAATGCAGGCTTGCCGTCTACGTCAAATTTATTGTGACACACCTCCTACCTCTTGAGGACACACCAGTATGTCCCAAAACACTAGTTTGCATGTGTGTCTTGCTCATTAAAAGAAGAGCAACTCGATACTGGGGTAGCAGGAGCAAAATGTGTCACGTCTGTGGCCGTGACCACCCTCAGACTTACCTTATTCCTGGGGGTCAGCTTCCTAGCTGGCTCCTGTTTCTTCTGTCTGTCCTTTCTGAGCTAGCTCTGGCTCTCTGTGCTGGCTGCATCAGCAGCATGACACTAATTGCTTCACTATACTGCACCTGTGGGTGTTGCCTGGGTTAGCTCTCGCTTTCTCTCTCTGTGTGCTGGCTGCTTCCAGCATGACTCTAATTGCTTCACTACACTACACCTGGGTGTGGGAAGCCTCTCTGTGTTTCACTGTGCTTTCTGCCTGCTCCTTGGTTTGTGCCTGAACAGCCTCCGTAGTTACTTAGAGATTGCTGCAGCTGTGCCTCTGGTGTTGAAGGACTTTTTTAAGCACTTAGAGACTGCAGTCTTTGCCTTTGCATCGTCTAAGGTCCCTGGTGTGTTAGAGTGCTCTGTGCACTACTACATTGTCCAGTTCAGTGTGAGTTCTAGCTTGTTACTAGTAGCTTGGGCATAGCTTTGCTTGTTAGCCTGTGTACAGCTTTACTAGTTCTCCTGTGTTTGCTTAGTGTGAGTTTCTAGCGTGTGACTAGTTAGCTTGGGCACAGCTTTGCTTGTTAGCTTGTGTACAGCTCTCCTAGTTCTCCTGTGTTTTGCTTAGTGTGAGTTTCTAGCGTGTGACTAGTTAGCTTGGGCACAGCTTTGCTTGTTAGCTTGTGTACAGCTCTCCTAGTTCTCCTGTGTTTTGCTTAGTGTGAGTTTCTAGCTTGTGACTGATTAGCTTGGGCATAGCTTGTGTAAAGCTTTGCTAGTCTTCTTGTGTTTTGCTTTCTGGTTTTCCCGTGTGTGTTTTCCTTTGCTTCTGGAGCTTCAGCCCTAGTCCTGTCTGCTGCCAGTACTCCTTGCTACTGGAGCTCTAGCCATAGTCTTGCTCCTTGACCTGAACATTGCCTGAATCTGACTACGGGCTGACCTGACTACTGCCTGAACCCAGATATTCTCTGCTTGCTCCTTGACCTGACCATTGCCTGAACCCCGATACTTGCTGCCTGACCTGACTACTGCCTGAAACCCGATGCCTGCTGCCTGAACCCGGATATTCTCTGCCTGTGGCCAGACATGACTATTGCCGGAACCCGGATATTCCCTGCCTGTCTGCCTTGCTTTCGCCTAGGTGCCTGGGGGCACTTCTGAATCCTGATTCCTCCTGTTCCTGCTTGCTAGTTCCAGTTCCGGTTTTCCTGTAAGCCCTGCCGGCTGCCCGAACCTGAGGGCTCAACCCTCGGGGAACAGTGGCTAAGCGTAGGTGAAGCCTAGATCCCGTGGGTTCCAGTCCAGCGGGTTCTGGTCCCGTGGGTTCCAGTCCAGTGGGCTCCGCTCCAGTGTGTTCCAGTCCAGTGGGCCGCTCCAGTGTGTTCCAGTCCAGTGGGCTCCAGTCCAGTGCGCACCCGTCCGGTGCGTTCCAGTCCTGTGTTTCCCTGTGCAGAACTCCAGTCCGGGGTTCCAGTCTAGCCTTGCCTCGTCTCTGCCTTGAAGGTGACTTTGCCTGCCACTGCTGCTCCCCGGTAGTGGTCCAAGGACTCACAAACCCAGTGCTTCCTGGGAAAAGCCTGACAGAATGCCAAGGCCCTCGAGAACGTGACAAAATGGCCATTAGTCTGCCTAGTTATTTGCATCTACATTGCTCTAGTACCAGTTTGGGGAAGGGGATTATGGCCCTCCCAACAGCTGATGATGTCACACTCCCACTGCAGTGCCTTGAGCTGGATGAGTTGTTACTCATTGTGGTGTCTTGCTTTGAGGCTTGTTCAAGACCTGGCATGCTATCTGCTGTGTAGATTCAAGGAGAATGTGGTTGGCCACTTGAGCCAAAAGAAGGTGGAAGAAACATGGATGAAGGTGAGAAGGAGGAGGGCAAAATAGTAGAGAGAATTGAAGGTCTTACTGGATGTGAGGGGGCAGGAGAGCGGAGAGGATAGAATTGATGGGTTTGCTGAGGGAGGGAAGGGTGAAAGCAAACGTTTTATTGGGGTTTGAGAGAGAGATGCAAGAGAGCTGGAGAGAGGATGAAGCCTCTGGGGTTGTACAGAGAAAAAGAAAGCTAGGAGTGTTGTTTGGGGTGGGCAAACCTGGGGGTAGAGATAAAAAGTTTGGAGGCTGGCTACAGGTTAAATGGGGAAAGAGAACTGGGATGGAGGGGAACAGAAAAATCAAGAGTTCAACATGGAGTGAAGAAGGGAGGGAGAGAGTTCATAAATGAGCTAGGAGATTGATCTTAGGTATGGAGGGGTTCAAACCAGAGGGGGAACCTAGAGGAGATAATTGGAGACAGAAGAGCCACTTATGATTAGGAAACCACACATAATTATGCTTCCTTGTCATCAGTAGCAGTAGGTGGGTATGCTCCTTGATCAGTCAGTATTCTTTATCTCTCAGGTGGTAGATGGTCTCTCCTGCTTCTGCGGCTCCTGTTCTGGGTTCCCTAGTTCAGTTGAGCTGGGGTGTCTAGGCTTTCGCCCTCTACATTCAACTGAAACAGCCCTTGCTAAAATCTCCAGTGACCTGTGCCTGGCAAGATAAAAGATCTCTATTTTATCCTCATTCTTCTCCATCTGTCTGCTGATTTTTGACACTGTTGATCACCACCTATTTCTTTATACACTGTCCTCACTTGGATTTTGGGGCTCTGTTCTTTCTTGGTTTTCTTCTTATCTTTCCCATCGCCTAGTGTGTGCTCTGGTTGTTCCTCCACTGTCAGTTGGTGTACCTCAGGGCTCTGTCTTGGGACCTCTTCTTTTCTCCATCTATACTACTTCCCTTGGTGCTCTGATCTCCTCCTATGGGTTTCAGTATCACCTTTATGCTGATGACTCCCAGATCTATCTCTCTACACCAGAAATTTCAGCAGGAATCCAGGCCCAAGTCTCAGTCTGACATTGCTGATGGATGTCTCACCGCCATCTGAAACTAAACATGGCCCAGATTGAACTTGTTATCTTTCCCCTAAATCCACCTCTCTTCTTCCCCCATTCTCTATAACACACTCATCCTCCCTGTCTCATCTTCTCATAACCTTGGGGTCATCTTTGATGCCTCTCTCTCTCTCTCTGCACATATCCAACAGAGTGCTAAAACCTGTTGTTTATTTCTCTGTAACGTCACCAAAATTTGTCCCTTCCTTTCTGAGCACACTACCAAAATGCTTATCCACACTCATATCATCTTTCGCTTAGACTACTGCAACTTGCTTCTCACAGGTCTCCCACTAAGCCAACTCTTCCCTTCAATCTTTTCAAAATTCTGCTGCACAACTTATTTTCTGCCAGTGTTGCTATGCTTGTAGTCACTTCATTGGCTCCCCTATTCATTTCCACATACAATTCAAACTCCTCTTACTGACTTACAAGTACATTCACTCTGCAGCTTCTCAGTACCTCTGCACTCTTCTCTCCCTACATTTCTCCCCGGGACCTCCGTTCATCAGTTAAATCTCTCTTATCTGTACCTTTGTCCTCCACTGCCAACTCCAGTCTCAGCTCCTTTTTATCTTGCTGTACCTTACGCCGGGAATAGACTTCCTGAATCAGTACGTCAAGCTTCATCTCTGGCCATCTTCAAATCTAGGCTAAAAGCCAACCTTTTTGAGGCTGCTCTTAACTCGTATTCACTTGTTCGGTACCCATGTCTGTTTTATCATTCTGTTTGTCTGTCTTGATTAGATTGTAAGCTCTGTCAAGCAGGAACTGCCTCTTACATGTTCAGTGTACAGCGCTGCGTATGTCTAGTAGAGCTATAGAAATGATAAGTAGTAGTAGCAGGCGGGTAGACTTGGCATACACCTCCCCCCACCTTTCCCCGCTCTCCTGCCACTTCCTTCCTTCCTCCACCTTATGGAGCATAGATCTATCATTGTCTGTACAGCACAGTTCCCCCTTTCCACGTGCTGCGCTGCTCGATGTTTGGCTGTGGAGCATGGTTCTGATTACACCTGGTGGCCACATCACCACTTCTAGCAGTGGTCCCTGTCTTAGTTCGGTTCCTTCTTGGAATCCTGTAAGTTTCTTCTCCGTTGGTTGGAATGGCTCCAATCTCTGGAGGGCCTGGTAAAACTCTGTTGCACCTGACAGAGAATTTAGTGTACAGAATTTTTTTGAGGTGTGTGATTACACAGATACAAATTAACTAGGTTGTTAAAATAAGCTGTATTCAAGTGTCTCCTGAAGATCTGTAATGGATAACCATGAGCATAACTGGGGGGGGGGGCATAGTTTCCTCAAATTCTGCAGGATGAAATGCGTCCGTTCTGCCCCCTCCCCTCAAACCTTTCTGTTATGACAGTGTCAACACTAAAAGAAACAGTAGTGTTCGGAAGACCTCGCACTCAAGCTGTTGGAAGTTGTCACCAGGCCCAACCCACACAGCCACCCAGAAGTGTTCATCAGAGGTGGCAGGATGTAGCAGTGACTTGCAGCGTGCATGAGCACAAGGCTCCGTGGCACATTGCTTTTTAGTGCTGTCACTCTCACAGTAATAGGAAGGAGCCAAGACAGGAAGGTTTGAAGGGAGGAAGCGGACAGTGGGGGTGTGCTGCTGCGGCTAAGAAAGCAATAGAATGTTAGGTATTATTAGGAAAGGAATGGAAAACAAAAATGAGGATGTTATAATGCCTTTGTATCGCTCCATGGTGCGACCACACCTCGAATATTATGTTCAATTCTGGTCGCCACATCTCAAAAAAGATATAGTGGAATTAGAAAAGGTGCAGAGAAGGGCAACGAAAATGATAAAGGGGATGGGACGACTTCCCTATGAGGAAAGGCTAAAGCGGCTAGGGCTCTTCAGCTTGGAGAAAAGGCGGCTGAGGGGAGATATGATAGAAGTCTATAAAATAATGAGTGGAGTTGAACGGGTAGATGTGAAGCGTCTGTTCACGCTTTCCAAAAATACTAGAACTAGGGGGCATGCGATGAAGCTACAATGTAGTAAATTTAAAATGAATCGGAGAATTTTTCTTCACTCAACGTGTAATTAAACTCAGGAATTCATTGCCAGAGAATGTGGTAAAGGCGGTTAGCTTAGCGGAGTTTAAAAAAGGTTTGGACTGCTTCCTAAAGGAAAAGTCCATAGACCGTTATTAAATGGGGAAAATCCACTATTTCTGGGATAAGCAGTATAAAATGTTTTGTACATTTTTGAGATCTTGCCGGGTATTTGTGACCTGGATTGGCCACTGTTGGAAACAGGATGCTGGGCTCGATGGACCTTTGGTCTTTTTCAGTATGGCAATACTTATGTACTTATGGGGGGGAGATGGGGGACCATGGGATAAAGAGAGGAGAAGAAAGATGCTACAACATTTGGGGGGAGGAGAGAGGGGAAATGCTGGGGGGGGGGGGGGGGGAGATCACATGGGAGGGTTTTGGAGGAGAGGAAAGATGCCAGACTGTTTTTGGGTAGGGGAACAGGGAAGTAATAGGGAGACATAAGGGAGATAATGGATAGAGGAGGAGGGATAGAGAGACAAGGCTGAGGATAGGAGAGGGTTTGATGCTAGGATTGGGAGAAGGGGACAGGGAATGGGAGGTGGCTGACTGGAAAATGGATGGGAGAAGGGGGCAGATGCTGGGACTGGGTATTGGAAGAAGTGCAAATTTTGAGGGAAGGGTCTGATGCTGGGGCTTAAAGAAGGGTGCAGATGCTGGTGGATGACAATAGGAGAAGGAAGAGGATGGCAGACATGGGGGCAAAGGTGAGTCAAGGGTATGTGCATTGGAAGGTAGAGATGGATGGATACTAGAGGTAAGAAGGAAAGGGAAGGAAAATGAATATTTGAGGAGGAGGTATGTGGTTAAATCCTGGGGAAGTGACAAGGGAATGGATGCTTAGGATGGGAGGGCGTTGGATGTTGGGGAAAGGGGAGAAAGGCAGAGGACTCTGGAGGGGAGAGGTGACAGCTAGATTAAGGCCTAGGCAAACTAGGCATTTGCCTAGGGCCCAAATGTTTATGGGGGCCCTGTCAGATGTGCTCAGGATTCAGGAGGTAGAATTTTCAATCATCTGGATTTTTCAGGATTCTAAAAATGTGTTAATTACTCATCTTTGTAGCCAAGAAGGATGGCTAAGTGTCTGGATGTTTTAAAGAGTTTAGGTCTCTCTAGCTCTACGATCCTCTCCCCTTTCAGTGGTAGATCCAGCCAGTTGACACCCTGATGCTGTTATGGAAGCTGTACTCGGCATCCAGCATTTTGACACCCAAATTTGGGTGATTTGACTTGCCCCCATAAAATACCAGGCTAGGATTGTCAGAAATCCAGGAGTGGCTCAGAATTTCCCTCCTGGACTGGGTAACTTAGGACTCTCCAGCAGTAACCATTAATCCTCTCCATTGGAAGCATGTGTTTGCATAGTCCCCATGCTCACTCTCAAATTATTACTGTTTTCATATCCAGAGCTAGGCTCTTTCTTTTTCCCTGCTTCTTTTGAAGAGGTGAAATGTGGTGGCAGACGTGTCACACACTTCAAGCCCCCTTCTCCAGCTTAAACGCACAAGTGCCCTTTTCTCCAGCATTGGCGCTTTGCTTTCCCCCTCCCCTCACGGTAAGGCAGCAATTTCCCTTTCCTGATTTGGCAACTCTCTCTCTCTTCCCCCCCCCCCCCCCCCCCAGCCAAGTCCTTTAAGCAACTCACCTAGTTCATTGGTAGTAGCAGCAGCACTGAGAACGGGCTACATCAGCCAGCTTGTGGGATCTTCCCTCTGCTGGTCCTTCCTCCTCTGGAAACAGGAAACAGGAAACAGAAGAGGGAAGGTCCCACAGGCCCAAAAAGGTTTTATAATGATATCAAAATGTTGAAGCTGCCTCCCCCATGAAGCTGCCATATTCTGTGACCCAAACATTTGCAGACACTGTTGAAAACAGTACAAACTTGTGAGGTTTATGACTGCCTGTGTGTGTGTGTTGTGTGTGGGTTTTTTCTTTGTTTTTTTTTTTTACTTGGCAGCTTTTTTATTTATTTGAAAGCTTCCCATATGTAACCTGAGGTGTTTATTTTGTATTTTTACCTCTTGGGGTGGGGCCTCAGAACTAGGCCCCTAGGCTCGGGCATTGCCGGGGCCTTTCTTAAAGCTGCCCCCTACAAAAAGCGAGCCTCCCATGGCTCCAAAAACAAGTCTGCCACTCCAGAGCGCCTGCACCTACAGACCGCGGCTCACGTCCCAGGCCCCACCTCCCACAGGTTACATATAACAATTAAAAAAAAAACACACACACAGTCGTAAACCTCACTAGTTTGCTGTTGTTTTCAATAATGTCTGCGAATGTTTTGGGTCACACAGTATGGTGACAAGCTGTGCCCACTGCCTTCAGCCCACAGACTGGGCGAGATAGGCTCATGATGTCTCCTGTCATAAAACTTTCTTGGCTGGCCAACATGTCCTGTTCTCAGCTGCTGGCAATCTAAGGTGAGACACTTAAAGAACTGGCGTGGGGTGAGGGAGCAAGAGAGAAAAAGAGTGTTGCCGAACTGGGGAAGGGAGAGAGCTGCCTTAACTGTGAGGGGAGGGGGGAAGGGAAAGGACTGAGCTGTCATACCACGAGGGGAGGGAAGGAGGGACAAGGGAAAGAAGAGGTCTGCCATACGGGGGGGGGGGGGGGGGGGCTAAAATGTGCCCCCTCTCCTCGGGCTCTGGACCCCCCTCCCCCCGAAGTCTGGCAACGCCCCTGAGCCTAACTGAGATTATATTTAACCAGGGAATGGGACCTTTGTGATTAGAAAAGTAAAACTACCAGACAACAAAGATAGAAAAAGGTTTTATTTATTTAATTTTTAAATTTTCTGTTAGTTAGAATATGTCAGTTTTTGGAATATACATATGCTAGAGCTGGTTTAAGACTTGCCAGGGATCTGTGAGAGAGATCTCACTCATTGGCATTAAATCTCCAGCATTTGCGGTTGGTAAATTTCTAATTTTGGGATGGGCCACCCTTTGTGCCTCTGTGGTGGTGGTAATATGTTTGGGGGGGGGGGGGAGGAGGAGGCAGTGGTGAGAAAAGAAGTAAATCTGAGGAGGGGTCCAGGGCCCAATATAGTGATAATCTGACCATGGGAGAGGTATTTGAGGGAGCTGAGAGAGGGTGGAAATAGGGGAGAAAAGGATAAAATGGAAACCGAGAATAGGAGTAAGATATAAGAATGTGATTTGGGTGGAGAGGGATGAATGACGGGTAAGGAACTGGGATTTCTGAGGGGATGAGAGAAGGAAATGAGGCTAGGTAGGGTATGAGTATAGAAATTGGCTGAATGATGGGAATAGGAGGCTGGACAAAGAATGAGAGAAATAGGTGGAAATGAGAGAACTAGAAAGGTAAGTGTAAGAAGTAAAAAGAGATGAAGCTGGGGGAGGGAGGGGATTTATTTTTGGGATCATCTTCACTGCTGCATAGATGAAGCTATCTGCCTCCCAGATAGGACCATATCATGATAGTTGTGCCTAGTGTGACTCGCTCACAAGAGTCCCCTTGCCCTTCTCTCTTTGCCACTGCTAGTGAGAGGAGACAGTGAGTTGGTGGAATTTTTTTTGCTGCAGTGTGTCACCCTGTCCGAACGCATCACTTACACAGCCCTTTGGTATGGTGCTGCTCCCAGATCACAACGTCGCGTTGCCCTCTAAACCTACATTTGTCTCTCACACACTGTGTGACCTGTTCAGGATTGAAGTAGACTTCCAGATTTAGAAGAGGTGCTGTGAGAATTTCCTAACCTAGACACAGAAGAAAACTTTTCCTTTCCTTGAAGGTAAGTCAGTCAGTCTCTCTCTCTCTCTCTCTCTGAATTTAGACAGCAGCAGTGATGTAAGATGGAGAGGAAGGGGAAAGAATAGGATTTATTATATGTAAAAATATCCGTGATGTTTTTGTGGCTTGGAACTTTCTGCTTTTGCTCTTGGGATTTATAAGTATCTTTTCATCCAAGACAGGGTCGCACAGCACTTCTTAAACCCCTCTGAGGTGGAGGGAGTGCGATTCACCTGAAATGTATGAAAACAAGAAAAGGAAGATTTTTTAATATGCAGTGTTTTGGATGAAAAAAGGCATAATGAGCTGAAGATGCTTAACCATGTAGAGCCAGGGCCGCAGCAAGGGGTGGTGAGAGGTGCAGCAGCCCCCCAGCCCAGAGCCCCATCAGCAAATGTGGGCTTTCAGTGGATAATAATACAGAGAGAGTGTAGATCTTTTATTCTCTGGGTTGAGGGAAAGTGGGAGCCGATAGACCATACAGCGCTTATTTCAGCAGCCCGGGTACACTCAATACCTAACTATAGGCTTTGCAGAGAGTGAGTGGCAGGAGAAATTTGAACTTAATCCCAGGCATTATCTTGACTCCAAAGTTCAATGTTTAAAGCACCAGATCAGGCCTTTTTCTAACCCTTTGGCCCCTCATCTGTTTTATCTAGGGTTTAAAATTGCTTATTGAAATTGGCTGTGTCCTCTGTCCTTCACTACATGTGCAGTTAGCTGAGAATTGGAAAAGGTAAATTAATCTATGTATTCAACCACTTTGAAAGGGAAGACAGACATAGAAGGAAGGTAAATAGCAGTATGATGGTGACAAGAAAAGAAATAATAATGAGAGTCACGAACCAGGGAAAAATAAATATTGTAAAAGTTTTATTTAACCTTGTCTGGGAGGAGATTACAGAAGCAGAGTCTCACCCTCACTAAGTTTTGGCCAAAAGGCGGTTTAAAACTAGTCCTGAATTTCAGTGGGGTTATGTGCAGATTTATTTGTTTGTAGTGGCTGTAGCTACTACTACTACTACTATTTAGCATTTCTATAGCGCTACAAGGCATACGCAGCTAACGGTCAGTCAACATATTTTTATAATACTGCAAAGCAGACCTGCTTGTGGCATTTGAAAATCGGATTTTTAAAATGTCTGTAATTTTACATTACAAGTAAAAAGAAAAAAAAAAAGAAAAGTGGAATTTGAATTGAACCTTCAAACATCCAGACAAGTTTTTCACTGCTATGAGGTGGCCCGGAAGAACCACCTTACTATGAGCCAAGCCAAACTATTCCAGTGTGGTCTCACTAAAAGTACAGGAGTTTGAGCAGTGATAGGTTGGACTAAAAATTGGTCCTGGCATTCACAGCTCAGCAGTCCAGCCCACTCCAGGCTGTAAGATGGCCATGAGCCAATTTAACCAGCCTATAATTGAACTGGTCTTCATGGCATTTGCCAGAGCAGCCAGAACGCACATTTGGGCCTTCAGTGGAACCTTTGGCAGCAGAAATCGGGAAACAGCGCTAGAGCAGAGAAATATTTCCTAGTTGCTTGTGCAGCTATAGTTACTAAGTGATTCCACGTCATCTGGAAAGCTGAGACAACCCTAATTTAAGCCCATTAGGTGAGAATTGCAAGTCGATAGAGGTAGGGGTGCAAAACCAGGACTGTTTTATTCAATTCAGGTGCTATGGAACCAGTTGGAAATGCTATGCCGACGGAAGAGGAGGGCACAGACAACGGGATGAAGTGTCGTGCTGTCAGCCGTACAGTGAGGGGTTTCACGGAGAGCTACGATGGCGAGGACACTGCGTCTTACCAGAACCATACCATGACCCAAACAAAGAGGAAAATCTGAAATGCAATCCTTCAGCAGATGGGGTCATGACTGTGTTTACCTCTTTGATATCAGACTACTGTTTGACAGGTTAGAACTAAGAGCTTATGGTTCTATTTCTCCCAGATCCCTCTCTGTAAACTGGAATTAACTCATCAACTACACCCTAGGAATTATCTGGATTAAGTACCACACCTTACCGCTCGGCAGTCTGCCACTAATATGACACCCCTGTCAAGGGCACAGTCAGCCCCTCCTGGAATTGTTCATAGTAACAAAGACTAAGCAGGGCTAGTGAGAGGAGACTACCCCTTCTCCGCTCTTCAAGGCTTCCCCAGCAAACCCCATTACCTTCTCTGAAAATGCGATGTGGAGGTCTGTCCAGGACTGGGAGACTGGAGCATGTGATAAATGTTCTTTCTTCTCTTGGCCTCTGTCCCCCTGCTCTGATGATTGTCACTGATTGGCTGCTTGCCAAGCAGCAGAAGCAGGTGAATAGCTGTACCTGGGGCGGGGAGAGGCGAGGTGAGTGATGCTTGCTGTGGTGGAGTCTGTATTAAGGGTGATTTTTAACTTCGCCTTTTTATTAAGTTAAGGGTTACGCACAGGTCATATGAAACAACAGTATGCATGCTGGAGTATGAGGCAAGAAATTAGTGTCTTCAGTATCGTTATGCTTTAGTAAATGCTTTGAAGTGTATTATACTTACAAGAATATTTGTAATGTAACTTTACATTTCACAAATACTGCAGGGTTCTGTGCTGATGACTGCAAGAAAATCAGGCAAAACCCTGGGAATACTCAAACAATAAATAATAAGTCATACTTTTTTAAAGTATTTTTTTAAAGAAATGTTTTTTTACTTTTCTGAACATTTTATAGTTTCATATTCTTCTAAGACAAACTGGAAGTACATTCCATAGCACTGGTGCCTGATAAATAAAACCCGATGTGAAAATAGAATGAAAGCATAATCCCAAATTCATTGCTCATTGCCCTTTCTTGAGAAACCTCTAAGAATGCCTCATCCTGGTTCTGTCTGTCTATTTGCCTGCTTGTGAACCTTTTTTTTGAAGTGCTTCAGGCTCTACCTGTTAAGCTAGTAGAAGCAATAAATGCAAAGCACCAGAGGTGAACCTTTGATTTATAATATAAATACTGCCATGAAATTGGGCAAGTTGCAGCAGGGAACAAAATGAAGTGTAAACATGGTACTGGAAGCAAATTACTGGCTAGATCAATGATTCCCAAATTATGGGTCGGGTTCCCAATTGGGGTTCAGTGAATGGGGGGTCACAGAAATAGGGCCGCTCCTCCTCCCTCTGGACCTCCAATGTGATCTTTTTCTAGTAATGGCTGTCAGTGTGGGACCAGTGAGTTAGTGAGGCCCTACCTCTTCCTCCTTGTGAGCTTCCTGTTAGACAGAAAATCCATGCAGAGTACCAGCGTCCAGGGCTGTAATAACACTATATTGGGCCCTAAGCAAACATACATATGTGTGCCCCCTTGCCATGGACTTCCGTTTTATGTCTTTTCTCAGTGCCTCGGTCGTGTTCACTTTCCCTGCACCCCATCTCCCTCAACATCTTCATTCATTGTCTTCCCCTCACATTTCATCTCTCTGGAACTGGCAGGGAACAGTGCAGAGCCTCGGTGTGGTTATGGTACAGAAATAATTGTGAGTGAACAAGGGGACTAGGCAAGCTCATGCTTCCAATGGACCTGATTAGACCAAGAGACTTGCCAAGATGCCCAGTCTCAGGAGGAAGATTTAGAGCAGTCCTGCATTTCTGACCAGCCTAACCCAGTGCTTTATTGAACCTGCAGTGCTGATTCAGTAGGCAGAATCAGGGACTACAAACAACACACTGAATTGGGATGTAAGTTCAAAAACAGTACAGGCAAAAAGGTTTTCCTTCTGGAATTGGGTGACTTGCCAGCTCTGCCAGTGGGCAGAGAGCCAGGGAAGTTGGGCAAGTCATTATCACCCTCCATTGCTTCTGGTACAAACCAGAGATGCTGAGGGTAGACTGCCCCAAAGAGTAAGATTTATGGATAATGTGTCTGTGTCGCACAATTAAAGGAATCTTATTTATTTTTCTCACTGGAGCTCCTTGTGACTCTGGGCAAGTCACTTAACCCTCCGTTGCCCCAGGTATAAAATAAGTACCTGTATATAATATGTAAACTGCTTTGATTGTAACCACAGAAAGATGGTATATCAAATCCTATTCCCTTTCCTTCCCTAAAGGACTGATAATCACCCTCCTACCCACATCCAGATCCAACATCTCTCCCTTTCTCTTCCTTCCCTCCCTTTCCTTTTTACCCAGATCCATTATCTCTTTCTTTTCTGGGGTCCATTTTCTGTCTTCACTTCCTTTCTTTCATTGTCCATTACGTCTCCCTTCCTCCCCTCAACTTCCATAAACAGCGACACAAACTTGGTGGTCTTCTTTTGGCTTGTGGGGCTGACTACCTTTGCCATAGCTTCCATCAGTGGTCTCCCATATTCTTTTTGAAGACTATTTTAATAAAGAAGTTTGGACACAATCTGCGAGAGGTGGTTCTTCCTGTTTTTGTCTCCTTGACTATTTTATAAAAACACATGGGTGACTTTGCTGTCTTTATAAAACGAAATAAAACAGGCATCTTGTATTCCTGTGTCAATTCCGCACCACTGCGCGGTGCAGAATTTGCGTAGAATTCTACTCATCTATGCAGAATGCTGGAGGCCAGTAAGACAAAAATAGTTACCTTCCTGTATATAATATCTAAACCCTATATATAATATCTAAA